>NC_045558.1:9899756-10244756 GCF_009769535.1 Thamnophis elegans
TGCATCCCAACATTTTTTTGAAATTCTATTCCATAATAATGAGGGTAAAAGGCCAAAAGAAAAAACCATATAAAAAAGGTTATTCAACCCACTTTGGAAATATATGACTAAGTAAATAGAGACATTTAACCTGCTTTACTACAGAAGACTCTTGTAACCGTTCCCTTTTCATCTAAAGAAATCTTCCCCCCAATCTTCCTTATATCCCTTTCAAATTTATTGTGGTCCCACTTCTTATTTTATGCCAGAATTCTTGATCACTGTTGCCTTTTGCTAAAGCATGCTATTATGTTTTATAATTGTTATTAGCCTGATTCTAATTTTGAAAAATGGAGGTTCCGCAAATATCTATGATATCGGAGAATCTATTTTTTTAAAATAGCCTTTCTTATAAAAATAACGTATAGAAGTCTTGAGAAAGAATATTTACAGGGAAAATGAAAAATATGAAAAAATAGAAGTAGCAGGGTTTTTTTTTCCAGTTCAGGAACACATTAAGATGGACAATGAACTGAAGAAGTAAAGCAATGATTTAAACATGGAGAGGGGATGAAAATGAGAAATCATGAAAGTTGGGGATATTTCTAAATAAAAGCATGCAGTTAGTCCTTGACTTACAACCTTCATTTAGCAACTATTAAAATATTACTGAAAAAAAGTGACTTATGACTGACCCTCATACTTACAGCCTTCATAGCATTCCCATATGATCAAAATTTAGATGCTTAGCAACCAGTATGTATTTATGAACGTTTTATTATGCTGAGGTCATGTGATCACCACTTGCAAGCTTCCCAACTGGCTTCCAACAAGCTAAGTCAATGAGGGAAGCCATATTCACTTAATGACTATGTGATTCACTTAACAACTGCAGTGAGTTGCTAAACAACCTTAGCAAAAAAAATCAGATGCAGCTGACTTTACTTAGCAACAATATTGCTTAGCAACAGACATTCAATTTTGGGTGTAAGTCAAGGACTATGGTGATTAAAGCAATGCTTTTACTAGAGATAATATACACTGGGAAAACTGGATAGTGAGAATATATGAGATAGAAAACTTCCAGTGGTGAATCTGGAGATGATTATCAAGAAATATGATGGTGTGAAAAAGAACCATTCAATATCTTATTGACCATATACATTAAGACGGACTCTTCCCTTGAGGAGTCAAATAAAAGAGATACTTCAATTTGAAGGCTGGATTAGAAAATAGTTATGCTCAGCAAGTCCAAAGGGAAGAGAATAAATGAATGGGAGGATGGGTTCAAAGGAGCATATTGGAGTGTCTCTGAAGACCTACAGCTTATTACTGAAGAGTGGTCAAGATAGTGAGTATTTATTGAGATTGTCACCAGGAGCCTCAGTACTACTTAACTCTTTGGAAAACCCATCTTGAAAACTAAGAAGCAGCAAGGTAGCTGTTATGTAAGAGAAAAGATACCCAAAGATAGCATGGTAGAGGCTTTTTTTTTTTTTTTTAAGAAAGCTCATATTGGCTCTTCTTACCTTTCTCTTTGAGAACAACGTGACATAGTCTTAAAGACTGTAAAATTGTTCTTTAAGCATGATTTCATAAGATTCACGGGAACAAAACCTGCAGCCTAAGAACTCCTCTGCTGTTTCATTTCAACTTGTGAAAATGTACGTCCATCAGCAACTTTTCCTCTCTTCTTCTTTCAAAATTTGCTTTTATTCATCTCTTTGTACTGCTTTCCTTTTATGTAGTTCTTCTTGATCACATAATATCCACGTTCGTTCAGTATGAATGAATGAATGAATGTATGTATGTATGTATGTATGTATGTATGTATGTATGTATGTATATTGCATTTGTGCTGATAAATAAATAAAGGGAAACTACTATAGATCTATTTCAAGATATTTAGCTCTCATCAGCTAGCCATACCCTTACTGGGATTCAAACTTGGGCTCTTTTTACCTATTAGGCAGTTGCATTAGCCTCTAAGCCACAAGCTCTCCTCCCTTATCAGGTGAGCCAAGGAAATGATTAAGTGTTATGTCAAAGCACCTGATATGCCCAAATATAGGAGGGAGCATACTACTTCCCTTTTGCATTTCAGCTCCACCCTAGGAGCCTTCCAGGCAGAAAACCATTTTTGTTTTGGTGACTAGTATAGATCTATTTCAAGCTATTTAGCTCTCATCAGCTAGCTATACCCTTATTGGGATTCAAAACTGGGTTGTTTTTACATATTTGGCAGTTGTATACAAGGCAAAAGGGAAGCAGTATGCTCCCTCCCATATTTGGGCATACCAGGTGCTTTGACATAACACACACACACACACACACACCTTTCTCTGTTTTTCAGCACCTTAAAGCTACAGGACATGAAATTGATTTTGAAGGAACCAAATTAATCTCCAAAACTGAACACTTCAACAAGAGAATAATTATGGAAGCTATCAAAATAGAGAAACACCCCCAGAACATGAATAAACATGATGATACCTCCCGCCTACCAGACATCTGAAAACCAGCCCTAGTCAACAAACAAGCCCCACCCACCATCCAGGCCATTACAACATAAAACAACAATGGACACACAGCCAGCACCAATCAGCACCAATCTACCAATTATGATACAACTACACAACCAATCAATCCATTTACTGAAACAAAGCCAGCACTCCACCTCCCCCCAAAGATTTGTAGAAAGACGGCAGCTCTGACCCCGCTTTACTCACACAAACATGAAGCCGAAAACACCAGCCTGAAGATGGCAAGTGAGACCTCGCCGAAACGTTGCCAAGACAATCTCAATCTTACACGGGAAAAGACCCAAATACAACAAGACCAGCACCCATGAAAATCTACACCCGTGAAAATCTACACCTGTGAAAATCTACAAACACACACACAGACATGTTTTCATAGATTTTCACAGGTACAGGTATGCAATGCATACCTGGCGCATTCGGGTCTTTTCCCATGTACAATTGAGAGTATCTAGGTGACGTTTCTAGGTGATATCAGAGTTGGGTAAACTGTAATAATATGTGGTAAAGACTTTGGAGAATAGGCCAAGAAAGGCTGCCTAGGAAATGATTAAATAAAAGACAGTAAAGCCCACAACTAGGTAGTGGTCAGGGCGGCCAGTTGAAAAGGAGCCCTCCCTTAAATTTTTGCACTGAAAATAACACAGTGGAAGAATTATACCTCCAGATTCACATGAGTCTGTTAATGTAGTTTTACAATAAAGTAGAATTAGCTCATCTGATCATGTTTCCTGTCTGGTCTAGCCAATAAGAGTGATATAAATACGAAGTCACACCAAAATCACAGGATTAGAATCTATAACAGTGATGGAAGAAATGTCCATCTGGGTTCAGTTCCAAGTGGGGAGAAAGACACTGGAAACATGGGGGCTGCTTGGAAAGATGATTTCAATGGTGGACAGGACCACATGGCTTGAAGATGTTGGGCGAAGAAAAAACAAAGGAAGAGATGCTGTGAGTGCCTGGATTTTATATCCTGTCTTTTGAATTTGAGTGTGTATTCTGATTGGTTGTGAAGACTCCCATGCTCCCAGGTAACTCTGTAAGTTGTCTTTTGAGTCCCATGCTTGGTTGACTCTTGCTGGGTGATGATGTAATGAAAGGGCTTTGGGATTCCTATTATGGCTCTGCCTGAATGAGGTAAATCTTTGTTATGTAGAATAGACTGTCCCAGGCCTTAATGGCCCATTGACAAAGCGGGGTGGGGTGAGTTTCTGCTTCCCTTTGGGGAAAATATTCTGTCCTTTTAATATTTCCTAACATTCCATTTTTCCGCGCCCAACTAAACCGCATCGCTGATGTCATCAACGTGGCAACAACAGCCAGCGCAGAGAAAGAAGGGCGCTTTAAATAGCGCGTTGAAAGAAAGCCGATTCAACTTAAGGTAAGGGTTAGGTTTAGGGTTAGGTTTAGGGTTAGGTTTAGGGTTAGGTTTAGGGTTAGGTTTAGGATTAGGTTTAGGGTTAGGTTTAGGGTTAGGAGTTAAGTTTAGGTTTAGGGATTACAGCGTGCTTCTGTCTCCGTGCTGTTGTCGCCCTGTTGATGACGTCAGCGATGTGGTTTAGTTGGGCGCAGTTTTTTCGTTCGCCCTTTTGTTGGTGAACCCATTTTTCTAGGGTGCTAACTTCCTACAACAGAATAGCAGAATAATGGTGTTGGTATGATCCTTAGAGGTCTTCTAGTCCAACCCCTTGGTCAAGCAGGAAACCCTATACCATTTCAGACAAATGGCTGTCCAACATCTTCTTAAAGACTTCCAGTGTTGGGGCATTCACAACTTCTGCAGGCAACTTCTGTTCCACTGATTAATTGTTCTCACTGTCATGAAATTTCTCCTTAGTTCTAGGCTGCTTCTTTCCTTGATTAGTTCCAATCTGTTGCTTCTTGTCCTGCCTTCAGCACAATTAATCAGTGGAACAACAAAGGAAGAAAGGAAGGAAAGGCAAAAGAGAAAAGCTGACCATGCCACCTCCTGTTTTGACCAGTAAAACTTAACAAGATTTTGGAAATGGCACATAGTTTGTTATGTCACTGTATAACCCACAGAACAATGCAGGACCACTCTGTCATTCATCTAAATTGTGTAACCAGAACAAATCAAACAAAGGTTTTGTAGATGGATAATACAATATGACAAAGGTGTGTTTTCTCCCAGCCGAACAAATCTTAGCTGGAAGAATGTGATTTAGAAAAGGAAAATGCCAGGTGCTAATAGATCCTTTCATAATCTGAAGATAGAACTTTGGGATTTGAATTCTACACATCTCTAAACTGCTAAGGTTGAGAAACACTGGTTTATACTCTGGGTTTATGTATTTTTACTATTCTCTACCTTACATAGAACGCAATGGCTCAGGGGCTGAGGCTGTTTGTCGATCAGAAAGGTCAGCAATTCGGTGGTTCGAATCCCTAGCACTGCATAACTGAGTGAGCTCCCGTTACTTGTGCCAGCTTTTGCCAACCTAGCAGTTCGAAAGAGTGTAAAAGTGCAATTAGGAAGATAAGGATCACCTTGGTGGGAAGGAAACAGCATTCTGTACTAGTCATGCCGGCCACATGACCATGGAGACATCTTCGGACAACACTGGCTCTTCAGCTTTAAAATGGAGATGAGCACTGCCCCCTAGAGTTGGGAATGACTAGCACACAGTATGTGCGAGGGGAACCTTTACCTTGCCTTACATCTTTTGATCAATTGACTTTTGTATTTCATTTCAAGTGAATAGCATTGATTTGAAATTGGGTTGGGCAGCCGTTTGCCAGAGATGGCTTTGGAGAGTTTTGGACTAGATAAGTCCTAGACCAAAACGTAAGTCCAAGAACGGCCCTTTCAAATTAGAGTTCTCAATTTATGACCAAACTTGGGACCAGACTTTCTGTTGTTAAGCAAGGTGCTTGTTAAGTGGTTCATTCCTGACTTAGCAATAGCAATAGCAGTTAGACTTATATACCGCTTCATAGGGCTTTCAGCCCTCTCTAAGCGGTTTACAGAGTCAGCATATTGCCCCCAACAACAATCCGGGTCCTCATTTTACCCACCTCGGAAGGATGGAAGGCTGAGTCAACCCTGAGCCGGTGAGACTTGAACAGCCGAACTGCAGAACTGCAGTCAGCTGAAGTAGCCTGCAGTGCTGCATGTAACCACTGCGCCACCTCAACTTTACCACCATTTTGCCACAACTGTTAAATGAATCATGGATGTTGTTAAGTGAATCATGCAGTTGTTAAATGAATCTTGTAGTTATTAAGTTATTAAGTGATTCAGGCTTTCTCTGTTGACATTGCTTATCAGTAGCCAGCTGAGAAGATCATAAATAGCAACAAATAGCGCTTAGACTTACTATATTTTTCAGAGTATAAGACGCACCAAGATTTTGAAGAGGTAAATTTTAAAAAAAGTTTTTGCACTCTGCAGACCTCCCAAACCCTCTGCACGACTCTTTTTTTGTTGTTGTTGTTGTGAAAAACGGGGCATGCAGAGAGTTTGAGAGGCCTGCAAAGTGCTGCTGGGAGTTGGAGAGGCGGAACGGGGAAAAAACGGCAGGTAAATTGAAAAACATTTTTGCACTTTGCAGGCCTCCCAAACCATCTGCACATCCATTTTTGTGAAGGGGTTTCAGGAGGCCAAAAATGCTGTATTCAGTATATAAGACGCACCCAGATTTTCACCTCTTTTTTGGGGGTGGAAAGAGGCATTTTATACTCCGAAAAATATGGTTTATACCTAAGGTGACCAGATTTTCAGATTGGTAAAGAGGGACACCATTGACCGGGGGGGGGGGGGGGCGCTTGATTAAAAATTTTATATTTTGTCAAACATGACCCCAGGACACTGAAACCATCATAAATACGAATCTGTTGCCAAACATCAAAATTTTGATCACGTGACCATGAGGATGCTGCAACGGTCGCTAAGTGTGAAAATGGTCGCTAAGTGTGAAAATGGTGATCAGACACTTTTTTCAATGCCATTGTAACTTTGGTCACTAAATGAACTGTTTGAGACTTGCATTATAATGCCTTATGCCAGCTTACATTTTCAAGAGAGAGAAGCTAAACTCCTTGTTAGAATTGAAATAGAAATGAATAGGGTAGAGTAAAATAGAATAGAATAGTTTATTAGCCAAGTGTGATTGGACACACAAGGAATTTGTCTTTGGTGAATATGCTCTCAGTGTACATAAAGAAAAATAAAATAGTAAGATAGTGGGATCCTTGCTTCACCAAGCCTTCACTAATCCTCTCACTTTCATCAAAAACAGTAAAAATCACTCATGCTTTTTTATTTCTATTTATTATTTTGCTATGGCCACATATGAATATATATGCACATTCCAAACAGATTTTCTTACTAAACAGCCACCATTCTCATCCATAGGCCACTAAATGCCTCACCAACCTTTTCTGTATTCTTTCATTTCCTTCCATCCATTTTATTTATTTAATACAGAGTAGATTAGGCTGTCAGCCTTAGTCATTCTTCTAACATGACAACAATTCTTACCAACAAGGACGGTATTGGCACATTTTAGCTAATGCAACCTAAACATAACCAAAGCCTATTTCACTTCAAGTATGCTAACTTTATTCTATGCCTTCCCACGCATTACATGGCTTGAACGTTCGCGGATCGCCACCAAATTGCACAGGTGGTTGTTCTACCAGATGGACATCCTTACTTTTTCTCGAAAATGGGAGAGAGGCTGCCTTTCCTAGTCTAGCCCCGTAACAACAGCCCTACGAGGTAGGCTGGGTTTTTTTAAAAAGCGAGTGTCGGGGAATTCTGCAACTGCATCACCTCTTCGCTGCTCTCGCTTCCCAGGGAGCTCCCTTTCCTCTCACCAAGCAGCCCGTTCTCGGAACAAAACGGAGAGGCTCAGAGGCGGATACGCCTGGCAGTCGATGGGGACGGTGCTGAGAGGGGCGTGCGCTGGGAAAGGGAGCTTGCACGGTCCGCCTCTGAGCCTCTCCGCGCAGTCACCCCCTTCCCCGTCACGCCCCCCACCTCAAAAACAAACCACCAGCGCTCCTCCCGCTCCCCCACTCCCCAGGCCTGCAGCGCCTTTTCTTCACGTTCGGCTCCGAGCCACCGTCACGGACCTCTTTTGGCTCCGCTCTAGGCACCGGCCGCCGCGCCGCTGTCCTCCCCTCCATCATTCCCCCTCCTCCCAGAGCACCACCGGAAACATGCCAACCTCAATACGGATGCAAAGGCGTCACATCGCCGCTACCCATGTTCACGAGGCGCCGGGCATTGCAGGGCGCAGAGGAAGCCAGCAGACAGACGGGAGACTTGGGGAGGGGGGAAGGAAGAGATCCCATCCAGGGTGAAAAGAGGGAAAAGCGGAGAGCCTACCCTGGATGGGATCTCTTCCTCCCTCTCCCCCCCGGTCTCCCGTCTGTCTGCTGGATTCCTCTGCGCCCTGCGATGCCCGTCTGGGTTGGCTTCCTTGGACACTCAGCTGCCACCCCCACCCCCACTTTCCCTCCGACCAACTGTCAGTTTATTCTTTCTGCACGTGAAAGCGCTTTAGTCAGTGGAGTGTGTGCTGGGAGGAATCTCTCTTCTCCTCCCTGCACGGACCCCACGGTGCCTGCATCAGAGCTCGGGCGGGATTCAGGTGAAGGAAAGGACTTTTCTTTTGCCGGCATCAGAGCTCGGGCGAGCAAAAGCAAGTATTTTAATCAGTGGGCTATGCGCAGGAACGAATATATCCCCTCCTCCCTGCACGCATCCACTGAATAAAGTGCTTCCTCTGGCCCGCCTGATCTCTGCTGCGGGCGAAAGGGAGCTGGGAGGACGGGAGATTCCTCCTCCACGTGAAAGCGCTTTAGTCAGTGGAGTTCGTGCTGGGAGGAATCTCTCTTCTCCTCCCTGCACGGACCCCACGGACCCCAATTCCACTTATGGCCTCAGGTCTATTTACCAGTTAGAGGGTCTGGAATTGATCGTTGCCAGTTGGGGGGCGCAGAGGAAGCCAGCAGACAGACGGGAGACCGGGGGAGGGGGGAAGGAAGAGATCCCATCCAGGGTAAAAAGAGGGAAAAGCGGAGAGCCTACCCTGGACGGGATCTCTTCCTCCCCCACCCCCCAGTCTCCCGTCTGTCTGCTGAGTTCCTCTGTGCCCTGCGATGCCTGGCGCCTCGTGAACATGGGTGGTGGCGATGTGACGCCTTTGCAGGTGCCTCAGTTGATCGTGGGCGGATCTCAATTGATGAGGAACTCAATAATGCTGGCACATAAAGCTTTTTTTCCCCCTCGGAAACTGAAGCTCGTTTAAAGAAAAAGGGAAGGGCGGGCAGCTTCACGTGAGTGAGTAACTCCGGCGGTGGGAATTGGGAGGCTTCGGGTGGGCAGCGGCGCTTCCCTTGCAAACGGGGATCAGCGCACTCGCCGCCTCCCCCTCCCCTGGGAGGAGCTCTGCAGCGGGACAGACGAATGGAGGGGGAGATCACCCCTTCCTTCTCCGAGCCCCCAAACCCCGTTTTCCCTGGCCTGCACCCCTGCGCCCAGGCTCCTTTGGGTTTGGGGCTAATCCGAATGGGTGGAGCAGGGGATCCCCAGGGCGGAGGCCTCCCGGTGCAACGGTCTTCCGCAGCTCCGGAGCTAACCTTCGCCTTCCCGCCCAGGATTGCAAGGCTGGAGGCCTCGGCAGCAGCCACCCCCACCCCCAGCCAGCCAACCCTCGCCTGTACCATGAGTTTACCGGCCAGGTATCCATTGAGCTGGAGGGCAGGCACCGTGGCTTCCTTGTGGCTAGTCTTGCTGCTTTCCCCGGGCTCGGCTCCATTTCCTCCCTGCCCATTTTCGCTCCCTCGACTGAGGCCTTCACCCCGCCCAAACCTACCTGCCAGCGGACCCTTGCTACGAACCTCCGCAAGGAGAACCGATACACGTGGCCGCCTCTTTTCCCTTCCGCGGCCACTTCCAGCCTGCCTTCTCACATGCTGGTCAAGCGCTTCCCGCCCGTCCTTCGCTTTGGGGATCCTTCGCTTGCTCTCTTCGGCGCGCTTTGCATTTTAGCCCTCACTTCTCATCTCTGCCTCCCCGGCTCAGCTGCGCCCTCACTTCCCCCACCCGCCAACGATCATCCCAGAGGCTGCAAGCAGAGACTGAAGGAAGACCGCATTTCAGTTAGCGCACCTTGGAGTCACCGATGCCGGCTTCCCCACTGCGACTGGCGGGAACGGCAATGAAAGCTCGGGCTTCACTCCTCTGTCTGGGGCTGCGGCTAACAGGGACGGCCAAGCGCTTTCCTCAAAAACCTCGCCTTCCACACAAACCTGGCTTCCAAAATCCGGGGAGTTGCGGGGAGGGACGATCTTCTTCCCTTCTCTCAGGTTGCCCGGTTTCCACCCCCCAGTTCCTCTCATGAGTAGCTCGCAAGGGAAGGCCTTCCCTTCCCTTGCTAAAGGCCACCGCCGCCCACCCGAAGCGGCGAAGCCTCCCGATTCCCACCGGCGGAGTTACTCACCAGGGCAATGCAGCAAAAACAAACAGCGAAGGCGAAATGAAATGGAGACTTGTGAGAGTCACGACTCGCGCGGCGTGCTTAAGTGGACTCCAGCCAATCAGTGAGCTGGCTGGGATGGAAAATTTTAAGCACCCTCGTGCGTGCTTAAAGTTTTCCATCCTAGCCAGCTCACTGATTGGCTGGAGTCCAGGCCAATTAAATCACTGAGCGGCAGGCTGGGCTGGCTTAAATTTGTAGGTAGCATAGAACAGAACGATGAGCCAGCCCAGCAGCTGATGGGCGGGAGCTGCGAGCGCCAAAAAAAGCGTGCCTTTTAAAAAAGCGGGCGGGACGCGGGAAAATGTATCAAAAAGCGGGGGTGTCCCGCCAAAAGCGGGACGTCTGGTCACCTTATTTATACCACCCAATAATGCTTTCCTGCACTCTCCAAGTCGTTAACAAAGTCAGCATATTGCTCACAACAATTTGATTCCTCATTTTTAACCAACCTTGGACGTATGGAAGGCCAAATCAACCTGGAGCCCCATCAGGACCGAACTCCAGGCTGTGGGCAGAGTTTGTCTGCAATTCTGCACTTAAGCCACTGTGCCACCATGTCTCTTAAAAGGCAAACGTGTGACTTTGGAATGCTGCAGTCATCATAAATTCACGCAGGTTGCCAAGCTTCCAAACCTTTGACAACTTTTTGAAAAATTGCATGAGGTTATTGTGACGCTTGTAAGTGCGAGGACCAGTTGTAAGTCACTTTTTCACTTCCATTGTAACGTTGAGTGGTCACTAAATTAATGGTTGTAAGGAATGGACTACCTCTTGTATTATTTATTCTCAGTGAGACTTTTTACTTAATTGCAGTATATGTAATTTTTTTTAAAAATGAACAATTTGTGTTCTTGCTCCCACTTTCAGTCCAACACAAAGAAATGTGAATGAGTTGGGCAGCCATATAAATAAAATAAATAAATCCCACATTGCATGGGAAAGAAATATCCTGGAACTTTGGGCTTAGCTGTCCTAGCTTCCCTTTCAAGAAAAGAATCAGCCACACCTTTTTAAATTAGCTTAATAATGATTTTGACTGCCCCTCCCACCAGGCCTTAGAAACCTGTTTAGAAGTTTAAAAATGAACTTAATAATGAAAGTAGCATCCTATACCACTAACTCATATTTTAAAGTTTTCATATAAGTCTAAAGAAAGTAAATATATAACTAGAAAGGGTTGCAATCTTTGATCGAAATGCCATACTGTGCTTAAGTGCTGCATATTAAAACAGGGTGTGTCTTTCACTGATGCATCCCTCTTGTTTCAATAGCAATAGCAGTTAGACTTATATCCACTTCATAGGGCTTTCAGCCCTCTCTTAGCGGTTTACAGAGTCAGCATATTGCCCCCAACAACAATCCGGGTCCTCATTTTACCCACCTCGGAAGGATGGAAGGCTGAGTCAACCTTGAGCCGGTGAGATTTGAACAGCCGAACTGCAGAACTGCAGTCAGCTGAAGTAGCCTTCAGTGCTGCATTTAACCACTGCACCTCGGCTCGGCTTTCAACCTGCTTCATATTTCTTGTGAGCTGTCTTGAACGGCATAGAGATAGAATATCTAAGTATCAATTAAAAAAATAAGAATATTAAACAAAAGTTGAATGGTACATCTGTATACACACAACCTTACATACAGTGGTGGGATTCAAATAATTTAACAACTGGTTCTCTGCCCTAATGATTTCTTCCAACAACCAGTTCACCAAACTGCTCAGAAACTTAGCAACCGGTCCTCCCAAAGTGGTGCAAACTGGCTGAATCCCACCACTGCTTATATACATAAACCCACAAAGAAAATTTCTAATGCAGTGTTTCTCAACCTCAACAACTTTAAGATGTATTTCAATTCCCAGAATTCCCCAGTCAGCCCACACATCTTAAAATTGCTGAGATTGATATTCTCTTAAACTGATAGCTTTGTGTCTGAAAATAGTTTCCTCTCCACTCAGTAAGGTGACTGGTTAATTTTTGTTTTTTCTCTTTATATGGATGAGTGGATAGGTAAGAAGATGAATAGACAGAGGGACAAACAGAGATGAAGATGAAGAGAGGGGGTAGGTAAGTAGATGATAGGTAGGTAGGTAGGTAGGTAGGTAGGTAAGTAGGTAAGTAGGTAAGTAGGTAAGTAGGTATGTAGGTATGTAGACAGACAGACAGACAGACAGACAATAAACAGAGATGGGAGAGAGAGAGAGAGAGAGAGAGAAAGATATATATATATATATATATATTTGGCATCTTGAAATCTAATTTCTGATGTAAGATCTTTCTTACTCACTTCCCCTAATGTTCTTTCTGCAGAAAACTCCTTCCTCTAGTGCTCCGTTGAGATTTTCAAAGTATGGTGACTTTTATTTGAATGCCATGATAAAATGTCTTGCAATACATCGCTGAAATAATTATTGACGCTCCATTTCCTTCAGAAAATCCCATTACATCTTACTTCAGAAGAAGAGGCTTCATCAGATATGCTGAGATAGGGAGGTACTGCTAATAAATCGCTTGTCTAATAGTGCCCCAATCTCTCTGTTTATATTGAAGCCTAAATTATTATTTCAATCTCTGTTGCAAAAAGAGAGCTTTGCACCCATACACCTTCCATAAACATGCACTTGGCAGAGGCCATGTGAAGTCAAGATGGAAACGTTAAACTTCACATTGTCATTTACAAGAAGTTGAACTTGTTGCTGGTTTTCCATCATGGAATTTAGTGGCCAGATTCCAAATTCTTTTCACAAATACACATGGAAACAGTTTGGTAGCATCTTTGTCCTTTAGATCAGGAGTGTCCAACTCAAGGCTCCGGGGGCTGGATCCGGCCTGTGGGGTGCTTAGAACTGGCCCATGGGGCCACCCTGGAAACAGCGAAGGACTGGTCCGCAATGCCTCTGCCAGCAAAAGTCCATTTTTGCTGGCAGAGTATTGCAAGAAGCTATCACAGCCAAAAACAGAGCTCAGAAGCCTGTTTTCACTGGCAAGAGTGCTCAGGCACCCACAGGCACCCCTGACACAAATGATGCCAAGCTGGTCATGCCCATCCTGGCCACACCCACCCTGTCCCCCTGAGGTCAAACACAATCCTGATGCGGCTCTCAATGAAATCGAGTTTAGATGCTTTAGATGATAGAATATGACAGCATCTGCTGGGAGCTCGGAAGTCTTTGGGCTGTGTCAACTTTTAGTCAAACCCTGAAGAATGTACTTGGCTTTCTGCTCTTCTGTTCTGTCCTGGCTGCTGGGTTGGTTGGTTTCCCAAACAGTTCCAACTCTTCATATCCAAGAGGCTTCTTATTTACAGCCTGAACAGTTTGTATCTTGCTGGACATTGCATGTATTCTATACTGTGAGATATCGCAGAGAACAGAGTGGGTTTTTTTAGAATCAGAAAACAGAGTGTTTCTTTTTTAAAGAGAGAGAAAACACTGAGAAAAGTGAGGTTGCTTTGTAGAATCCAAGGACAAAACCAACTTTCTGTTGAAAAATCAACATTTAATCCATGCAGGTACGGAGAGTTTTGTATTATCTGTCCCATTTTCTGTTGTTCAAAAATTGGAGCAATTTGCTGGAAGGTGTAACAAAGGTAATTTTTTTTTTTGCAGGCCTTTATTTAGGAGACAAAAATAGAATTTAAAGACATTTTCCAACTAGGCTTGATTCCTAATGATTTCCGTTGACCCATCTAATGCAATGTTGTCTACTACATTGGTTGAATTGATGTAATACCATAATGTGGCTGATTTAGCTCAGCAGGTGGCATCAACCAAACCAAAACCAACCTGTATATGGTTCACGTATAAACGGTAGTTAAACAAACCATGTCTTTGTGTGAAATATGAAATACTCAGTGCCTTGCTACGAGTCCTCAGAGAGGGGACTTTCCCAGAATGCAACTGCCTGGCCTTGAGTTTAATTGTTTTAAATGCCCTCCTTTTTAAACAGCTTGCTTTCCAAAGCCACTTCCGTAAAAGAATAAAATGCTTAAGGGCGGGGGGGGGGGAACAATTTGCGCAGAAGCAAATGTAACAGCATTTAAAATCAACGGAGGTGAATAAAATAGAAGAAATCAGTCATAAAATGCTGCAGAATGAATAGTGTCCAACAACCAGCTAAAAGAAATGAAGAATAGAGGGTTTGCTGGACTTACAGAAGGAAAAAAAAAACTGAATTGGAGTCAACCTAGCAGAGCATCTTAAAACCTCTTAAAATCCTTGGATTGGAGAGCGAGATTTCAGGGGCTAAGCTGCAGGTTTAGGTAGCGCCACATTGAAATTTGAACGAAGATAATCCTCAACTTACAACAATGCATTTAGTGACTGTTCTAAGTTATAAAAGTTGCTGGAAAATGTGACCTCCAACCAGTCCTTGCATTTATGATTGTTTGCAAACATCCCCACAGTCACGTGATCAAAATTTGGGCACATGGCAACCGGCAATTGTTTACAACAATTGCAGTGTCTGGGGTCATGAGACTACCATTTGCAACCTTTCCAGCTGGCTTTGGTTACATAAAACCAACTGGGGGAATCTGGGTTCATTTAAAAATCACAGTGACTCACTTAACAACTGCCTTGCTTAAGAAATTCTGGCACCAATTGCGGTCATAAGCAGGGGTGGGATTCAGCCGGTTTGGACCAGTTCAGGCGAACTAGATGCTAATTTTACATCTGGTTTGCTGAACCGGTGCTTACAAGGACTGGCTGGCCCCACCCACCCCACCCCTCCCCTCCCAGGAGTCTCCACGCAGCCCATTTTGGATGCCAACTAGGTGTAGGGCCCACGGAGACTCTGGGAGGGCAAAAAAAATGGGCCTCCTGGAAGTTGCAGAAGTCTGGGTCCATTTCTGGCTTCTGGAGGACCTCCGGAGCCCAGGGAAGGCCATTTTCACCTCCTGGAGGTTCAAGAAAAACCTCCGGAGCCTGGGGAGAGTGAAAACACCCTACCATTGGCCATGCCCAACCAACAACCAGGCAAGGAACCAGTTGCTAAAATTTTTGAATCCCACCCCTGGTCATAAGTCATGGATTGGCTGTACAATTCCTGGGTTTCTCTTTACAAACTTCCATTGGTTTTTGTGTCTGTTGTTCCTGAATGTCTCTGAAATGGGAAAGAACAGTATGTCATTGTGGCGATTTATGCTATGGTGTGTTGACACCAATGAGGCAATTTATATAATTTGTATCCATTTACACATTATTTTCTTCATGCCCCCCTGTAGCTATTTGGAGTCTTCCATGAGGTCCATGGTATCAAGGCCCACTGAGTCACTAATATTGGAAACAACATGAAATCATTATTTTCTTTTCACAAGGCAAGTTCTTTTGTAACTTTATTTTGTTGTCAACCGCCTAGAGTCTCTTCGATAAAATAGGCAATAAACAAACAAAATTTGGAAGTTGTCAAGGTAATCCAGACAAGAAGCAACAACCAAAAGTACAAATTCTGTCTTAATTATAAAGTTGAGTCATGATGGCATAGTGGTTAAAATGCAGTACTGCAAGCTACTTCTGCTGCCTGCCAGCTGCCTGAAATTTGGCAGTTCAAATCTCACCAGGTTCTAGGTTGACTCAGCCTTTCATCCTTCCGAGGTGGGGATCCAAATTGTTGGGGGCAATATGCTGACTCTGTAAATTACTTAGAGAGGGTTGTAAAGCACTACAAAGCGGTATATAAATCTAAGTGCTATTGATAATTATAAAGTTACATAAGCAGAATGCTGCAAGACTGGAAGCATCTCTTC
Organism: Thamnophis elegans; assembly: GCF_009769535.1. Taxonomy (NCBI): domain Eukaryota; kingdom Metazoa; phylum Chordata; class Lepidosauria; order Squamata; family Natricidae; genus Thamnophis; species Thamnophis elegans. The sequence continues at coordinate 9,915,529 of NC_045558.1, forward strand.
TTTACCAAAGATGTTTCCCATGCTCTGTCCATCAGATTGAGAAATCTTTTACTTGTCCAACCTGCCGTTTCTCCTCCTATCTTGCAAGATCACTACAGTGCTCAAAGACAGAAGCAGAAGTGGCTCTGAAGATTAAAAAGAGAAAGAAGTTGGTTTGTTTTTATACAGGATTATTGATTTTCCCCCAAAATACTCAAGTTGATTGGCCGATGGGACAGAAGAGAGTTGCAGGATGAAGCAGGAAGGAGCATCATGAATTTCCCACCACAATCTGCCATACATTTTGGGTAGTGATGGGTAATTGTTTTTCCTGCAGTGTGTCTTTTCTAAAGCCAAGGAAAGGTCAGTTTTGATATCCGCACAATGTCAGTGTGTGCTGACCTACTTTTCAGCACAAGGATGGAAGAACGAACATTAAGGTGGGCACTAGGAAGTGCCGTAGATACTTAATTGAATGTAATTTTCATATCTGAAAGAACATGTTTACAGAATAATGACAGAGCTGGAAGGGACCATGGAGGTCTTCTAGTCCTTCCTCCAGGAGGAGACCTTATACCAATCTCTCAACATTGATCCCAGAACATAACACAAAGCATTAAGAACCACGGGTGGGATGCTGCCAGTTTTACTACTGGTTCGCAACCCATGCCCTGTGCATGCATGCACTGCTCAATGTAAATTGTTATTTGTGCATGCGCAGAACAATTTACAGTGAACTGCGCACATGCACTCACTAAAAACCAAAATGGTGGTGGCCCAGTGGCAGTGAAAGAACCGGTTCGGGGGGGGGGGGGTGTGGCCGGCCTGGGTTGCTGCCAGTTCTGTGTCCCAGGTCTGAATTCCACTACCATTTTGGCTGAACTGGACGAAACTGGGAGCAACCCACCTCTGTTGAGAACCCAGCAAGGCTGTTGTGGGTTCTTCTGGTGCAAATATATTGAACTGAATTCATTATTTAGCACTGGAAAGCTCTATGAATTTTTGTTAACTGAATCAGTGGAATAGGAAATTCTATTTTGCTGGCTTTTAATTTAGAGCAAATTCAAAATTTTCTCTGCCAAGGAAAGAATAGAACAATAGGATATAACTTTATTATAGTCATAGACATCACTCAATCAATAGACATCACTGTTTACAATATATAAAAGAATAGTACTGACATTAATAATGGATAATAACATCCCTGTTAAGAAAATACATTTTCTCAAACCGTTAGGGTCACTCCCTAGTTCAGTGATGGCGAACCTATGGCACGCGTGCCACAGGTGGCACGTGGAGCCATTTGTCAGGGCATGCGAGGCGTTGCCCTGTGAGCTGGCCAGCACACATGCGCGCGCTGGCCAGCTAAGTTCACCTTTTTTAAAGCCATTTTCACCCTCTCCAGGCTCCCAAGGCTTTATAGGAGCCTGGGGAGAGCGAAAAGAGCCTCCCCCGCCCTTCCCGGAGGCCCTCCGGAAGCTTCATGAGCTTCACTGAAGCCTCCGGAGTGCAAAAAAACCCGGCCCTATGGGCAAACCGGAAGTTCGGGAACGGACTTCCGGTTTGCTCAGAGGGTCATTTTGACTGCTCCGGAGGCTTCAGGGAAGCCTTCTGAAGGTCCCTGAAGCCTCTGGAGGGCTTCTGGGGGCGGGGCGGGGGAGTCTGTTTTCACCCTCTCCAGGCTCCTATAAAGCCTCTGGAACCTGGGGAGGGCGAAAAAAGCATGCAAAAAATGGGAGGAGCACCTGTAGTGCGTGCATGCGCACTGGGGGGGGTCACACATTGCATTGCAGCATGCCCGCACACTACCCCCTCCCCCTGCGCTCCCCCCACTTACGGCACACGAGCCAAAAAAGATTCGCCATCGCTGCCCTAGTTTATGTGAGTGGAGAGCCGATCAGTATGTGTGTAAATATAATTTTCCAAAACTTGTTAGAGATATCTCCAAAAAATTGGCACAAGTTTACAACTATAATGCTGTAACCATTTTCTTTCCTTGTGGACATTGCAGCAACACAGAATTTTGCCACTTCGTGCCTGAAGCCGGGTTTGAGTCCTCTAGGAGAAAGCCTACATAAAAATTGTCTGCCCTCCCTGGCGATCTCTCTAATAAGAGGAGAATATACAATGGCCTATAAACTCTGCATAACTCACAGTACAAGAAAACATGTGAGATATCTTCCACTTCTCCGTTCTGCTACTGGAGTTCTTTTATACCTGCCCTGGAGGATTGCTGAGGGGAGAATGTTAAATCTGGCTCCGAAGAAAGCTATTCTTTGTTTTGGGGAGATCAGGTCATTTAGATATCTTGCCGATTCCCACACACCCTGTTTGATTCTGTCCCTGCTGTGGAGAGGCAACCTATTTAGTTCTTCTTGGAACTCCATCTCCTTCATTCTATTGATTACTACTTGCTTTGCTTGCTCAAAGCCTAGGGACATTAAGAATGCTGGTGAGAGCCAGGGGTGGGATTGAAATCTTTTAGCAACCAGTTCTCTGCCCAATTGCTGGGTAGGCATGGCCCTGGGGGGGGGGCATGGCCTACTCGGCCTCCTGCACCATGGGGGAGGGATTTTCACCCTCCCCAGGCTCTGGAAGCTTTCCTTGAGCCTCTGGGAAGGGTGAAAACGGCCTGCCCTGGGGTCTGGAGGCCCTCTCCACCTATGCCCAGCTCTATGACATCCCATTTAGGCCCTTTTTCACCAAAAGCGCATGCGCAGAAGGAAATGGTGCATGCACGCTCACATTTGCAAACTAGTAGGGAAGCTAAGTGTATACCACTCCTGCTAGAGATCCACTTTGGTATAATGATTAAGGCACAGCGTAGAAACCAGGCAATGTGACTTCTGAATCTACCTTAAACAGAAAGTCAGCTGGATGACTTTGGGCCAGTTTCTTTTCTCCCCAAAGCAAAGAGACAAATTATCTCAGTGAAAAATAAAATCACACTAGAAAAATGAATTAGAAAACTGGGGCTATGCAGACTGCAGGTAATCTACCTTGCGAACAGAACTTTCTCTATTCTACCCTGGCACAGATGCAAAAAGTCTCCCATCTACTTCAATCAGCCGTTTTGTTTTCTTTGTGATATCAATTTATATAGTTGCCCCCTTGCCAGAATGATTCTGGGAAACTACCCAACGTTAATGACGCCAAACAATCCAGACAAGAAGCAGAACCAAAGAAAGAAAAACCAAACCCACAGGTAGAGATTAGGCAGAAACTGGGTCAACAGTAGTGCCTGCATGAGGGATTGAGGTGTCCTGGTGTGTTACTACTTAAAGTAGGAGTGAGAAGTGTGCAGCAGCTGCAAAAAAAGAAAAAAGCCAATGCTGTCCTAGGTTGCATCAAGAGAGGGATAGGGATAGATGCAAAATTTTGGTATGATTTCATAATGATAATACTGCTGTAAATTGCACAAGGAAGGCCACACTTGGAATACTGCATCCAGTTCTGGTCGCCATGATATAAAAAAGATGCTGAGTGTCAGACCTTCCCCAGTTTAGGAAAGTAAGACTTGTGACTCCATTTAGTTGAAGCAAAGGAACGTTTTCCTGAAAGGAACTGGTTGCAGCAAAGAATCTGGTGTTCCCGTGCAAAATACAAAGCTATTCTTTCCTATTCCCAATTCCTCTCCCATGACCAGTCCCCCCCAGACAGTCAACTCAATGTGATGCCAGTATGATGCTTTGAGAAACTCCGAGAAGTGAAACTGATAACATTCCATTCTCAGGGCAAGTGGCCTTGAAGATCCTGGGACAAGCCGGTTTGGTAATCTGGTTTTCTTCCATCGTCATTCCCACTTTCCCTATTTCTCACCATTAGCTACACAGGTGTGGATTGCCCCAAATGCTTTCCCCCTCCCTTCTCCTTTGATGGCAGGAACCCAGGAAGATGCCAGGCCAAAGACGGAGAGCCTGACACTGAGGCTCTAGAAAGAAGTTAGATAAGAGCAACAAGCCAAATACCACTCTCTCATCATGAAACCTCCAGAATCGCAAAGCCTATAAACTTGAAATTTGGCACGTACTGTATTTTTTCGGAGTATAAGACGCACCTTTTTTTCCTCAAAAAAGAGGCCGAAAATCTGGGTGCATCTTATATATCAAAAATGGGCACATTTCCGTGAAAAACTGGCCATTTTTGGGAGGTTTGCAGAGTGTAAAAACTTTTTTTTCCTTTCGGAAAGCTCTTTAGTTAGAGTGATTGATGAGAATTAGATTGATCAAGTGCTGTGCCAGCAGAAACAAGTTTTAGGTGCTGCAGGTTGTCAGATTTCCTTCTCCAGCACATGGAGAAATACACCTGGAAACATCTACCTACCTACCTACCTATTGACTCTCTCTCTCCCTACCTATCTACTGTATTTCTCTCACTCTTTACCCCTCTACTTACCTATCTACTCTCTCTCTCCTTACCTACTTACTGTATTTCTCTCTCTCTCTCCCTCTACCTACCTACCTACCTACTCTCTTTCTCTCCCTACCTACTTAATGTATTTCTCTCTCTCCCTCTCTCTCTCCATCCATCCATCCATCCATCCATCCATCCATCCATCCATCCATCCATCCATCTATCTATCTATCTATCTATCTATCTATCTATCTATCTATCTATCTATCTATCCACATACCTACCTACATACCTACCTACCTACTCTCTCTCCCTACCTATCTACTGTATTTCTCTTTCTCTCTCTCTCTTTCTCTCTCTCTCTCTTTCTCTCTCTTTCTCTTTCTCTCTCTCCCTTAATCTATCTACCTACCTACCTACCTACCTACCTACCTATCTAACTACTCTCTCCCCCTACCAACTTACTGTATTTCTCTCTCTTTCTCTTCCTCTCTATCCCTCTATCTACCTACCTACTTTTTAAAAAAAAATTCTTCAAAACCTTGGTGCGTGTTATACTCAGGTACATCTTATACTCCAAAAAATACGGTATGTTCCTCTTGGCTTCTAGATGCTTGCCAAGAAAGGATTTTTCAAAATGACCATCAGATCATTAGTATTTCTTATACAGTAATTAACACACACTGAAGCTAAGGAGTTCTACTATCCCCTCCCCATCTGAAAATAACTCTGTTCCAACTGCCAATTGCCTTATATTAATACCCTCTGATGCTAAGGAGTTAGACATTCTACTCCCCCTCCCCACCTAAAAAGAACTCTGTTTCAACTACCAGTTGCCTCACATTCCATTACCTCAGTTCAAACTGGCAGATGTTCCACTCCTTCACTCAGGAGAGATCTGGGGCTCCTTTCAGTACTAAACAGCGGTACCTCACCAAAATGTCTACGCCTCCCACCTATGGAACTGCTTCCAAACTCAAGAGGGTGGAAGTGATATTCCCTTATGTGTTTCAATCACTGACCATCACAGAGCCAACGGATTGAACCGGAGTGAACCGTATTTCTCCTGCCTTGCCTGATCACATAGTTTCATCGTGAAGCACAGGTATCCAGCTAGTAGATCTATATAAAAGATCAGGCCTTCCTGTTGAGAATAGAATATGTAGTTAGGGTTTTCATGTTTGTATAACTTGTTTTCAAGTTCAGGAATGATGGAGGCATATGATTTAATTTAATATAATTACTTGTTGGATTGGTATCTTCCGTCCTACGTTTTTTTCCAGAACAACATTAAGTGAGCTTCTACTGCTGAATCTGGGCCATCTTAATCCAATATCCAACACCTGAACAGAATCCTTCACTAGCAGAATAATCCCACCCAAAACTCAATTTCCAAATTACTGGAATTAGGGATCCATAAAGATGACAGATTATAAAATCCACAGACACGGCAACAATTTGCATTTACATAAAATAATTTGAGTCCCGCTCATACTGGAGAAATGGGGAAATGGGGTTGCAATAGTTCTTTTTCCTGAAGAAAAGTGGAAAATAAACAAAACACTTAGGAGCCAAAAGTCACTACTTTAAATATTGATACTGTACAGCACAACGTAATTGTTAACAGTACGGTTGTATTGCTTTCAGCTTTTGTTCTTTCTTTTCCACTTTTGTTCTCCATAAAGATTCTTATTTTTGCCTGAAGCAGATAGTTTTATAACAATAAAAGCACTAGAAAAAAGCAATAAAAATAATGGGCAGAAAACAAAACAGAGAAAATGGCCCTTTTGGATTGTTATCTTCCCTGGGCTACATTAAGCATGTGAGCAACTTTCCTCCTGCTTGGTGCAATGGAAGGGGGTGGGGGGGTGGGGAGAAATCCACTGCAGTCCATAGTTAGGTATATTTTCCTCACTTGTTGGATCTGATAAAGGCTAACGGACCCTGCCTTACCTGTGGGAAGAGCAGAAAAGATCAGCAGATGCAGAAAAGTTCCCAGACCTCAATTTTCCTCAGATACAAAAGATCAGGGACCAGAATGGCTCATCTGTGAGCCCCCAGGGAGTCCAGCCAATGTGACCATGAGGATGCTTCAACGGTCGCTAAGTGTGAAAAATGGTCATCAGTCACTTTTTTCAATGCCGTTGTAACTTTGGTCACTAAGTGAACTGTTTGAAAGCTAAAGCTAGCTTGCATTATGCTAGCTTACATTTTCAAGAGAGAGAAGCTAAACTCCTTATTAGAATTGAAATAGAAATGAGTAGAGTAGAGTAGAGTAGAGTAGAGTAGAGTAGAGTAGAGTAGAGTAGAGTAGAGTAGAGTAGAGTAGAGTAGAGTAGAATAATTTATTAGCCAAGTGTGATTGGACACACAAGGAATTTGTCTTTGGTATACATAAAAAAAATACAATACATTCATCAAGAATCATAAGCTACAACACTTAGTGATAGTCTCTCTCTCTCTCTCTCTCTCTCTCTCACACACACACACACACACACACACAAACACACACACACACACACACACAAACACAAACACACATACACACTCCTCCTCTGGATTCAATGGGACTTTTAGAAAATCCCCCCTCCTGTGCCTGGCTTTTAATCTGCCTTTTTAAATATTCCTCAAAATATTTCATTCTTATAGGAGGGGGGGGGGTGGCTTCCCACATTAGCATTCTCATTGCTGTAACTATGATACAGCTGGAATGGTGGCCTATGGGAGAACAATTCTTTGGAAGAAGATTGGCTATAGCAATGGCAGTTAGACTTATACGTGCTTTACAGCCCTCTCTAAGCAGTTTACAGAGTCAGCCTGTTGCCCCAACAATTTGGGTCCTCATTTTACCCACCTCGGAAGGATGGAAGGCTGAGTCAACCTTGAGCATGGTGAGATTTCAATTGCCAAACTGTAGGCAGCAGCCGGCAGGCAGCAGAAGTAGCCTGCAGTACTGCACTCTAACCACTGCGCCACCGAGGTTATATAGCCAACAAATTCTTCTATATTTTGCACTGCTATTGGGTAGAGTCCAAATTCCTATGCAATCATGTTAATGTCATCGTGCCAAACTCTTATGTTTCGATTGTTGTACCAATGTGGCATAGGCTCTAGGCCAGCATCTTTGGCAAAGATGGCAATGCAGAAAATATGCTTCAGAAGCAGGAAGCTCCAAAGGCAAAGGCAGCGATTTGATGACCTTCTTTAAGTTAGACATTGTGGGAAGCCCACCCTCCTAAAAGAATGTCTCTCTGCTAGCGTGAATGGCCTGCCGCTGTTGCCTCTTTCCACAACCCTCCAGCCTCCAGCAGCATTTTAGGATCTGTATAAAAATCATGGCACTCCTCTAGCTAGTTGTTCAGCTGACCCAGAACTGCTGTTGGTTCTGTTCATCATTAAACTTCCTTTCCAATCAGCCTCCATCTTTATTTTATTCCCAGCTTGGAACCGAATGGGATGGATTTTCCTTCCAACAACTTATACAGCTGTTTCACGACTTACAACTTGTAACTGGTGTTCATATTTATGAGTGCGGCAGCATCCCCACAATCACACAAACAAAATTCCAGCACTTGGCAATACATTTATTATTTCATTTAATTCATTTAATTTAATTCATTTAGCCTATTCATTTAATAGGTTATAATATATAGCTTGGATTTCTTTATTTACCATCCCTTCTGTCTGTTGTAACACCACCTTATTTTCTCGTTCTTTTCTCCCTCTCTCTCTTCTCTACTTCCTTTCTTCCTCCTCTCCTTCCCCCTCCTTTTTCACTTACCTCTCCCCTACTCCTACTCCTCCTTTTCCCCTTCCTACCTTCTCCACTGCTCTTTCTCTCTCTTCCATCCTCCTGTCCTTACCTCTTTCTTCTTTCTTTGTGTTCAGTTCCCAAGTCCTGATGCATGAGAGCTGTTCTGTCAGCCCAGTTTTGTGGAAGAATGAAGCCCAGAGTCCTAGGTGGAAGTGGATGCTTCTCAAAGGACAAAGAAGCAGTGGAGCTTGGAGTATCTGGTAGTTAGGAAGAGGCAAGGGTGGACCCTCCCTAGTAGTTCACAGACTATATTTGCCCATCTTTAGGCAAACAACAATAAAAACCTATTCAGAAGTAACTCTACATGTCGTTCTTGGTTTGTGGAGTTAAGTTTCTTCACCAATGGAGGCAAACATATGTGTCTGTTTGACACATATGAAACACTGTTGCAGGATCCAATCTGGGTCGGTCACCTGGACCAGAGATTTAGTCTTCTGAATTTTTGGACTTGCTCTGGAGCCCATCCTCAGGGAACTACTCTCTGTGTTAGGCTGTTCTGTGTGTGGTTGTTGTGGCCCGCCAGTGGCCAGCAGAGCTGGCATTAGATTCGAACAGTGAGGAGGTTGGGGAGGAACATGGGCCAGTCCTGGAGTTTGGGGAAGGTTCTGATGAGCGCTCTGTGTCGGAGGCAGAGAGGGGGCCAGAACCGTATGCCAGTTATCAGCTGCCTTCAGAGGTAGACAGCAATAAGGCAGAAGAACAGCTGGAGCGTGTTCCTAGTGTGCGCATGTACAGAGCTGCCAGATGTAGGGAACAGGTAAGGAACAGGGGTCAACTTGGGAGTAACACTATAGGTAGACGATGAATGGCCCCTCCCAGAGGAAATAAAAGAGGAGCGAAAGGGGAGGAGAGTTTGCAGGAGACAATTAGTTCTCTTAATTGGTTCTTGACTCTCCGAGTTTTCTTGTCAAGTTTTGCAGATATTGGCCTGCCAGCCCTCCAAGCCAGATAAGGTCTGTGAATGTGCATCCTCCCTCAAAAGACTTTGCTGCATGCGAAAGAGCAGAATTCACAGTAAATTAATAAAAGGGTTATTTGTCAGGACAAAGAGTTTGCTTCATGCTCTTGGGAACCCTGGGTCAGAACAGTGGTGTTCAGTTTCCTGCCTTGTTAGTTTCGGTCCTGTTTCAGTCCAGTATTTAGTTTCCTGCCTAGTTAATATCCTGCTTTGTCCAGCAAGAAACTGATGTCTCCATGAAGCATGAACACTTTATGATAATAATCTTCCACAACTGTATCTGAGCATTTTAGATCTTTGAATTTAGAGCCAAAAGATGAAATTCAAGAATGAATGAACTATGACTGTCATCTCTCCTATATTTGGTGTTATCCTGTTATCCCCCAAAGTGGAAAAATGAGCTTCCAGGATAGAACTTATTCAAGTTAAATACCGTATTTTTCAAAGTATAAGACACACCTTTCCCCCCACAAAAAAGAGAGTGAAAATCTGGGTGTGTCTTATACACTGAATACAGCAAACCCCACCCACTTCACAAAAATTGATGTGCATAGGCTTTGGGAGACCTGCAAAGTGCTCCTGGGGGCTGGGGAGTGTAAAATGAGCGAAAAACAGGCAATTTTTTGCCCATTTTTGCCTCCCCCAGTCCCCAGGAGCACTCTATAAGCCTCCCAAAGCCTATGTATGCCCTCTTTTTTGCAAAAAATGGGTCCGTTTTCACGAAAAACCAGACGTTTTATGTACATTTTTGCTCCCCCCCAAAATGCCTCATTTTTTTCACAAAAAACAAGGCATGCAGAGGTTTGGGAAGCCTGCAGAGTGAAAAAAAATTTTTTTTAAAAAAAATTACCTTTTCAAAATTTTGGCGCGTCTTATACTCCAATATACTATCAAACCATACATCATATCATTGTTTAGCTATGGATTGCTGATTCAAATGATTTTTTAGCTAAGAGATAAAACTGGAATTTTTTTTTTAGTTGGTTTGTTTCTGCTGTGGGAATATCCTTCCATCCTCCCCCTTGCTGACATTAAAAATTCACTGAAGACGTTTCATCAGCATTTCTTATACAGTTGTCAAAAAGACAGGATTATGATAATTTTTAATCTGCTTGAAGACAGGCGTATAGCAAAGAAAGTTGAGGGTGTGAATGTTGTTTTTCGTTCTTTAATTCTCGAGGTTTGTATTATTCTGCAACAACTGTAAGGTAGATAATTCTGGGCTACCGGAAAATCTATCTTATTAAGGGGGGAAAAAGGACACAATAGCAGGAGAAAGATTTGTGTAAAATTAGGATCCCTATCATGTGTTGCATTTGCCAGCTATGAGTAGTGCTCTTAATTAAGGATGAGCATCCAATATATTTACAATCTCGTGCTCTTGGAAATATATTGACCAGCTGCAGCTCTGAAGATCCTGCTGGTGTTTATTCATAGCATAAGAGAAAAAGAAACAAGATAGTTGAAGGGCAACTCAAGGAATAAGCTAAGGAAGAGAAGCTCAAGAATCAAGTCCTGATAGACTTAATCTGGTGTTTCCCAACCTTGACCATTTGAAGATGTCTGCATTTTGTGGAGTTGAAGTCCAGACTTCCTCAAGTGGCTAAGACTGAGAAACACTGAATCTTAGTCAGCAAAAGATCATTTTTGTGGCCCAGGGTTGAATTGTGGCGTCCTTGATGCTCTCTGAGCTTGATTGTTTCTTGCAGTTGTTTCATTATCCAAATAAGTAGCGTCATCAGTGCTATAAATGCCAACCTCATTCCTTTGTAGCACACTCCTCAACTTACAACCATTCGTTTAGTGACTGTTCAAGTTACAAGTCACTAAAAAAGTGACTTATAGCCAGTCTTTGCACTTATAACCATCACAGCGTCTCCATGGTCACAATTTGGATATTTGGCAGCTGGCATGAATTTATGATGGTTGAAGTGTCCCTTATGACTTTCTGACAAGCAAAGTCAATGGGGAAACCAGATTCACTTAACAACTGTATTATTAACTTAACAAGTGCAGTGATTCACTTAACAACTGTGCTAAGAAAGGTGGTAAAATGTGGCAAAATTCATTTAACAACTGTCTTACTTAACAATGGAAATGTTGGGCTCAACTGTGGTCATAATAAACCTATTTTGTTCTGTTCTGTTCTGTTCTACTCTACCCTACTCCTATTCTGTTCTGTTCTACTCTACTCTGTTCTGTTCTACTCTACTCTACTCCTGTTCAGCTCTGCTCTGCTCTGCTCTGCTCTGCTCTGCTCCTGTTCTGTTCTGCTCTGCTCTATTCTATTCTACTCATCCATACTCCTGTTCTGTTCTACTTTACTCTACTCCTGTTCTGCTCAATTCGACTCTACCCTACCCTACCCTACTCCTGTTCTGTTCACTTCAGTTCTGTTCTGTTCTGCTCTAATCTACTCCTGTCCTATTCTGTTCTGTTCTACTCTACTCTACTCCACTCTATTCTACTCCTGTTCAGCACAGCTCTGCTCTTCTCTATTCTGCTCTGCTCTACTCCTATTCTGTTCTGCTCTGCTCTGTTCTGCTCTGTTCTGCTCTACTCTACCATACTCCTATTCTGTTATGTTCTGCTGTGCTCTGCTCTACTCCCGTTCTGTTCTGTTCTACTCTACTCTACTCCTATCCCATCCCATCCCATCCCACTGTACTCTACTCCTACTTCTATTCTTATTCCTATTCTTACCTTTATTTCTATTCCATCCAGTTCATGTAGCTACATCTTTTGGAAAAATACTTGGATACAGTTGTGGATACATTTGTATGCTGAGGGAACTCATAGTTGGATTATGATCCATGTCAACACTGCAAGAACTGATTTACACTAAAAGATCAGGTGGATGCTTATGATATGAAGCTTTAAAATGCACAGGAGATGGTTCATAAATGCAGCCCGGGTTTCATTCTTCTTCAGATGGGATTTGAGCATGAGAGATTGCACTGTGCCGCTATTAAAAGAGGTTAAATGATTTGGTAATAAAACTATTGATGTAGGGAACATTCAAATGCAGCAGGTTCGTTTATGCCACCACTAAAACTTTAAAAATGATCTGCTTTCTTTTTTCTCATCCCTGCATAGTTCGAATAACATTTATATTTCATCATTAAAGAAAGATTTGTTTCCTTTCAGCTGCTGAATGCTCCATCTTGTCAGTAAACGCTTTCAGGAGCTCTTGTTACTTTTAATAATAGCACTATTATGTTTAGATCAGCCCACTCACGTCTATTTTTAAGAGTTGTTAAATTATACAATAGAAAAATTCTTCCACTTTAAAGAGATTCTGCTGTTCAGAAGCAGAAGAGATAAAGTTCAAACCTCAGTTCCATTAAATCATTAGTTATATTATTATAATTACAAGACAACAAAACTCCTCTAGTAGTCAATTGAAGAATTACCCCCCAATTGTTGATATAATACAACTATGATTACTTTACATTTAATGTCCACAGGAAACAAAGCTGTTAGACTGCCAATCCTTTCTCAAATAATGTTAATAGGTACTTGTCTGACTTTAAAAAGCAAAGAAATTTCAAACCCCTAAAACACCTTCATTAAGCAGTTGCAATGTTTATCTGCTGTAATAAACATTTTTTATGTTGCCTATTTTTCTCAGAGATGTAAAACTTTCAAAACTTTGTTTGGACAGAGAATCGTGTCTGCTTTCCTTGACAAGTAAACTCACTTTTTCGTTGAGTTGACTTAGTCAAAAGTTAACTGGTGTATTCCTTCAGACAAATCTAGACAAGACACCTTGAATTTGCAGCATTCAAAAACAATTCAATTGTGTGAGCAATGGTATTGGTAATCTAAAATTATAACTTTAGGGGTATCATTGAAGGAACAGAATAACAGAGTTGGAAGGGACTTTAGTCCAAACCTCTGCTTAGGCAGGAAACTCTATATTTCAGACAAATGGTTGTCCAAACTCTTCTTAAAAACCTCCAGTGTTGGAGCATTCACAACTTCTGGAAGCAAGTTGTTCCACTGATTAATAGTTCTAACTGTCAGGAAATTTCTCCTCAGTTCTGGATTACTTCTCTCCTTGATTAGTTTCCATAGGTTGCTTCTTTTTTATTTTTTTTATTTTTTGAATAGACACAAACAAACAAGACACAACAAACACCATAAAAACATATTCCACTACAAATTATAACAAGTATGTCAATTGGTTACAAAGAACTTTTGTGCATCCCTTCAATCCATAACAAATTACATATTTTACATCAAATATATTTATATATATTACTATCATTATACTTCATCCTTCATATGACTATAGTTGTTTTAACACCCCTTTATAACAAATATTCCAAAATTCAAAGCAAAACCACATAATGGCATTCCATTGTCTATTTTCAATATCATCCAACAACATTCTATCTTTGTGAAATAAAAATTAATTATGTTTGATAACATTCTAAACGTTCTTTCTTAATCTCTGTTTACAATTTATATCCAATTTCAATATTATAGGCTTTTATACATAACTAAGTTTCAAAACTTCCTTTCATGGTCACCATTTAAAATTTATACCCAATTTCCTCTTGTCAAACCAATATATATGTATACATTATATCATTATCAATTATTTATCTAACTATATCCATGATCAATCCAATTTCAATATTATAGGCTTTCATACATAACAAAATTTCTAAACTTCCTTTCATGGTCACCATTTAAAAATTTATACCAAATTTTCTCTTGTCAAACCAATACATATGTATACATTATCAATTATCTATCTAGTTATATCCATTATCACTTCATTTTTAACATAATGCTCTAATTTTAACTATTAGCTAGTATTTTGTTTTCATATCTCAACCTGTGTCCTTCTAGTAGTAGTAGTACAGTCTTATTTCTTTTGCCTTATGTGGGATTAATCTTCTGGTTATTTCCTTATTCAACTTTGTGTGGACTTCTTTTTGCACCTTGTTGCTTGTTGCATTTCATATAAATTCTCGAAACCCTCCTTCAGTTCCTTTAATCAGCTTATCTTTGGTTATCAGTAGTGCTTTTGTCAAAGTTCTTCTCCTTAAATCCATCAATTCTTCTTTTTTTTCTCCTTCTATACCTTGAAATCTGGGATAAGGCTCTTTTCCATCTCTCTTCCCTTTCCATGTTCCATTCTTTCCATTTCCAACCACGCTCAGATCACTGTCAATATCCACAGTTATCTTGCCTCTTTGTTCATTTTTCCCTTGGGTTTTTGAGACTCTAACCTCCACTTTTTCCATTAGCTGGGTCTCTTCAATTTCATCAAATTTTGCTATATTACCATCTATATTTTCCAATTTCTTCTCAATTCTCTCTGATGTTTTTAATAATTTTTGAATTTCAAACATAATCTGTTGTAATGTTATGATTTCTTCTTGGTATTGTGTCATTGTCCAATTTATAAACACTGCCACTCTAGTTGGAAAACAAAGCTTTGTTTTTTCACTTCTCTCTCACTGCCAAAGAGACACCCAAAGGGCACCTGCATAAACAACCCATCTTATTTCTTTGCAAGCTAAAACCTTTGAAGTGCAAGGTCAAAGAAAAGAGAGAGACAACTATTTCTCGAACTCAGCCTCCAACCTCCAAGTGGCAGTGTAACTTCTTTTCCCTCTGATGTTACTGCTCTCTTTATATTTATTTTATATCCTCTTTATATTCCAAGCTTAAAAGAAACAAGGCTCTTAAATGGAACAAAATAAAAAGAAAAAAAAACCCATCCAAGCCAGTATTGTGAAAATTTAAAAAAAAAAGATTTAATCCATAGGTTAAAAAAAAGTAGTAGAAGAAAAGCCGATACTTTCACTTTAAAAAGTAGGAAGTGTTTGCAAAACTTCCATCCATAGAAGACAATTTTTTAAAAAAGGATAACACACTGTCCAAAATAGCTTAAATCCACCGCTTATTTTCTTTCTTTTCTTTACAAGTTTAATTTGGGTTTTTTGGGGCAGCCTCTTTTGTAACAATAAAATTTCCTCCCCAGATGGACACACTTTCTCTTTCCGCTTTCCTCCAGTTGCGGAGCTGTCCCGACTTCAGCAGCTTGGGGCTGCACTTCTATTGCCGGCTAGAAGAGATTCTCTTGGATCAATCAGGGACTTTGTGATGTCCCTGAAATCAGCAAGATGTACTCTTCCCTGTCACCGTCTCTTTGGGATGGTTTAGGTCCAGATGGACCACCCAGCGGTAAAAGTATCGACTGCAATCTCGGAGCTCCAAGATCGAACATCTATATCGTCGTGACATCAGCTTTCTCCTTCCATAGGTTGCTTCTTGTCCTGCCTTCAGGTGCCTTGGAGAATAGTTTGACTCCCTCTTCTTTGTGGCAGCCCCTGAGATTTTGGAACACTGCTATCATGTCACCCCTAGTCCTTCTTTTCGTTCCTGCAACCGTTCTTTATCCCCCGATCTAAAATACGCAACCCAACAAATCTTACCTGGTGCATGATGACCCACAGCATTTTCTGTGACCTAGTGAGGTTAGATTAAATATAGAATACAGATAGGTCTCATTTAATGATCAGTGACTTAGCAACCAAAGTTAAAATAGACCCACTCAAAAGCTGCTTACGATCTGGTTCCAGAGTTCTGATAGCTGCACACACAACTACAGTCATACAGCTGCATCTCAAGTGCTTGGCAATTGACTCATTTACATCTAGTCACATCATTCCACTGTCAGTATCAAGCTCTGAGGAAATCAGAAGATTCAGCCAGTTCAAATGTATATAAAGATTTATTGGAAGCTTAAGGTCTCTACAAGAATCTGACCTACTAGGGGTCAAGGGAAATGCACGGGAGATAAGAGAGGCATTCAAGGTGGGCTGGACTTAGATCTCTTGTAGGCTCACAGAGACTCATGACTGATGATGCATTTGACCCCTTCTTCAGGCTCAGCCTGGTCATCTCCTATAGTCAAGTGACCATGATTTATTTGTTTTTATTAATTTATCAAATGTATTTGCTGCCCATCTCCAGTTAAGGTAACTCTGGGCAGATTTACTCTGATTTATGATATATTCTGCCATTCTCTGGCTTTGGGGGCCAGTTTCCAGCAAAAAAATATACCAATAGAAATACATGGGTTTGCTTAATGTCCACAATTGTTCACTTAGCAACTGCCACAAAAAAGGTCATAAAACTGATCCAGTGGCGTGAGTGCCTTGACATACATCATGGCTTATGTTGAAATTCCAGTTCCCATTATCATCATAAGTCATGAAATGCAACCATTGGAAAGGAACCATGAGGTGTAAGGAGGATAGTGTTACTACATATCCCTACATGAACAGACCAAAGTAACTTCCATTTAGGTTTCTGTAATCATGAGGATAGCTCCTGGTTCCTACCTTACAGACAATGATTTTCAAATGTAAGAGGTGTAGAAAGATAGATGTTTATTTAAATAAATCCTTCATTGTGTGAAGCACAACTTCATCATAACAGTCTGTGACAGAATAACAGGCCAGCCAGTGGCATTTGAGTCAACTTAGTGTGCACCAATTAAGACTTGAGTCAAATCAGTGCTTGAACATGTACAGCTGAGTTGATCTGACTCAATTTGATGTAGCAAAAGTATGTGTTCGCAAGAGCAAAATCCCACTGAAATGTTGAATCAACTCAGGGACACCTAATACAGTTTGACGCATCAATTCAACAGAATGATTTGACTGAATTACCTTTGATTTGGCTCTTTGAATCAAATCTTCACAGAGCTCTAGTAGCTCAGTCTCACTCTTCCTCATAAAAGTGAAATGTATTGTAATTATTTCAAAAGTTGCATGGAAACATATAAAGCAGCATATGCAAATCTATGCCCTTATTTTGCCCAATTTCCTCTTTCTGGGTGCTGTAAGTATCCAATGAGCTTTGACACTAAATATTGTTGGATAGAGACCCTCTCTTTCTGTATCTTTATCTATGCAAGGATAATTATAGAATCAAGATCATGTGAAGTGTTAATACCACTTTATAAAGCCTTGGTAAAGCCACACTTAGTATACTGCATTCAGTTTTGGTTGCCACAATATAAAAAAGATGTGGAGACTCTAGAAAGAGTGCAGAGAAGAGCAACAAAGATGATTAGAGGATTGGAGGCTAAAACATGAAGAATGGTTGCAGGAATTGGGTATGTCTAATTTAATGAAAAGAAGGACCAGGGGAGACATGATAGCAATGTTCCAATATCTTAGGGGCTGCCACAAAGAAGAGGGAATCAAGCTATTCTCCAAAGTACCTGAGGGCAGGACAAGAAGCAATGGATGGAAACTAATCAAGGAGAGAAGCAATTTAGAACTGAGGAGAAATTTTCTGACACTTAGAACAATTAATCAGTGGATGAACTTGCCTCCAGAAGTTGTGAATGCTCCAACACTCCAACAAGAAGATGTTGGATAACCATTTGTCTGAAGTGGTTTAGGGTTTCCTGCACGAGCAAGGGGTTGGACTAGAAGACCTCCAAGATCTCTTTCAACTCTGTTATTCTATTCTATTCTAATTATTTTAGCACATTATAAAGGAGAATTGTAAACATTATCCAATGCATTCGTTCTTGTGTGGTCTCTCTTGGTGGTTGGTAGATAAGAACTTGAAATTGGAATCCTGCTCTAAATTATCAGCTGTATCACTTCATTAATAGAAATGTATGTCCCCCCTTCCCAAAAAAGGTAATTTGCATTACTTATTCTCAAAATTCTCTATATAAGAAAGTTTTCTTTGGGGCAACTTAGCAGCTAGATAAGACTATCTGCCCTTGAAATTCAAGGGTAAAAGTGCTGTCCTTCAATCCTTTGTTGGTATCCTTTAGATCCAATCTGTATTAAATGTTTAGTGATAGCATTATACCTCTGAAATCCTATTAGACTGAAGCATCAAGGTTGAGATGGTACTTAGATAGATTCTCACACGCTCACGTCTCCAATTTCTTTACCACAATTAATTCCTAGAGACATTATATCTTGCCATAGATAAAGAAAGCAGCAGGCTTAAATAGCAGGGAAATGTCAGGATATTTAGCCGATCTCTCATTAGCCCCAGGACTTGGGATGAAGGCACAGAACGCAGTAGCTTTGATGACTTTGATAAGTGGCATTTACCAAACCACTGGTTTTTGTTAAAAGTTGGCTTGGAAGTCTAGCGTGAAGAGCATTGACCCCCATAGAGAAAAAGTGGGGTAGACATAACCACACACACAAAAATAGAATATTGGTTAAAGGGTAAAAAAAAAGTTGTCCCACATGGCAGTGAGAAAGTCTGAATGGTTCTTTAAAAAGGACTCGGGAGAAGATGGCCGGCCCTCTTATTGTTCTTTTAATAAAACCAAATGTGCCTTTTCCTGAGCTCATAATTGCAGCCAAGGAAGGGATCTTCAGCATCCATGAAAAAGAAACAGCTGCTTTAAAGAGTTTCTGATCCTGGCATCTGATCCTGAAAGTGGACAGCCTTTGCAGTGAATTTGGTAAGGATGTTCAAAATGAAAATTAAAAAAGATGCAATGGGCAGCTGTTTGGAATTGGTCACGATGACTCTTTTTATAAGGTGTTACTACAACACTAGAAAGTCATCCAGTGAACTCATATATTTTTTTCTAAAAACAACAACAACAAGCACTGAATTATGGCCAGGAATAGTTAATGAGAGAATTGACTTTCTGCACTAAGATATGGATAATGAGTGAGTTATCTGCAGGGAGTGGAGTGGAGCTTGAATCAGACCAAGGCAAATTTTGTTTATTACTACAACAAAGCCCAGGTTGAACTCTATTGTTAAGTACACACTAAAAATAACAACAAGTGAGCTAGTTTGGTATGGTGGTTAAAGCACCAAGCTAGAAACCAGGAGGCAATGATTTATAGTTCCACCTTAGGCACAAAATCAACTGGGTGACCTTGAACCAGTCATTCTCTCTCTCTCCCTACTCCCCTAGGAAGAAGGACATTGTAAATGTGGGGTGGTTTCCAAGCACTCACAATGCAATTATGTGTGACTGTGGCCCAGCCACCTGTACTTCAAATCCAGGCTTTAAGTACCTTTTTGGGAGGGTCCATTGTAATTTTGAACTTTCATTAAGCAACCGGTCATAAATAAAGGACTTGTCAGTCCTGGAACCATCTTTAATGGGACTCTTCAGGGATGCCACAGTGATATGTTCTGACCGCCCTCATCCTACACCGAAGCACGCCAAAACAAAGATACTTCAAGGAATTTATTAACAGACAGACAGGACCTTGGCAGCAATCCAGCACAGTCCAGGCCTTGGCAGCAATCCAGCACAGACTAACCTTGGCAGCAATCCAGTCTGCCAAGCTAGCCATGAAAGTTCTCCAACTTAAGTGAATACGTTGACTCCTGCAAAGGGGAGTGTACACAATCATTCCTGTTATAGTCTTGAGAGGAGCCTAATTACCACTAGCTGAGTGGAATCTCCTGTAACTGCGTAACTGTGCCTTACACCTATTAGCTCTTTGTTGCCGGGCATCCAGGAACAACTCCCTTGGCTCCTCCCCACTGCTCCAATGCATGACTTCAGGATCACACTCCCTCGTCTCCTCCCCACTGTTCCAAGGCTCAGGCGCCTCCTGGTGGCCAACCAGCCTCTCTGTGCCCGGCTTGGAGTCGGAACCCTGTCCAGGGTCCTCCACATCCTCCAGAGCCAACTCATAGGGCCCCTCACTATCGGAGTCTGGTGACAACTCCAACGGTTCCTGCGGGGCCACAACAGTGGTGTATGGGCAAGCTGTGGGAATGGGGAGGTGAAGATAGTGTGGTGTGTGTGATCATAACAACATTTTTCCCTTGGGAGTCAAGGACGTTCAGCCTGCACTTTCGGAGGCATGACTGGAAGTCAACCAAAGTTGGGACAGTGACCTGATTGGACCATGTGATGGACATGTGGATGGAGAGGAAGGAACTTTGACTTTACTTAGGGTGAGGAAACCTGAGGCTTTCAGATTCTGGTTTCCCCAGAGGTGCCAATATGACATCTCCAATAAATTCATGAAGAGACACGATGGCTGAGTAGTTAAGATGCTGAGCGTGTCGATCAGAAAGGTCAGCAGTTCAGCGGTTCAAATCCCTAGCGCCGTGTAACAGAATGAATTCCCATTACTTGTCCCAGCTTCTGCCAACCTAGCAGTTCGAAAGCATGAAAAAACGCAAGTAGAAAAATAGGAACCACCTTTGGTGGGACGGGAACAGCATTCCGTACGCCTTTGGTGTTTAGTCATGCCGGTCACATGACCATGGAGATGTCTTCGGACAGCGCTGGCTCTTCAGCTTTGAAACAGAGGTGAGCATGGCCCCCTAGAGTCAGGAACAATTAGCATATATGTGTGAGGGGAACCTTTACCTTAATAAATTCATGCCTTGAGGAAGATGCCTGCCTTAGAGTTTTGATTCTGTTGGGGGTCTTACTTGGAACCCTGACAAGACTATCTGTATGGGAGTTAAGTAAACATCAGAACAAAATCAAAGTTGGCCCAGCAGAATTACCTTTTAGGGATGGGCTTTCTAAAGAAATTGTGCCAGCGATATATCTTCTGCAGAACAGAAGAGATGAAAGAAAAATAAGGAAAACTCTTGTAGCATTCAGATAGATGTAAAGGTAATGTTTATAATTCCCAGCAAGTAAATTTTCTAGAGATATCTGCTTCGGGTTATAAGAAAGATTACAGCAGGATCAATTGTACTAAAATTGATGGCTTGAAGTATAGGTTAAGGTAAAGGCTCCCTTCACTAGTCGTTCCCGACTCTAGGTGGCAACGCTCATCTCGGTTTCAAAGTCAAAGAGCCAGCGGTGTTCAAAGACGGTCTCCGTGGTCATGTGGCCGGCATGACTAAACGCTGAAGGCACATGGAACGCTGTTACCTTCCCATCAAAGGTGGTCCCTATTTTTCTACTTGCATTTTTA
This sequence comes from Thamnophis elegans, assembly GCF_009769535.1. Taxonomy (NCBI): domain Eukaryota; kingdom Metazoa; phylum Chordata; class Lepidosauria; order Squamata; family Natricidae; genus Thamnophis; species Thamnophis elegans. The sequence goes on from NC_045558.1 coordinate 9,936,560, forward strand.
CATGCTTTCGAACTGCTAGGTTGGCAGAAGCTGGGACAAGTCATGGGAGCTCGCTCTGTTATGCGGCGCTAGGGATTTGAACTGCCAAACTGCTGCCCTTTGTGATCTACAAGTCAGCATCTTAGCCACTGAGCCACGTGTCCCTCAGTTGAGGTATGCTTTCCTTAAATTTATCACTTTGCAAGTGAACCGTGCAAGATCTATGGCCAGAATAAAACCATCTCAATAAATACATGTGCCTGCACACATGTGTTCAGGCTATGCAAAGCTGCAAAAGGATGTTCGCTGTGGATGATGCTGTGGAAAGAAACTACCCAATGAAGCTCCTTCACAAAGCAGCCCATTTATCCAGCATTTCCATTCAGCACTAGCTACACAGGTAACCTTCAACTTGCAACCTTAATGGAGATTGCCCATCAATGTCACAAGTCACGATGGCCATAAATCAGGTTACTGACATTACTCACCTGATTTCCCAACCCTTTTTCTGGTGGTCATTAAGCAAATGTTAATAGTCATAAAGTGACCTCTGCAGTTCTTGAGTGAACTGATGGTTTGCTATTGGCCAGTTTTGCCAAAAAAGTAAATGATGGGCTTTAGCAAAGCTGTCATAAAATGCACTTAAGTGACCACTGGATGCTGCAAATGGCCATAAAGCCAGTCAGTTGCCAAATACCCAAAATGCAGTGACCAGACCATGGTATCTGAAGCAGAACAACTCCATTCTGCCATAGCTTTGTACCGTATAGTACCAATCTTGTTAACACTCAAGGCTCCTTTTTCCACTATGTATTCTAAATGGCCTGTGATATATACCTATACTGATACCAACATACATACACACACACACACACACATACACACGTGTGTGTGTGTGTGTGTCTGTATGTGTGTATGTCTGTATATATTTATAGCATATGTATATGTATATGCATGTATGTGTATGGATATATACATACATATATGTTGTGACTCAGCAGAAACTTGCTGTGAGTTGCGTCAGGACGCAGGACTAATGAGCAGCTGTTGCTCGTTAGGGTCGTCTTCTGCAGATAAAAGATGGATGGTGCCACGCCTTCGTGGCAGAAGTCAACGTTCGTGATTCGTCGTTCGTCATGTGTGGTTCATCGTTTCAAGATTCAAAGAGGCACTTGGATAAGTGATTTGCTTTCTGTAAACCTGGTTTGCTGTAAGAGCTTTTTGTGTTTGCTGTATTTGGGGGCTCGCAGCCAGCTTGAGCCAGGATTGATAAAGATATTTCCTTTGAAGTTCTGTATGACTGTCATTTGTGAACAAGCAAGGAGGGGGGTCAGAACACATATACATACATATTTTTGTGAACTGGCATCAGAATTTCATTTTTAATGTGTGTCGGAGCACACATCTTATACAATAAATCTCCTCTTGCCTTGCCTTGATCAGCATTCTCACAAGGAATTCCAAGACCAGAAAGTTCCATCTTAACTAGCAAGCAAGAATTCTAGACCAACAGAACAGGATTAAAATGTGATACTTGCCTCATGAAGGGCACCATTTCCCCTTAGGATTGAAGGGTGAGTTTCAGAAGCCTTAAAACTTGTTCCCAGCTTGTCCTCCTCAGGATACGGAAACTGACACTGCGTGACACAGTACCTTGTCATAAAGTGCAAAATATCCCATGTGCAACTATGTATCGGGATTATAAATCCTAAAGTTTATCAGGTTAACTTGCTTTTTTGGACATTATGATTATCAATGATTATCCTCCTGATATTGTGGTCTTGAAGCAAATACCAGTTTTTTGCTTCCCTTATTTTTCCTGCCTGTAAATAGATTTCACTTTTATATTTCATAGGATTTTTTGACAGTTATCAAATGAGCTGCTGGTCTAATCTAATCAGTATTTCTGCAAACATCTAAATCAGGAATCTTTTGCCACACTTGAAATGTTCAGCTTTAAAAATCAGTTGAACTGAGACAAACAACTAAGCTTATTTAAAAATCAATGGCTCAACAAGCAGCCGGTATCCTTATTGACTTCAAGATGTATTTAATTGTGCTGCCTCCTTGCTGACAGCTCAGAAGAGAAACCAATCTGTGTATTTTGATTATGGTGAAGGATGCAAATGATTTTTTGTTTTAAAGAAGGAGTAAAGTGGCATTAACCAATATAGAAGAAAAGCAGAGCCAAGAGGAAAATTCTATCCAGGAGGGTCCTAATACCACCAATTAAAAAAATATCCTGGTCCAATCCTGTCTTTTCTCTTTTATTGGATTCTGTTTTGGAGAGAATCTCTGTTTGGGTAAGAGAGAGTAGGGGGAAAATATCAGTGTTTATATATTGGAAGACAACGCAAATTGTCATTACTAATGCACTTATGTTTTCGTATTCATTTCATGTATTCATAATAATGTTTATACTTAGATCTGTTATCTAATTCATGCTTGATGAAATAAATTAAAAAAAATGTACCCTTTTAGAAATATTGCCTTCAAAACAGTGGTAAGGAGAAAGAGGAGGTGTACATCTCTTGCTAACAAAATGCGGTTTTTAAAATACAAGTTTACATTTTTGTTAAACAATAGCATAATCACAGTTTGAATTCAACTTTAACGGCATCTCAGTGCCAGGTTTTCCAGATTTTCCTGCTAGGAAAAGATGCCGATAAAGGAGAATATTTGTAGTTCAGGATTGAAATGAGGCGTCCTTAGTGGTCTCTGAGTTTGCTTGTTTTCTTGCAGAAGTCTTGCTACCTAACTGGGTGACATCATCAGTGCTAATGATCAGGAATTTGATTGCTCCATGTAGAACAGTTTGGTCTCAACTTGCAGCAATTCACTTAGTGAATATTCAAAGCCACAAGGGCACTGAGAAAAGCAACAAGCAACCATTCTTCAATTTAGGACCATTGCAACTTCCTCATCTCAGGATCAAAAATTGGGTACTTGACAATTGATGTATATTTACAAGGAAATCACTGTCCCGGGGTCATTTGATTGCTATCTGTGATCTTCCCAAATAGCTTCTAACAAGCAAAGTCAATCAGGGAAGCTGGATTTCCATAATGACTATATGATTCAATTAACAAAAATGGTATAAAAGGTTGTAAAATCAGGCATGACATACTTAACAGCTTCCTTCCTTAGCAATGGAAATTATGGTCAGTTGTGGTCAACGTTTTCTCAACAAAGTCAAACACTAACTGTAATGGTTAAGGCACCAAGCTAGAAATTGGGAGACCAAGAATTCCAGTTTTTCCTTAGGTATAAAGCCAGAGGGGTGACTTTGCCAGTTTCTTGCCCTCAACCCTAGGAAAGAGGCAATGGCAAATCACTTCTTAAAAACTTTGCCAAGAAAACTGCAGGGACTTCTCATGCAGTTTCTGAGAATCAGACACAATTGAATTTGGGGGTGGAGGAATCCATATGCCCATGCATTTCCTAGCTGACTTTCTCCAAACTCAAAAGGGTCAGTCCCACAGTAGTTAGTCCAGGGATAAAGGACCACCTGGGAATTCTGGAGCTATTGGCTAGGCTTAGAAGTTGAGAAAACTTTCTTGCAAGAAGACAAGGAAATCCACTTCGATAACACTGCCAAGGAAATGGTATGGAACCAACTCATTGGACTCAACTTCACTCATGGTCTGTCTTTGTTGTAATAAGCCTTTTGCTGACTATTTCTGAATAATGGATATTTATAATCTGCATCGCTTGCATACTTGGGCACAAGGCAAAAATAACAACACCACCAACTCACTGGTATTTCTTCCCTTGCCTAGAGAAATTCTGTTCACTGCCTTGTACACAAGCACTCCAAATAAGAGATACAATGAGACTTACGGTAGTTCCTGATAAATACATATGAGGATTGTAGGAACTATATTGGGTAGAAATTTATCTCTTTGTAAGTATTTAAATAGATTAAGGGCTTACATTTTAAACAGATTAGGGAAAATATATTCTTCCAAATAGCCTGCAGCCTTTCCAACTCTGGAGAGAGAGAAAAATAATACAATTATTAGAAGAGTGGGAGGGATGAAGGACGCATGGTATTGTAAATGAGATTCACAATATTTTTGTAAATGAGTCATCATCCACCTTGTGCCCTGGACTACAGATCTCATACCCCCCAGTCAAGAATGAAGTAGGTGATTACAGCCTACCAGTTGTAGAGTCTGTTTATGGAATGTTCTCAGAGGACATGCTGGTACCCTTGCCAATATCTTTTCAATACAGGCAGAAATAATCCCTTTCTTTCAAATACTTCCATACTGTGAATTTAGGCACTTCTCTATACTGCAGTAATGCACTGCACCCATTTTCTAGCTTTGTTTACAGATTGCTTTTATTACCATTTTCATTTAATGCTTTTGGAAGCTCTTAAAATTTAAGAACTGTACGGCAGACAGGCAGATTAGAAATAGATTAAATTGTAAGAATATTTAGACTTCTGGGGATGTGTGTGTGTGTGTGTGTGTGTGTGTGTGTAGATAGATAGATAGATAGATAGATAGATAGATAGATAGATAGATAGATAGATAGATAGATATAGATATAGATATAGATATAGATAGATAGATAGATAGATAGATAGATAGATAGATAGATATAGATATAGATATAGATATAGATATAGATATAGATATAGATATAGATATAGATATAGATATAGATATAGATATAGATATAGATATAGATATAGATATAGATATAGATATAGATATAGATATAGATATAGATATAGATATAGATATAGATATAGATAGATAGATAGATATGTTATATTTATGTTGATAAATAAATAAAGGGAGACTAGTATAGATCTATTTCAAGCTATTTAGCTCTCATCAGCTAGCCACACCCTTTTACTGGGAATTGAACCTGTGCTCTATTGCCTCTAAGGCAGATGTGTTAACCATTGAGCTACAGGGCTCGACTCCTTATCAGCGAGGCCAGGGTGAAAGGTATATATTTAAAGTCACAACCCCTGGCATGCCCAAATACGGGAGGAAGGTCACACTTCCACTCTCTGTCTTCGGCTCGTCACAAGAGACCATCCAGACAGAAACCCAATATTTTTTACTGTTGCCTTTTTGTTATATTTGTTATATTTATGCTGATAAGGAGTCGAGCTCTGTAGCTCAATGGTTAACACATCTGCCTTAGAGGCAATAGAGCACAGGTTCGATTCCCAGCAAAAGGGTGTGGCTAGCTGATGAGAGCTAAATAGCTTGAAATAGATCTATACTAGTCTCCCTTTATTTATTTATCAGCATAAATATAACAAATATAACAAAAAGGCAACAGTAAAAAATATTGGGTTTCCGTCTGGATGGTCTCTTGTGACGAGCCGAAGACAGAGAGTGGAAGTGTGACCTTCCTCCCGTGTGACTTTAAATATATATATATATATATATATATATATATATATATATATATATATGTATGTATGTATGTATGTATGTATGTATGTATGTATGTATGTATGTATGTATGTAGTTTGAATGGGTTCAAAGTATCCTACCTTGTGTGAAGAGCTTCCTGGAAAGACTCTCATGGTGGGAAAAATGGAAGGAAAAACAGGAAAAGGACAACCGGCAGAAAGTGGATTGGATGAATTGCAGTAGGGATGGGGGCATCACTGGAAGTCCTGGCTGAAAGACCAGGTTAGTGAGAAATCATCAAGCAAGAAATCTATCTGTGTGGTCAATAAAGGCTGACACTGACTTGAGAGCATGTAATCATTCAGTGAGAACACACCAAGCACTCTGGAGAAGGTTTTGATGTTGGGAAAGATGCAGTGTTGGGTTCTGGATCCCGTTGCAACCAGTACGGTGCAACGGGGCCTGGCGTCCTCCAAATGAACATGCTCAGCATGCACATGCATATTACCCTCCAGCAATGCCTCCGCGACACTCCAGTTGCTCGACGGAGCGTCGCACTGGTGCTGTATGTGCTGTGCATGTGCATGGAAGTACCAAAGAGTTTAAAGACAGGTAAGGATGATGGGCGGATGGGTGGGCCCTCTGGAACACCATACTGGAATGGTACCCAGTGCTGCGGGCAAGTAACCCACCACTGGGAAGATGGAAGGAAAGAGAAGACCAGCAGAAGATAGATGGACTCTGTTACAGTGTTGATGGAAACACTGTAAGAAGAATTCAAAGAACATGTTAGGAATAGATCATCATGGAGAAAACCTATCAGCTAAATTGTCTGTCTGTCTGTCTGTCTCTCTGTCTCTCTGTCTATCCATCATCTATCTGTATCCTCCAACCTGTTCACATGTTGCATAACTTGTTAAATATTAAGTAAACTTAAATCAATTGTCCACCCGGTTTAATAACATCTTCATACATATATATATGCAGGTTTTGGCATATTTGGGTCTTTTCCCATGTAAGATTGAGAGTATCTTGGTGACGTTTCGATGAGGTCCCATTTGTCATCTTCAGGCAGGTGCCTTCGGCGAGCAAAGCACGATCGGAGCTGCCATCCCTCTATAAACACTGGCAGTGTGTGTGTGTGGAGTGCTGGCCTTGTTGCTATAAGTGGATTAGTTGGTTGCGTTGTAACATCTTGATTAGTTGATGGAGTTCATGTTTGCAGATTAGTCGGCTGTTTCGTAACATCCTGTGTGGCTGAGGTACTGGCTGTGTGCCTATTGTTCTTTTGTGTCGTAACCACCTCGGTAATGGGTTGTGTGATGACATCCTGAGCTCTATTGTAGTGATATCCTGAGTCCTGTGCCGCAACCTCCTGAGTTCTGTGATCTAATGTCCTGAGCAGATGGCTGTGGTGTAACTTCCCAGACTTTGGTTTGGCTCTGAGTTTGCTGTCTGGCCATGTGTTCATGGTGTGTGTCAGTTTGCTTTGTGTGGAGGTTGGAGAGGGGTGCAGCAGTTGGTGATGCCACCGTAGTTTGGCTTCTGGATGGTGGTTGCATTTGGTCTATGGGATGGTTTGGGTTTGAGTCTGGTGAGGGTGATTGGTGGTTGCGTCCTGTGTTGTTCTGGGTCCAGTGTCAGTTTTCGTGGCTGGGACTCGTTTGTTGACTAGGGCTAGTTTCCAGATGTCTGGTAGGCAGGAGGTATCATCACGTTTATTCATGTTGTGGGGGTGTTTCTCTATTTCAATGGCTTCCATAATTATTCTCTTGTTGAAGTGTTCAGTTTTGGAGATTAATTTGGTTCTTTCAAAATCAATTTCATGTCCTGTTGTTTTAAGGTTCTGGAAAAGGGAGGAAGTTTTTTTCTTTTTTTTCTGACTGCATTCTTGTATTCTGCAATGCGTGCATTTATTCTCCTATTAGTTTGTCCAATGTATGTGGCTGGGCAAATTTTGCATGGTACTTCGTAGACTCCTTGGTTTTCTAGCTGGATTTTGTCTTTGGGGTTTCTTAAGATGTTGGCTATTTTTTGGTCTGTGTTGAAGGCTGTCTTGATATTGTGTTTGTGGAGAATTTTGCTGATTTTATCTTAGTGCCTTTGATGTAAAGGAGGAGGGCGATGCCACTGTCCTGTTCTGTGTCTCAGTTCTTGGGGGTGTCTCCTTTTGGATTTGGATATATATATATATATATATATATATATATATATATATATATATATATATATATATATATATATATATATATATATATATATATATATATATATATATATATCCTGTCTTCATTACCATTGCTTTGGCTCAAGAGTTTTTGGCTGAGCCTAGAAGATTTGGAGCAGTACAAGATCAGAAGATCAGGAGAACCTGGCCCATAGAATCCCCAAAGGTCAGATACAACTGAATGGATAACATCATCTTCAGAAAAAGAAGATATAGATGGTGAAGTATCCATGGACCATGGTAGATATCCGAATGAAGTTACAACTAGATCTTGGTCCTTCTTGAAATCCTTAAATGAATAAAAAGCACATCCATCCAGTTGTACAATTTAAACACTATTCTGAAAGATCTTTGGTCCAATTTTTTTAAAAAAATCTATTCCATGTGAGGTTTAAAGGTTATGACAAAATTCCCAGACTTACAATGACCATAATTAATTTCAATTCCTACCCAAAAGTCCACAGTACAGGATAATATCATGAGGGGCAAAAGCATGTCAGTGAAAATCAATTCTAAATAACAGAGAAAATCTTTCTTTTAGCGACTGCTAAAATATGCAAATTCAATAACACCTCTCCATCCCACCTTAACAGCTTTCTAATTTAACAAATGCCAGCGTGAAATGGCTGTTAATGATCGGTACATAATTTCAATATCTTTAGTGCAGCAATAAATCACATTTTATTTTGTTCTTGAGTAGCAGGAAATGATATTCTCAACTGTGATTTAAAAAAGGGGCAGGATTAGCAAAGCTGTTCCTTTAGTCCACAGCAAATCTGTGCGAAAAAATCGACATGATTCATCTAGATCAGACCGGCTAAACCCAAGTTTCCTTTCTTTCGGCAAATTCCTCATGAAAGAAGTTGGAGTTTTAGGAGCCGAGGAGTTTGATTTCACTCCCTTTTTACTCCCGTGTGTAATTGAAGCATGCTTCAAAGATTATTGGCATATTAAATTGATGGAGTTAGGAATGGAATGGCTGGTGCTCTTGTTCTCAATTAATGTCTTCTGTTCTCTGCATAAGTAATGGATTTTGTGGCATGAATGATTTTACTATGGCCCCAATCCTATCTTCCTCACAAAAAGAAGGATGGTGTGTTGTGCTGGGTTGCAAAACAGCAGGAGATTAAATGAAACACACAATCTGATTTGGGGCCGGTCATTGTCTTTCAGCACAATCTACATTACAGGGTTGTGGTATAAGGCTGGGGTCCGGCTGCTGCTACTGCCGGTTCACTCAGAGATGCTCTGTGCATGCTAATTGTGCATGTGCCGTACTAAAAAAGCTTCTGCAGATGTGCAGAAGCAAAAAACAAGATGGCGGTGCCCATGGCAGTGCCGGGAGAACCGGTTTGGGGGCATGGCAAGCCAAGTTACTATCTACTCAACCAAACCAGTCTGAACAGGTATTCCTCAACTTACAACCATTCATACAGTCGTACCATTCAAAATTACAACATAACTGGAAAAGAAAATAACTTAACAACCAGTTCTCATTTTTATGACTATAGCAAAATTCTCTCAGTCACATGATCATAATTCAGATACTTGGCAACTAACTTTGTTTGTAACTTTACATAGGATAGGATAGGATTGGATAGGATAGGATAGGATAGGATAGCATGGAGAATGGAATGGAATGGAATAGAGTAGAGCAGAGCAGAAAAGAAAGTAGAGAATAGAATAGGAAGTAGAGAATGGAATAGAATAGAATAGCATGGAGAATGGAATGGAATAGAGTAGAGTAGAGCAGAACAGAGCAGAGCAGAAAGTAGAGAATAGAATAGGAAGTAGAGAATAGAATAGAATAAGTAGAAAATAGACGAGGAGAAGAATAGAATAGAATGGAATGGAATAGAATAGAATAGAATAGAATAGAAAGTAGAGAAGAAAAGAAGAAATAGAGAACAGAATAGAGCAGAAAGAACAGAAGAGAAGTGAAAAGAATAACAGAATTGGAACAACATAACTATATTTATAATTGTTGCAGCATCCCAGGGTCATATTATCTCCATTTGTGACCTTCCCAGCTAACTGACTTTACCTTCCAACAGGTAAAGTCAGTGGGGAAAGCCAGGGTCTCTCACTAATTCATTTAATAACTACAATGATTCATTTTATAATCCCTGCAAAGAAACATCATAAAATTGGGCATGGCTCACTTAACAACTGTGTTGCTTAACCACAGAAATTCTGATCTCAGTTATGATCTTAAACTGAGGACTACCTGCATTTAGGGAATATTTCTTATTTCTACTTTCTGCATGACTTGCATTTTACTGTAGGAAATTAAACTAGATGCAATTATCACCTCCAGGGTCTTTTCCTAAAATACTGTCATTTTCGATGCAGAAGATTTTGTACAAGTAATTCTGCTCTCCTGAACCAAAGTCCAACACACCTGGAAACCTCTGCAAACTGTTGGGAAAAAAATTGACAACCAAACCAAATTCTCAGGTTGACAAAGGGCTCAGATTACATTTATTTTCTTAATGCAGCAAGATAAATAAAATATAGATAAAAATGAATAGCAGATATGAATTCAATAGCAAGCAATCTTCTCTGGAGATGAAGCTAAACTACATGCTAAAAATCAGTGTGGATTTCTTTTGAAAATCAAGCCAGACACATTAATTCATTCTCTTCTAACAAGAAATATAAAACCATATAAACCATTTCATCTTTTATAAATTAAAAGCAAGAATTTACCCAGGGTCGAACACAACAACTCTCTCAAGGGACACAATTTTACAAACTTTTTTACTGGGGTTGTTAAGCCAATTGTTGCAGTTGTTAAATGAATCATACAATCATATTCTTCTGTTTTTCTTCTATTCTGGGTGCCTGAAGTGGTTCAAACAGACATTAAAATAGCTAAAAAATGCAGGCTGCAGCCACCACTTGATGCCTCTCGCAGCTGAAGCAGGCTAAGGAGAATATCTATCATGATTACTGAGCTGGTACTAATCAGTATTTTTTTTCTTAAGAAAGCACTGACACATCTAAAGAAGGAGGAGAAGCTGGAGGCCAAAACAGAGTGGTGAGGATCTTCAAAGATACCATGAGCTGAATAGCAAAAAAGAATCAAACATGGTGTTGAAATGATGGGATTCTTCAACAGAGTTTTTTACATTCCCCAAACTTTATTTTATCCAGAAAACCATTTTATCTTTCTCTCAGTGTTTCTTCCTTTTTGGTAGGCATACAGCATGCCTGTGTATGAATGTGTACACTTATGGAATCTCTCTCTCTCTCTCTCTCTCTCTCTCTCTCTCTCTCTCTCTCCACAAACACACACACACACACACACACACACACACACACAGACCATCACAAAATCTCCAGAACCGCAAAGCCTACAAACTCGAAAATTGGCATGTATGTTTTCTCTTGGCTTCTAGGTGATCTCTAAGAAAGGATTTTTCAAATTACCATTGGATCATTACTATTTCTGATATGATTATTATTAACATGCTATGATGCTAAGGAATTAGATGTTCTACTCCCCCTCCCCCCTGAAAAGAACTCTGTTCCAACTGCCACTTGGGCATGGGCGCGGCCAGCACATGACTCATCTGGCTTGCAGGCTGGGAGTTTAGACATTCTACTCCCCCTACCCTCCTGAAAGGAAGAGAAGGGGATAATATAGGAAAGGCTTCTGTGGGGCAAGACTGAGGGAGAGAAGGGGTTTAGGAGAGGAGAGGCTTCTGTGGGGCATGCCTGAGGGAGAAAAGGGAAGAGGAGAGGCACAGGTAGCCCTCGACATGACCATAATAGAGCTAAAAATTTCTGTTGCTAAGCAAGACAAGGGTTAAAAGAGTTTTTCAATAGACTCTACTATTGTGATTTCATCCAGTTTTTACCAGGCAGGAAGAACTAATTACCGGTAATCCAGCATAATTATTATTACTATCCATATTATCTATGTAGATATTAGTATAATTTCAAAACAAATGAATAAATAAACATCCTGACTGTTAATGTTTGAGAAGCTGTTAAGGAACAACAGCAGGGCATCAATATGTCACTAGCACAGGTTAAAGTTTATTTTATCAGTTAATTGATTAATTAGAACACAATATGAAAACCGCTGGCAGTTAATGCATACAAAGATGGGCAAATACATTGAACTGATTCATACAATAACTGATGTTCCCCTTTATATGCAGCCTATACAAATCAGGATCCCATGCATATATTTTCAACCTATTCCCCAAAGCACCTGAAGGCCAGAAAAGGAACAATGGATGGAAACTGATCAAGGAGAGGTTCAACCTAGAAATAAGGAGAGATTTTCTGACAGTGAGAACAATCAACCTCTTGCCATCAAAAGTTGTGGGAGCTTCATCACTGGAAGCTTTCAAGGGGTGACTGGACTGCCATTTGTTAGGGAGGTTGTAGGGTCTTCTGCTTGGGTGGGGGATTGGACTAGATAACCTTCAAGGTCCCTTCTAACTCTGCTATTCTGTTCTGTTCTGTGTTGTGCTGTGTTGTGCTATGATTTATGTACAGTTTCAGAATATGCCTTTCTAATTTTCACCCTTCCTCTCTCTCAAGATAATCTCCAGATGGACAGTCCAAGGATAAAGCCGCCATGAATCATGCTGAACCTAAAGAGGAAGAAAAAAGCCTATACCGCTTCGTTGCACTGCTGCTAACGCCAGATGTGCAGGAGAGCAAAATAATGTCCACACATTTCATTATTGTAAATCCTTCTCAATCACTTTGGGGGAAACTGAAATTCATCCTTCCCATCTGCTCTGATCCATCACAGAGTGAACGGTTTCCCAAAGGATTCAATCCTGCTTCCCCTGTTACAACTGCTGCTCTATTAGTTCTTCGGAGGGCTGGAAGAGGTGGGAACAATGTTCTAAGATCAGGAGTCCAAGGAGACCCTGTACCATGCCCATAATGAAAAATAACATGATAATTCATAGCATGGAAGAGGGTTGAACCAAATTTCCCTTGCAATTCACAGAGAACAGGTAGTCTTTGACTTAGGAGCACAATCGAGCCCAAAATTTATGTTGCTAAATGAAACAGTTGTTAAGTGAATTTTCCCCCATTTAAGGCCCTTTCTTGCAAAGTTGTTAAGTGAACCACTGTAGTTGTTGAATTAGTTACATGGTTGTTAAGTAAATTTGGCCTCCTCTTTAAGAGCTGTGATGGAGCAGTGGTTAGAATACAGTACCGTAGACTACTTCTGCTGACTGTCTCAAGATTGGGGTAAGATGACTTCCCAGATTGTTGGGAGCAATAAGCTCTGTAAACCGTTTAGAGAAGGCTGTAAAAAGCACTGTAAAGTGGGATGTAAGTCTAAGTGCTATGGCTGTTGCCGTTGACTTTGCTTGTCAGAAGGTTGCAGAAGATGATCACATGACCCCATGACACTGCAACCATCATCAATACCTATCAGTTGCCAATCATCTGAATTTTGATCATGTGACCATGAGGATGCTGCAATGGTTCTAAGGGTGAAAAACAATCATAACTCACTTTTTTTTCAAGTGCTATTGTAACTTTGAATGGTCATGAAATAAATTATTGTAAGTGAGGACTACCTATACATTTAACGGTGATGCAGTTAGATGCTTGAGACTGGAAATATTAATGTCTGGCCCCAAGAACCATAAATGACATTTTGAGTTACTTCTGAGTAGTTATTTATTGTCATTTGTCTACAGACAGAATCTTGCCAGACTAAAGCAACTATCTGCATAACCATTAGAGATTCTATGAACTGCTAGGGGGAATCTGACTTTGCCCTTTTCCTGCCCACCAAACAAGCTCCACTATCTCTTTGTCCTCTGGGAAACAGCCCTTCCCTCCTGAGATTCTGGATTACATTAAATTACAATAAGAAAGCTTATTTTGGGAGGACGATCCAATGTCACGACAATATGGACATGCAGTCTCGATGCTCTGAGACCGCAGTCAATACTTTTGCCGCTGGGTGAGCCAATCGCATCTAAACCATCCTGAAGTGATGGTGAACAGGAAGAGTACACCTTCCTGACCTCAGGGACATCGCAAAGTCCCTCAAAGAAGCAAGAGAAGTTCTTCAAGCTGGCAACAAAAAATCCAGCCAAGACTGACAAAGTCGGGGAGGCTCCAAAACGGAAGGATACGGAAAGAGAAAGTGTTTCCAGTTGGTGAGGAACTTTTACTCTTTTAAAAAGAGACTGCCTATAAAAACTTAAAATTAATCTAAATGGCAGAACAGAAGAATCAAGCGGCGGAATTAAATTTGGAATGGTTTTGGACAGTGATTATCTTACTTTTTAAATGCTATCTTCATGGATGGAATTTATGCAAGACTTTTAAAATGGATGGATTAAGTTTTCTTCTATTTTTTTCTTTTATTGTTCTCTGTAACCTATGGACTAAAGTTTTCCTCTTTCATTGCTGTGGGTATTTTTCTAACTAATTTAAAGATTGGACCCTTTTTTCTAACTTGAAATATAAAGAAGATACAAAAGAAATTAGATTTTCAACAGTATTACTGCTGCTCGGAGGCTGGGAGAATTTGTTGATTGGAGTTTGTCTATTGAAAATGGAACACTTTTTTTCTCCACTGATTGTTTTGACTTGGCACTGCTTGGCTACAGAGAGTGATAAGAAGGGAAGCACACAGATGTTCCTTTGAAGTATATTTTTAATCAGAGAAAAGTGAAAACAAACGTTCTTTGTGAATCTATGCTTTAATTTTATTAACCTCCCAAACTAGAGCAGCTGTGTTTGTTAGAATTGCACAATTTCAAAAGAAAACAGAAATCTCAAGTTTGCAAAAGACACTTTCAGAAATACAGAAATTATCAAATATATATGAAAGGATAGAAAAAAACTGGAAGATTTAGAGCATATAACAACAAAATATGATGAAGAAATTGAGGATGTCTATCAAATGCAAAATGGGATGATTAAAACTCAAAAAATCGAAGTGGAAAATGAATATAAAGAGATTAAACCTGCTGATATTTATGGTGATTGGTTTGTCTCTGAGAATGGAAAGAATGGAATACTGAAAGAGGAATTAAATGGAGAGGAAATTTATTCTAGAGGGCAAGATACAGAAGAAGAAAAAACAAAAGAATCTATGGATTTAAAGAGAGAAACTCTTTTAGCAAAAACATTGATAACACTGCTGACAATCAGAGATAGGCTGAATAAGGAAACAGAAAGAGGGCACCAAGATTATATGAGAGATCTTATAAGCAAGGAGTTGCTAAGAGGAGTCTATACAAAGCTGACCAAGGAAGATGATTAGAGGACTGGCACCACAAATGTCAGAAGATATGAGACTGTTTTGCTATTTGAAAGTTACAGGTTGATAGATGGAAGAATATAATTTAAAACTAGTTAAACTTAGTGAAATTTATTGACAATAGATATAGTTTAAATAAATAATTGATAATATTACTAATGTATACAATGTGTAGTGTTATGATGAGTATAATTGGATATGAACATTGAATGGTACCCATGTAAGGAAGATTAGCAATCCCTTTGGATTATACATAAAGGTTAATAATAATAAAAAAGAACTAAATTAGATACAATTAAAGTTTTTATTATTAGGGGGGAAATGTTATGATATAGGATATAGTCAAATAAAGGAGGGATAAGAACAACAACATATATATAGATATGGGTATAACATAAGGAAACTCGATGTAAACTTTAAATAGGGATTTGGAAAGGAGGATTAGAAAACTTTGTTATTAATATCATGGATGTTTAGCTAAAATAGGACATAGGGATTTATGTTAGTGGGGGATCTTACAAATAGTAATTGAAAGGCTAGTATGTGGTTATGTATTAAATTTTGGTATATTTTATGATGAAGGACGCTTAAACAATTATAGTCAAATGAAAATGGAGATATGATAATGGTGACATATATGAATATTTGAGTTAAAATACTTAAGTTAATATGAAGTATGTTTCTTGACTGTGGAAGAGATGCACGAAAGTCTTTTTGTAACCAACTAATACACTTTCTATAGCATGTAAAGAAGGATGTTGTATTTGTTGTAAATTAAAAATTAAAATAATTATTTAAAAAGAGAGCTTATGTTGGTTTATTTGTTCAATGGGGAGCTAATGTGAATCATCTGAATAAGATGCTGAAGGAATGGGAGAAACAGCAATAGCACTTAGCACTTCGACTTATACACTGCTTCACAGTGCATTACAGCTCTCTATAAGCAGTTTACAGAGCATATTTCCCCCACCAATCTGGGCCCCCATTTTATTGACTTGGAACTGAGTCAACTTGGAACAAACTCCATACTGTGGACAGAGTTTGCCTGCAATTCTGCATTCTTGCCACTGTGCCACCACAATTCTTAAATAGATAAATGTGAAGTACAGTCTCCTATGATGAGCAACTTCCAAAGTGCTAATTCCTGAAATTATTAACTTATTTCCCTGTTCAGTCTATCTAGAACCCAATAATTTGCAATAAAATATTTTTTTTATTTCATTAGAATAAAATGTTAATTTATAAAAGCTGAGGTTGCTATTTCTATCAGTAGTTCCATCCATCTTATTAGCAGAACATTGCAAGATCCAATCTCAAGTCAGTCACTGGGACCAGAGGTTTAGTCTTTCAACTTTTGTGGAGCCAACTTATCTCCCACTAGAATGTTTGTTATTAGCAAAATATCTACATAGCATGTGGTCAAATGTTTGGCATAGCTACAATTCTCTGTGGTTCAGTGGTGGGTTACCACGGTAAGCCCCAGTATGGGCCTACTGGTGCCTGCCGGGAGCACCAGATACCATTCTGGTACAGTGCTCTGGAGGGCCCACCCGCCTGCGCTCGTTACCACTATTTGAAGTTTTTGGGGCTTCTGCGCACATGGACAGAGAATACGGCACCTGTGCAATGCTCCGCAAAGCAGCTGGAGTGTCACGGAGGCGTTGCAGAGCGTCGTGGGTGGTAAGTGCGCATGTGTGTACTGCGCGTGTTCATGTGATGGGCGCCCGGCCCTGTTGCACAGTACCAGTTGCAACACGATCCGGAACCCACCACTGCTGTGGTATGAAGTCCATAGTTATAAAATGCCCTCTGTTTCATATTAAGAGTGTGCTATATTGCTATCCAAATGACTCTAAGAAACAATTCACTTTCAACTGTATCAGCATTTCATATCTAGTCCATTTCTGTGTGATTTCCAAGTTAGGTTCGCCTAAGGGGATTTTTTAATCAATCATTTTCAGAGACATAAAATCAGATAATATTATTAAGGGCTACCTGTCTGCAAATGAAATGGAGGGGTATTTATACAGGTAGTCCTTGAGTTATGACCACAATTCGGCCCAAACTTTATGTTGCTAAGTGAAACATTTGTTAAATGAGTTTGCCCCATTTTATGACGTTTCTTGCCAGAATTGTTAAAGTGAATCATTGCTTTTGTTACGTTAGTAGCACAGTTGTTAAGTGAATCTGGATTCCCCATTAACTTTGTTTATCAGAAGATTGCAAAAGGGGATCACATTTGAAACCATCATAAACACGAACCAATAGTCAAGTATCTGGATTTTGATTATGTGACCATGGGGATACTGCAATGGTTATGTAAAAAAATGTTCATAAATCACATTTTCAGTGCCTTTGTAACTTTGAATGATCACTGAATGAACTGTTGCAAGTTGAGGACTGTCTACACATTTGACCATATGTTAAAAAAAAAAATTTCTTCTATTATTTCTTCTAATTTATTTTTAATGAAAATCAATTCTTCATGACAATTTCTACCTATGGAAATGAGGATCTTTGGTGACCAGTTCTAAAGAAGCTTCTTGGATGAGAAGCAAAACATCTTCAAGGAAAAAACAAAGGAAGTCCAGTTGCCTTTTGAAAAAGCATTTTTGGGACAACCATGACCTGGATGACTGAGAATCGCCTTAGACATTTACCCATCTGTCACAGAAGGAAATCTATTAGATATTATCAAGATGCCATCACATCAGTGGTGGGTTTCAAAAATTGTTGGAACCTACTCTGTGGGTGTGGCCTCCTTTGTGGGAGTGGCTTGCCGCCCATGTGACCGGATATGAAATTATGAATTAGTACTTAGGTTGGTCCAAGTAGCTATTCAGAAACTCTGGCATTGAAGCATGCAAGTCTTAAAGCTGTCAAGTTACAAGATCCTTGCCAGTGGTGGGTTTCAAATTTTTTTAGAACCTCTTCTGTAGGTGTTGCCTGCTTTCTGGGTCCACTGGTTGAACCTCTTCTAACCGGTTCGGTAGATTTGACGAACCGGTTCTACCGAATAGGTGCGAACTGGTAGGAACCCACCTCTGCATCACATCAAATATGTGCTACCTGATTAGCTGGAATCTCTGTAGAAAGGTAAAAGAAGCAGGATTTTTGTGAACAGAACAAAAGCTAATATCAGCAAAATGAAACAAATCGGGAAGTTGTAGAATTGTGGTTTGTTTGTTTTTTAATTCCAAGTAGATTGTTTTTAGTTTCCATGCCCAAAATGGAATAACTCTTGTGTAATCCTGATTTTAAATGCTTATGCAATGCCATGAAAAACTACAAAGTGCTCAGATTTTCATTAAGCTTCCAATACAATTGGCTCTGCTGCTAATTAAAATAACAAGACGCAGTCATGGGGGTGAAATTCATTAGCTGAGATCTTAAAAATTATCCAGGGTTTCAAAGGGAAAATATCTTTTTGGTGGATGCCTGTAAAAATAAAGATAAAGGCAAAGGTTCTTCCCCTTGCACATATGTGCTTGTTGTTCCCGACTCTAGGGGCAGTGCTCATCTCTGTTTCAAAGCCAAAGAGCCAGCACTGTCCGAAAATGTCTCTGTGGTCATGTGGCCAGCATGACTGAACACCGAAGGAGCATGGAATGCTTTTACCTTCCCTCCAAAGGGAGGGAAGGTAAAAATTAGAATGCAGCCTGTGCTGCGTTCTAATTGGTCGGGCGAAGCACAGCCTGTGATTGGTGGTTGTAATGACAGTTAAATGACAGTTGGTACCTGAGAGTATAAATACTGTGACAGTTGTAACACATTCTGAATCGCTTGTCATCTACTAATAAACATCTTGCTCTCTGATTCCATGGCTCCTGCGTCTTTCCCCCTCAAACATATTCAACAGTTCCTACTTTTCTACTTGCATTTTTACGTGCTTTCGAACTGCTAGGTTGGCAGAAGCTGGGACAAGTAATGGGAGCTCATTCCATTATGCGGTGCTAGGGATTCGAACCACCAAACTGCCAAGCTTTTTGATCAACAAGCTCAGCGTCTTAGCCACTGAGCCACTGCATCCCATCCCTATAAAAATAGTGATTGATAAATCTTTGCAGGTGTTCAACCTGGGAATACTTCCTTTGTGCTTATGTTTTGGTGATGTTGGGTGTAATTAAACTAGAATCCAAATTTCCCCACGTATGTAGAAGCCAACAGGGCAGTATCTTAAATGACAAATTCAATTAAGGAGACAAAAATGCAAAACATTGTCCTGAATCCAAATATCAAAAAATTGGATTGTGAAATGAATATGGCCCACTCAAGAGTTTTGGAGTGCATAACCGAAGGATGTAAAATCAAAACTGCTTAGAAACAGCCCACTTAGAAAACAGCGTATACGGTGCATTAAAAAAAAAGATACTACTGCATTGTTACATAAACACACCAGGTCCAGGTGTTCCAAATGAACTATTATTTTCTTGGAAAGATTTTAGTTCCTCTTAATGCAGCAAACTTGGCATAAACAGGGAGCAGATAGTATCTCCAGAGCTTCTGAATGATGAGCAAAGCAATTGAAAATGAGTTCTGTTTTGTTTAAGTGCCTGGAGCTTGCATGGTTAATAAAGACCATATGGCTGTTCTCTAGCGGTATTGATATAAGGGCTGGAAGGCCTGTGGCTTACAAAGCTTATTAATAAATAGAAGCTTTGGGAAGCCCAAAGGTGCTTTTTTATTTTTTGGAGACACAGCTGGACTTTCTGGCTTTTCTTTGAAGATATTTCACTTCTCATCCAAGAAGCTTCTTCAGTTCTGACTGGATGGTGGGGAATGGAAGGATTTATACTCTTTGCTGGTCACTTTCATGGTTGTAACGAGTCATTAAGATCATCCAGGTCATCTGAGTGGTGCAAATGGGCGAGGAGTCTTCTTGGAACTACTGAAAGGATTGTGTTGTAGATTGGAGAAAGATGATGTCATATCCTCTCCGCTGAGAAGATTTTGATATAGATGGTGGCCTCTTTCAAACCGGCAGTCCTCTCTGTCCAAAATGTGGAGTTTGAACAGTCCTCTCTCAACAGAGGGGGAGGGATACAAACACTATCTACTTCCAGTTTCTCCATACCAGGTTGTCATACATCCAGGGGTGGGCTTCAAAAATTGCAGCAATGGTTTTGCTGCCCTGTTCCTGGGTGTGCATGGCCTAGTCGGCCTCCTGCATCATGGGGGGGGTATTTTGCCCACCCCAGGCTCCGGAGGCTTTTTTCGAGCCTCTGGGAGGGCTTCCCCTGCTTCCCCTGGGCTCCCGGAGCCCTTCAAAGGCTGAAAACAGGCCTGTTTCTGGACTTCCGGAACTTCCGGTAGGCCCGTTTCCCCTCCTCCCCAAGCCTCCCCATGGGCCATGTAGTTACCTGACATGTTGAACGTGCTGCGTGGAGACTCCTGGGAGGGGAGGGGAAGACAGGACCAGCCAGCAGTGTGATTTGGGGGTTCTCTTAACCGCACAGAACCTTCACTAGAGGATTGCTCGAACCCAGGCAAACCCTGAGCAGCCCACCCCTGCATACGTCGCCAGCCTTCTGGCCTACAGTTCCCCACAAGTGAACTGAACGTACACTGCATCCTGTTCAGTGAACTCTACTGCAAAGTGACTCTCGAGAGGAAGAGAGAATAACAACACAGCATCAATTTGTCAAGTTGAACCTGAATGAGAAATGTAGTTGCAAACTCTCCCTGGTTAAGCTGGCTGCCCTAACCCCTAATAGTGAGGTCCTTGGTGCTCTCTCAGCTTGGTTTTTTTTCCCCCAGGTGTTTCATTACCTAACTAGGTAACATTATCAGTGCTGGAAGGGAGTGGAGTTTACTGTTTGTTTGTTTGTTTGATTGATTGATTGTCTGAGTTGGTAATTCCTTGACTGGGGTTTTGATGCACTGAATAGTGTTTACTGGTTGAAACCTGAAGCAGTAAACAGCAGCCTAATCAAGGAAGCATCAAGACCCCTCCCACTACCTTTGACAGGGCAAGCCCCTTGTATATGAACCAGGGGTCAGTAACCTGCAGCTTTGGAGCTGCATGTGGCTCTTTTATCCAACTGCTGCAGCTCCCTGTTGCCGGTCGGCCCCACAATTGTTAGGATTTTCAGTTAGGACAGGTAGAAAAAAATGGATGCTGTGCTAGGAGGAGACTCTATGGTGGGGGAACTGAACTTCTAGTCAGCTCCAGAATTGAATTAGGGGCTTTTGGTGACTTTGTGGCTCTTTGAGTGTTTAAGGTTGCCGACCCCTGATATAAACACTGATGATATTACCTAGTTTTATTGTGTACTGCCCAAACCTGCCATTCTGGGCCCAACATTTAGGAAGCTAGGCTCTGCCTGTCACAAGCCAGGACAAAGGGTGAGTGATGGAGGAGTAACATTTCCTTAAAAAACCTTGGTCCAGCTGGCCCGGCTGGTAGCACCTTCTAAGAGCCCCTTTCCAGGGTTACAGGAGAAGACGGTCAACGGTTTTGAAGGCGGAAGAAGGCTCTATGCCCCAACGGCAGAACCATCTTCTAGGAGAAGGGAAACTCTGACTACAAACCTCCACTGCCTTGTGGCTATATCCACTACTGGAAAAGGATTCAGGAGTCAACCTTGAGGTAAAATCCGGGTCAGAATCGTGGAAGCAGTTTGTGACTGTGTACAACCACGTTCTGGTAACTCTTGTGATGCAGCTGGAACCAATTGTATCAGCTGTGCCGTTCCATTGGACTATTTCAGCCACGTGGAGAGAGGGGGGATCTGCTCCTTGGGTAACAGTCTATCCTCCATATTAATCCACCCAGGCCTTGTGCTCTGGAGAGGACACTCCAGCTTTACCTCTTTCCAGAGCACGACACCATAGTCTTTTGAGACTGAAGGATGCCAATGCAAGGTATACTGCCCAGAGTCCCTCTTTGAGGGAGTTGGATGATTTAGAAATGTAAAAACGAGTTAATGAATGAATAGATGAATGAATATTCTTACATTAAAACACCCTTCTTCTGCTTCTTTTGCTCATGATGGAAATCATTGCCTCTTCTTATCTTTTGGATGGGTCTAATTGCATTTAGAGTGGCACATAAACCTAACCAGCTTTCAACATCTTCATTTTCTAGCTTATGTAGTAATTGAATGTTCAATCATTGTTCGGTCCAGTTTTCTGTCAACACTTATTAAAATGAAGTAATTAAGTATTGTCTTAAATGGAGTTTAGAGTTAAGGATCATTAGGTTTAGGCTCATTACAATTAACTGGGATGATAAATGTAAAATTGTTTTATTGCAGGCTCTGTGCAGAAAAGTTTCCAAGCTTGATTATCTTTTGTAGATCTTCATTCGGGACGGTTAAGCTTCAAGTAATGTTTCTGCTCAGTCTAAAATGGATACCATTAAAAATGCTAAATCTGAAGTTATCACTGGAAGTTAATGGGCGGACAGCATTAAGCATCCGTGCATTTTACCCATATAAATGCTCATTGCAATTTAATGAGGTAGCTTTTAGGATGCTGATAGCATTGGCCCCTTAAACCTTTCCATCCATTTCCTTTTCCACCTGTATGCATTTGTTTGCTTTATTGCATGGGATAGTTACAAAAATAGCAATTGATCAGTGTTTTTACGGATTGGCAATGTTTCTAAATTACTGTGAAATAGCCATTGTTTTCAGTTTGATTTCCCTCTTTGTGTATTGGGACTAGATTGAAAGACGTTGAGCTAAAGTCCAAATTTATCTGGAGGGCATCAAAGAAACAATGATCCTTTTTTTTGTAAGGATTGTTCATTCCAGTTGTTTAACATTAGAAGTTTTCTCAACCTTAGCAACTTTAAGATGTGTAGACTTCAACTCTCAGAATTTCCCTTTGTTTTCCCCAGAATTCCCCAGCCAAGGCTGCTTGGGGAATTCCGGGGGTTAAAGTCTACTCATCTTAAAATGGAACAGCCCTCTCTCAACAGAGGGGGAGAGGATACAACATCACCTATCTCTAATCTACAATAGAGTCCTTTCAACAGTTCCAAGAAGGTGCACACCAATTGGCACCACTCAGGTGACCCTGATGACACAGACAAACCTCCAGGTGACCTTAAGGACTCCTAAAAGGATGCAAGTGACCAGCTGTCTGCAAGGAGTATAAATCCTTCCATTTCCCTCCATCCTGTTAGAGCTGAAGAAGCTTCTTGGATGAAAAGCGAAACGTCTTCAAAGAAAAACCAGAAAGTCCAGTTGCCTCTTTTAAAAAAAAAAGCATCTTTGGGATAACCATGACCTGGATGACTGAGAATCTCCCTAGGTACTCAACTTAAAGTTGCTAAGGTTGAGAAACACTGAAATATAGATAGTGCTCAATTTTCGATCAGAATTTATGCTAGTAAATAAAGGTGTTGTTAAGTAAGTCATGCCTTACAACATTTTTTGCCATGGTTGTCAAGAGAATCACTGCAGTTGTTATGTAAATCCTCTGGTTGTTAACAGTGATGGGATTCAGCCAGTTCACATCTATTCGGGAGAACCGGTTGTTAACTTTCTAAGCTAACTTTCAGAGAACTGGTTGCTGGAAGAAATCTCCTTTTGTTTTTTCCACTTTACAGGGCTAATCCTGTAAGGAAGGCAGGAAGGAAACATTCTGGTGTTTCTAGCCTAATCTTACAGAAACTGCCTCTCCGGTTAACCCTTGTTACATTGTAACAGCTAAGGCCAAGCACCCATCAACATAAGTGACATTGAGTTGGCCCCACCCACCCACCCAGTCACATGACCACTGAGCCCCACCTAGCCAACTGGTCATTAGGGCAGAGGACCAGTTGTTAAATTATTTGAATCCCACCACTGGTTGTTAAGCAAATCTAGCTTCTCTCATTGACTTTGCCTATCAGAAACTGATCTGGAAAGTTGCAAATGATGATCACATGACCCAAGACTCTGCAACTATTGTAAATACCCTCCAGTTTCCATGTGTCCACACTTTGATCGGTTGACTACAGGAATGTTGTGATGCTTGTTAGTGCAAGGTCTGATGATCAGTCAATTTTTCTCACTACCATTGCAACTTTGAATTGGTGTTAAATGAATGGTTGTGACCTGAAGATTCAGAAACAAGTACCAAGTACTTCTTCATTTTAATGCATTAACAACTCTGCAAACTGGGTTTAAATCCATTAGCTAACTGACAATAAATCACAGTTCCCTATGATGTAATGGAAAGTGCAGTGTAAAAAAAGCAAGATTATAATATCAAAGATAGTTGAAATGTTTAGAGGAAATGAACTGGTTAACAACATTCAGAATAAATATTTTAACTGTGAGCAGTTATGCAAACTGGAAATATATAGATCTTGACTGAATCATTAGTGGGCTTGCAATCTTTTCCCATTGATTTTAATTTCTCATTTGGGTGAGTTTTAAGTGATGAATCTTATAATTGCATTTGCATATATTTGCATAGAATTAAAACAATATTTCTGAAACAAATCAAACTCTATTTTAAGGTTATGCAAAAATGCATTCGTTTTATTACTGTTGCTTATTGGGAGAAAACTTTCTTTTAGATTGGTATTATTAATTTTAAGACATGGCACAATACTCTGAAAGTTTTAGAATTATAAGGTTAATAATAAGAATGACTATTATATAACGATAAAAAATGAGACACGGAATCAGCAAAGCAGTACCATAAACAGAAGATGTGTACACAATTTAAAGTGCCTACACAAAACAGCTCACCACAACGCTGGAAAAATTGTAATGGCTGTGCTTGTTGAACTTTGCTAAGTAAGGTTCTCCCAAGACAGAATATTGAGAGAGAGAGAGTCTTCTTTGTCATTCATGCATTTTTTCAACTAATTATACTTCTTAGAATTTTTCATTGAAAGTACATAATTAGTTTTTTTTTTAAAGAGCCTGCTGCCATGAGAAGATTAATAAAATTTGTGAGTGATCCTGAATACAGAATAAATTTTTGTGCATTTCAGTATTACTTAAAAAAAATCTGGGCCGTAATTTCTCTGAAAAATATAGGTGCTCCTTGACGTATGGCCAATGGGGGCCAGAATTTTCATTGCGAAACAAGGCAGTTATTAAGTGAGTCATGTCCAATTTCATGACCTTTTTTGCCATTGTTGTAAAGCAAACCACTGCATTTGTTAAGTGACTCACGCAGTCATTAAGCCAATCCAGTTTCCCTCATTGGCTTTGCTTGTCAGAAGCCAGCCGGGAAGGTTAAAAATGGTGATCACAATACCTGGGATATGGCAACTGTCGTAAATACATGCCAGTTGCCACACACTCAAATTTTGATCACATGACCCTGGGATACTGCAACTGTTGTAAATAGATGTCAGTATACCAAGTGTCCACATTTTGATTATTTTACCATAGAGCAAGGGTGTCAAACCCAAGGCCCGGGGGCCAGCCCCAGCCCATGGGGTGCTTAGATCTGGCCCACAGGACCATGCTAGAAACAGCGAAAGACGGACCTGCAGTGCTTCTCCTAGTGAAAACGGAGCTCAGAAAGGCCGCATGTTTCCCTCCCCTCCGAGTTCTGTTTTCACTGGCAGAGAGTTGCAGGAGACAGTCACAGCCAGAAATGGAACTTGAAAGCCTGTTTTCACTAGCAGAGTGTTCGGGCCAACAACACAGGCGCCCCCAACATGAGTGACGTCTAGCTGGCCACGCCCACCATGGCCATGCCCCCAATGCCCCCCAAGGTGAAACACAACCCTGTTTGCGGCCCTCAATGAAATCAAGTTTGACTCCCCTGCCATAGAGTACAAAAACTGGTCATAAGGCACTTTTTTCAATGCTGCGAATGGACACGAAATGAATGGTTGTAAGTCAAAGCCTACCTATATTTTGATGGTATACATTTAGAAATTTAAAGTACTTCAATAGTCCTCATGTTTAAGTACAGGACTTGGAGCCAATGCCAATGAAGGGTTTTATCAAGCTGATTAATTTTGATATCCCAATGCGCCTTTTAAACAATTAACAAAAAAAAATGACATTTGCAAATTCTTATAATACTTTCCCACTCTGAGCCTACCCATTGTAAAGATTCCTACATTCCACTGAAATCAATGGGAGTTAAGAAGATAATCTGTGCTGAGGGTAACAGTGAACGTTATTATAGAACTCTTCGTATTTTTGCTCTACGTAATACAGAATAACAGAGTTGGAATAGGCTTTGGGAATCTTCTACTCCAATCCCCTGCTTGAACAGGAGACACTATAGTACCATTCCATATACATGACTGTCCAATCTCTTCCTTTTTTAATAATTTTTTAATAATTTTTAATTTTCAAAACAAACACAACACATCCTTCTTTACATACTGTAGAAAATGTATCAGTTGGTTACAAAAAGACTTTCGTGCATCTCTTCCACAGTCAACAAACATAATTCATATTAACTCAAGTATTTTAACTCAGATATTTATACATGTTACCATCATCACACCTCCATTTTCATTTGACTATAATTGTTTAAGCGTCCATCATAAAATATACCAAGATTTAATACATAACCACATGCTGGCATTTTATTTACTATTTCTAAAATCCTCCATTAACACTGAATCCGTATGTCTTATTCTAGCTAAACATCCATAATATTTAATAACAAAATTTTCTAATCCTCCTTCCCAAATCACTGTTTACAATTTACATACAGTTTCCTTATGCTGTACCCATACCTATATATACGTTGTTATCCTTATCCCTCTTTTATTTAACTATATCCTGTATCATAACATTTTCCCCTAATAATAAAGACTTTAACTGTACCTAACTTAGTTCTTTTTTATTAAACTTTATATATAATCCAAAAGGATTTCTAATCTTCCTTTTATGGGTACCATTCAATATTCATATCCAATTATTACTTATCATAACACTACACATTGTATACATTAGTAACATTATCAATTATTTATTTAACTATATCTATTGGCACTAAATTTCACTAAGTTTAACTAGTTTTAAATTGTGCTCTTCCATCTATCAACCTGCATTTTTCCAGTAGCAAAACAGTCTCATATCTTCTGCCATTTGTGGTGTCAGTCCTCTAATCATCTCTTTCAGAGTTTTTCAGAGACAAACCAATCACCATAAATATCAGCAAACCAAAAAGGGTTTTAACCACCACTTTTTCCACTTGATAAACCTCCTCAACTTCTTCATCATATTTTGCTGTTAGATGCTCTAAGTCTTCCAGCTTCTTCTCTATCCTCTCATATGTATTTGATAATTTCTGTATTTCTGAGAATATCTTTTGCAGACTTAAAGTTTCTTTCTGCTGTTGAAATTGTGCCATTATCTCCAGGTAACAAACACTGCTGCTCTAGCTTGCAAGGTTAATAAGATTAAGCATAGATTCACAATAACGTTTTATTTTCATTTTTCTCTGGTTAAAGATATACTTCAAAGAGACATCTGTATGCTTTTCTTCTTATCACTCTCTATAAACAAGCAACAAGATCTTGGAGTGCCAAGCTAGGATAATCAGTGAGAAAAACAAGAGTGTTTCATTTCCAATACACAAACCTTCCAGCCTCCAAGTAGCAGTGTTATTGTTGCAATTTTCTTTGTTTCTTTTTGTATCTTTTTTGTATTTCAAGTTTTTAAAAAAGTCCAATTCTTGAATGAGTTAGAAGAACCCACAGTAATGAAAGAGGAGAATTTTAGTCCATAGGTTACAAAGAATAATAAAAGAAAAAAAATAGAAGAAGAAAACTTAGTCCATTCATTTTAAAAGGCTTGCATAAATTCCATCCATGAAGATATCATTTAAAAAGTAAGATAACCCACTGTCCAAAACCATTCCAAATTTAATTCCGCTGCTTCTTTGTTCTGTTCTCCAATTTAAATTAATTTTAATTTTTTTTATAGGCAGTATCTTTTTAAAACGGTAAAAATTCCTCACCAGCTGGAAACACTTTCTCTTTCCATATCCTTCCATTTTGGAGCTGCCCCGACTTCATCAACCTTGGCTGGATTTTTTGTCACCGTCTTGAAGAACTTCTCTTGCATCGATTAGGGACTTTGCAATGTCCCTGAGATCAGCAAGACGTATTCTTCCTGCTCACCGTCTCTGTGGGACAGTTTAAGTCCGATTGGACCACCCAGCAGCAAAAGTATCGTCTGCGGTCTCGGAGCATCGAGACTGCACATCCATATCATCGTGATGTTGGCTCCTCCCCCCTGTCCAATCTCTTCTTAAAAACCTCTAAGGATGGAGCATCTACAATTTCTGGAGGCAAACTATTCCATTGATTGTTCTCACCAACAGGAATTTCTTTTTCTTAATTTTAGATTGGATCTCTCTCTAATATTCTCCCTCTATTCAGAAGTGGTATTCAGCAGGTTCTGGCCAATTCTGGAGAACCAGTAGAGGAAATTTTGAGTAGTTTGGAGAACTGGTAAATACCACCACTGACTGGCCCCGCCTCCATCTATTCTCTACCTCTTGAGTCCCAGCTGATCAGGAGGGAATTGGGATTTTGCAGTATCCTTCCCCTGCCTTGTCCACCAAGACACGCCCACCAAGCCACACCACACCCACCAAGACATGCCCACAGAACCGGTAGTAAAAAAAAAATTGAATCCCACCACTGCATCCATCTCTCTCTAATATTCTCCAAACTATTCAGAGGTGGTATTTAGCACGTTCTGACCAGTTCTGGAGAACCGGTAGTGGAAATTTTGAATAATTCGGAGAACCGGCAAACACCACCTCTGACTGGCCCCGCCCTCATCTATTCTCTGCCTCCTGAGTCCCAGCTAATTGGGAGGAAATGGGGATTTTGCAGTGATCTTCCCCTGGAGTGGGGAAGGATACTGAGTGGGGAGGGAATGGAAATTTTACAGAATCCTTCCCCTGCCATGCCCACCAAGACACACCCACAGAACAGGTAGTAAAAATATTTGAATCCCACCACAACATCCATTTCTTCTTGGTCTTGCCCTCAGGTATTTTTGGAGACTAGATTGACCTCCTCTTCTTTGTGACGGCCCCTCAAATATTGGACAACTGCTTTCATGTCATTCCCAGTTCTTCTTTTCATTAGACTAAACAGATGCAGTTCCGGTAACCATTCATCATACATGTTATCCTGAATATGTTTTAGCCTCCAATCCCCTAATCATCTTTGTTGGTCTTCTCTGCACTCTTTCTAAAGCCTCTTCTTTTCTAGAATAAACCCAACCTAGTTGGCGGATGGAAAAAATAACCTCAAATCTTCGAAGAGACCCACCCCGTCTTTCCATTTTATTCCTGCAGCTGTTGATTCAAGAACTTTTGAGAACTCTTCGTAGTAGCTCTAGTCTCATAAAGTTAAAAAGAATGTTAGTTACAAAAATGCTATGTGAATTTATGAGCCGAGGTGGCGCAGTGGTTAAATGCAGCACTGCAGGCTACTTCAGCTGACTGCAGTTCTGCAGTTCGGCTGTTCAAATCTCACCGGCTCAGGGTTGACTCAGCCTTCCATCCTTCCAAGGTGGGTAAAATGAGGACCCGGATTGTTGTTGGGGGCAATATGCTGACTTTGTAAACCACTTAGAGTGGGCTGAAAGCCCTATGAAGCGGTATATAAGTCTAACTGCTATTGCTATGTATACTTATAATTGTATATAAAGAACAAAAAATTAAAAAAAAAGACTTTTTAAAAAATAAATAAAATAGAACAAATAAAAAAATTCACAACAGGATTGAGCAAACAAGCTGGTCAGATCAATTTCATTGTGGGCCCCAATGGACCAACACTTCCTTGATCTGAAAAAAGCAAACTCTCATTAGTGGGAAAAACGCTAGTAAGAGGGGGGGAAACCCTCTTTATGAAGCAACCACCAACTTTCTTTATTCTCCCTCATCAAGAGCAAAATGAATTACAAGTTGTTGTGCAGTGTATAGGTTTTTGTTTCATCCATAATTAATTCCTGATATACTGAGAAAAATGGGCATGCGGAGAGTTTGAGAGGACTGCAAAATGCTCCAGGGGGCTGGGGGGGGGGGCAAAAATGAGCAAAAAACAGTCCATTTTTTCATAAAAACGGCTCCATTTTTTGCAAAAAAACAGGGCATGCATAGGCTTTGGGAGGCTTGTAGAGTGCTCCTGGGCCTGGGGGTGCAAAAATGGGCAAAAAGTGGTCCATTTTCACTCATTTTTGCCCTCCCCAGCTTCCAGGAGCACTTTGCAGGCCTCCCAAAGCCTATGGATGTCCATTTTTGTGAAGGGGGCAGATTTCAGGAGGCCAAAAATGCTGTTTTCAGTTTATAAGATGCACCCAGATTTTCATCCTCTTTTTTGGGGGGGGAAGGTGCGTCTTATACTCTGAAAAATACAGCTTTACCTCTGTACATGAGAGATTAAAAAAACACAGGCCGTTTTCATATATGTAATAGCCATAAAATTCAATGAAGTAAAAAAAGAATGTGCCTACGTAAAGCTTTATCTGAAAATATCTTTAGTGAGAATAACATCCACCAGAATAAGGAAATCTGTGCAGGTATAAAGCAGGATAAAATGTGAATTAAAATGTAAAAGTCAGACATGGCAGAAGGGAGAGATTGTAAGCCTGCTTGTAAGTCATGTACAAAGACAGGAAAATGTCATCAGCCTTAAACCACAGAAGTCCAGTAAAGGTTCCAATAAATGTCCCTATGTCAAAAGCCCAAAATCTCAAGGTTCAGCTAAAGTTCGTATAGAGACACGTAGTCAGTACCTGTGGCCCAAGACAAAAGGAGAAATAAGACACTATCTACTTATAAGGCTTCTTTCCTCAAGGTAACCAATTGGAAATGAGTTTAAGTGTTTCTGTGTTACGCTGCTTTTGAGAATGTATAAGAATGTGTGCTTCAATGATGAAGGTTGTTCAGAACTTGCAATACTAGTCTTTGGCTAGTTTTCTGAACCTGGCTGCCAATAAACTTCTCCTTGCATCCCGAGACATCTAAGCCTGTCATTTTCTGCAACAGGTAGGTCTCATTTAGTGACTACAATTGGGATTGTGGTCATTAAGTGAAATGAATATTACATAAAACCATGATGTTGCTCACAATCTTACTTCAGCTTTCCTTTGCTCAGTGAGAGTTGTAAATGTGAGGATTGTTCATAAGGTATAGCTGCAAATAGTTGCTAAAAAGGGCAGTTGCTAAATGAGGACTACCAGAAGTAATTGGTTTTAGCGAACTACATTTTATGTTCACCAGAATAGTGGTGGTATTGGTTGAACTACTGTTTATCAAAAGGTAAATATGCAAAATATCAAGTTTATTATGTAGCAATAGTTTTTCAATATTCCCATTTTTTATCTCCTTACATTTGTTTTCTCTGAATGGTTAAGAGTAAAATTGTGTGACTTGACGCCTGTCATTCAGTCGTAAGTTTCCTGCTTTGTATCCAATCAAAAATTATCTGTCTCCATCAGATTCCTGTCTTTCTACTTTTATTTTATACGGTAGTGGTTTTTTCTTCTGTGCTCTGGATGATATAACTGTCCTTGCTCTTTTACAGTACGGTGGTCCTTGACTTACAACCATTTGCTTAGCAATCGTTTGAAGTTGCAGTGACAATGAAAAAAGTGACTTACAACCAATCAAATCATCCTCATGGTCACGTGATCAAAATTCGGGCGCTTGGCAACTGGCATGTATTTATGACAGTTGTAGGGTCCTACATCATATGAACACTATTTGCAACCTTGCCAACCATCTTCTGACAAACAAAGTCCATCGGAAAAGCCAGATTTGCATAATAACTTAGCAAAGATTCACTTAACAGTTGCAATGATTACTTAATAACCATGGCAAAAAGAAATATGTTATAAAATTGGGCACAATTCACTTAACAACCAGATTGGTGTCATTCATAGTCATTAAGTCAAGGACTGTCTGCAATATCAACAATTCTATAAGAACTATTTTTACAAAATAGTTCCCGTGAAAATAGGATACTGTTTTGGGTTTACTTTGTATATTGAGTATATATAATGCAATATCTTTAGTTACGCTTTATGGAACAAGCTGGCTTATTGACCAGTTGTGTCATTGGCCTTTGGTGAGATAGGGACTTGTCTATCCCAAACACGTGGGGACAGATTCCGGCAGATTGAACAGATGAAACCTACTAGAATAGGACAACGGTCATGAAGGCGGTCTCTGCAAGCAAAGTGGTATGCAAAGAGCACGACAAGACACAAAAGACACCCTGGTCAACCACTGTGCCCAGCCCATCTCCAACTATCTCAACTCTTGTCCTGCTATTGGAGCAAGATGGAATCTGGGAAGAGGAAGTGAGGCTGACTCTGCACTTTAATCTAATTCACATGCAAGTTTTGATATCAAAATTAGATGTCAAGGTCCTCTTCAAACATGATGGACAAAAATCATCATCATCATCATCATCATCATCATCATTCTCAATAGTCCAGCCATTTCTTAATGTATCTGAACATCCTTATGTTTCTAGGTCTTCCACTTTCAGCCCAAAAAGCATAACTTTCACAAGAATTGAAGGTGGGAAAGTTTTGTGGTCAGGATGAGTTGTGTCCAGAGTAGGGATAGTAGGAGTTGTTGTGTCAATGTCAGCAGATCTTTCTAAGGAACAATGTCTGATTCTTGGTATTCATTTCTAGTTCTTCTTCTTGAATTGAGAGGACATCAATGTCAACCACATATCAAGAGCCTGGATGTCATTTTGTTGATGGTTGATCTTTTCCTAAGATCAGTTTGGTTCCCCATTGTGGCCTCCCTGCACTCCCCCAAAAATTAAATCCATTAAAATAAAATAAAACCAAAAAAATAAAATCGAGCTAGTCCAGAGGTATTTCATGAGAAGAGTACTCCACTCCTCTGCTCACAATAGAATACCTTATGCCACCAGGCTTGAAATTTTGGGCTTGGACAACCTAGAAGTACACCAACTAAAGTCTGACCTAAGCGTAGTACACAAAATTGTCTGCTACAGCGCCCTACCTGTCAATGACTACTTCAGCTTCAACCGCAACAATACACAGACAAACAATAGATACAAACTCAAGGTAAACTGCTCCAAAATCAATTGCAGAAAATATGACTTCAGCAACAGAATGGTCAATGCCTGGAATACTATACTTGACTCTATATCCTCAAACCCCCATAACTTTAACCTTAAACTATCTAGCATGGACCTCACCCCTCTCCTAAGAGGGGCATGCATAAGCGCACCAGCATGTTCACTGTCCCTGTCCTATTGTCTTATTCGTACCCATTTCCTGTATTCATGTCCATGTTTATCCTTATACTTATTATCTCATACGTGTTTGACAAACTAAACTAACTAACTAAATAAAATATGTCATATATGCAACAGTTTTTACATAACCACCGTTTGCTCCATTATCTGACTTTTGACAGACATGCACAATTTGCGCCACAAGGTTGAAGAACACATCAAGGGATCTACATCTCCCAGAATTTCAGGTGGGTTAAATTGATGGACTTGGAGCTCAGCCTGAGCTCATTTCCATTCTCAGCTACAGAAGCTCGTAGGGTGATTTTTGAGCCAGTCACTCTCTCCAAATCATGTTTTCCTCACAGCATTACTGTTTGGAGGAAAAAGTATCAGAGGACACTGTTGAACACAGTGTTGACTACATTGTATTGAACTCTTACAGGAAGACAGAGATGTAAATCTAGTAATTCATTTATTCAACCAATTAGGGACGATAGACTTTGGGGGCCTAAGTTTTAAGACATTCAGGTTAGCTAATATAAGAATTATAATCCAAGCCCATCTTGAATGAGATGTAGGAAAGCTGGTATAGATTTTAAACATTAATTTCTTGGCTGAGTGAATAATTGTTTGATTACCAAGGAACATAACGCTACCCAGTGGGCCTGCCTCCACAGTGGATTTAAAATTGGTCTGTTAAGTAGCAAACACACACAATCCTGACAGATCAACTCGCCCCCTATGGATGTTATAAAGAGTTATCATCAGTCCCCGTAGGATCTTAAAATTAGCAACTTTTCGCCTATTTAAGGCAGAACAAATCATAAATGCTGCTGTGGTGTTTAAAGCCCAAAGGTTCTTATTTCTGTAGCTTAGCTGCTAAGACAGAGAGGGGTTTCAAAAAGGCCATCATATTATCCATCTCAAATTTAAATAAGCCAAGGCTGAGATCTGCAGTAAACAAAACAGACGTTTTTAAGCGTTAAGTTTTATCATCATCCAGGAGGAAAGAAAATGCTATTAATCTGGGTAAACCTCTAAAGGATTTTATGTGCAAGGATAGAGAAAGAATGTATTTAATTCATGCAGCAGCAGAAGTAAATCGGCATTTATTGGAAGTAAATTTACTTTCTGTTGAGTTTGGAGCTTAGGCATGGGACCGGGATACGTCGGTCACAGTTATATGCTGATCTCTGGGGGTATTGGGATGGAGGTAATGCATCCATCTCTGATCTCCCTATGGCCTTCAGTACCATTGATCGCCGTGTACTTCTGAACCAGCTCCAGAGATTAAGAATTGGGGGAATAGTAGTTCTCTTCCTTCCTCTGGGTTCAGTTCCAGTTGTTGTTGGTGGATGACAAAGGTCTTCCCTGAACTTCTCCTATGTTGGATGTCTCATGAAGCTGCTGGATGAGATCGCCCAATGTAGATGTCGGTGGTGCAGTGGCTAAAATAAAGTATTACAGGCTAACTCTGCATTTCACGGCCAGGTATTCCATCCTGAGCAGCTCAAGGTTGACTCAGCCTTCCATCCTTCCAAGGATGGTAAGATGAGGACCCAGATTTTTGGATGCAATATGCTGGCTGTTGCTATATTTTCTCCCCCACCCTCTCTCTCACACTCACTGACAGACGGACGGACGGGGACACACACACACACACAAACACAAACACACACACACACACACACACACCCCAAGTGATGATGTTCTGACTCTATGTCTGGAGGCTGTAGAATCTCAGTATTGGTGAAGAGGATTCAAGTTAGCCCTGGCAAAATGGAGTAGGCTTGAGTATCAGAACTTTGTGGATTTAGTGGTCTACCATCCTTAGTTCTAGAATGGTGCTGCACTACAGAATTAGTGCACAATTTGGATCCTCCTGGATTCACAGCTCCTGTATGAAGAGCAATTGGCAACTGTGGCCAATAGCTTCTTATTGTGCACCAACTGCACCTCTTCCTGATTTAGCAAGAATTGTACACAGTTACTCATGCTTCAGTCATTACCTCCCTAGGGTAGTACTGCAATGAACTTTATATGGTGATGTCTTTGAAGGAATATTTGTAAACTTGAGTGTTGCATTACATTCATTGTCTGTAGAGATTCTGGAGAAGAGAGCTGATATCGCGACGGCATGACATGCGATCTTGGTGGTCCGAGATCGCAGTCAAATTCCTGCCACTGGATGATCCATTTGGACCTAAAATGTCCCACAGAGACAGTGATTGAGAAGGGCACCTCCTGCTGATCTCAGGGACACTGAAAAGTCCCTGAAAGATCCAGGAAAAGCTGCAGCTAATGAAGCTGCTGAATTTAGGACAGCTCCAGAATGGGAAGAAAGCAGAAAGAGAAAGTGTGTCGAATTGGTGAGGAAATTTTACTATTAGAGGAAGAGACTACCCAAGAAAAAAAATTAAGTTAAGATCGGACACAAAAGACTGTAGGCAGCAAGATTGATCTGCATTGAACTTAGTGTGTTATCCAGTTTCTAATTTTTTTTTCATGGATGGAACTTTTGCAGGGGCTCCCTATTTTTTTAAACTGAATGGATTAATTCTTTCTTCTTCTTTTTTCACTTTTGCTTACACCTATGAATTAAAATTCTTCTTTTTTATAATGTTTGATTTGATTGATTGGATTGTTTCTGATCTCCATTTAAGGGTTTTTCTTTCTTTCTTAAGCTTGGAATATAAAGAAGAAAATAAGAAGGATTATAAAAAGGGTTGTAACAACAAGAAGGAAAGCAGTTACACTGCCACTTAGAGGCTGGAGGCTGGATACATTGTTTTTTCTTCTTTCTCTTTGATCACTTGAGATTCAAGGTTCTTTCAGCTTGTTTACTGACAGTGAAAGTAGGAAGTGAACAAGTTGTTTATACAGGTGCCTTTTGGAAGTTCTATCACTAGCTATTGGAGAGAAGATAACATTTTGACTTAAAAGATAATAAATGAACCTGTTTGAAGTTTATTAAAATAGCCTTGAACCCCATAGTGGCAGTATCTGAAAACCTGAAAGAATGGCCCAGCAGGAAAAAGAAACTGTAACATTGCAAATGATTATGTTTGAAATTCAAAATCTATTAGTTGTGATAGAGAGTATTGGAGAATATGGAATACAAAACAGAAAAATCTGATGGAGAAACTGAAGATGTTTACCAAATGAAGAAAGTGGAGGACAGAGTTCAAAAGATGGAAGAAAAAAATGAGCAAAGAGATAAAAAAAACTGTGGATTCTGACAACAAAGTGAGCATGGTTGTCAATGGCAAGAGTGGAATATGGAAAGGGGAGATGGATGGATTGGAACTCTACCCCAGACTTCAAAGCACAGAAGAAGAAAAGAGAGAAATCCTGATAGAAGCACTAGTGATAACCAAAGATAAGCTGATGGAAAGAGCAGATGTTGGGTTTCAAGCTTTTGTGAGATACAAAAGGAACAGCATGTTGCCAAGGGAGGTTTATGCAAGATTTATTAAGAAAGTAACTAGAGATTCTCAGTCATCCAGGTCATGGTTGTCCCATACGTGCTTTTTCAGGAGGCAGCTGGACTTTCTTGGTTTTTTTCCTTTTGAAGACATTTCACTTCTGATCCAAGAAGCTTCTTCAGCTCTGACATGATGGTAGATAGATAGTAATCCTTCCATTCCCCACTGTCCTGTCAGAGCTGAAGAAGCTTCTTGGATGAGAAGTGAAATATCTTCAAAAGAAAAAACAAGAAAGTTCAGTTGCCTCCTGAAAAAGCACATTTGGGACATTATATTCATGTTTTAAACCTTTGCTCCATAAGTTGATTTATTTACTTTTGGTTGCAATTTGAGGTGCTAGTTATAAGTAGTGCTTGCTTAACAAACTGAATTGAGGCAGAAAATTCCACAGCTAAATGAAGCAGTTGTTACATGAACGATAACTCTTAGCAAGGGAAGTTTCAATAGACTTGACTAGTGACTGTTAGGTTGTGTCTCCACTATTCATTTGGCAAGGACGGTTCCACCACAAATCCGCGAAGCCCTTATCCGTGGAAACATAAGCGCAAAGACTAATTCGCGCCGTTCTAAGCGCTAAGGAAAAATGCAACCCTACCGCGATGACATAATCGCGGAGGGCAAATTCGCGTGTTCCCAAGCACTCAGTACCCTAAACCTAACCCTAAACCTAACTCTAAACCTAACCCTAAACCTAACCCTAAAACAAACCCCTAAACCTAATCCTAACACTTACCTTAATTGAAATCAGCTTTCTGCTGCGGCACCGTTTTAAAGCGCCCTTCTGTTGCCGCGCTGTTGTCGCGGCAGTGATGACGCGCGGTGATGACATCGCGGCTTTAGCGCCGCGATTTTATCACCGCGATTTTGACAAGAGCGGTTTTGTCATGCCACGGGCAAGGACTTCATGCTTCTGCTTTAACTCTCCCCACCCACCAATCTCCCTGCTATTGTAACTTTCAATGGTCACTGAACAAATGATCATTAGGTAAGGACTACCCTCTTTCAGGTTTCAAATTCTCATCCACAGAGTTGCAAGGGGAGAATAGCAATTTATTCAGGGGTGCTATAATAAAGCTGACATCAGAAATCATGTGTTTTCCAAACCAGTGAGTAGAACAACCAGGCTACTTAGCAGAGAACTTCATGGTTGACCTCAAAAGGATCATTCCTTGAGCAAAATAATTGGAAAGACTGATTTCATTGTACAATTGAACCTTGTGTAATTGTGTAAAGGCTCTCGGGTTGTATTGATCAAACAGAAAAGATTGTTATCACATTTTGGCTGGTTCATTGAGCATGCTCAACTTGGTCACCAAATAAATCTATTTTCTGGATTTACCCAATACCTTGAATCATAAAGCAAGCGATGAATCCATTTCATTGATTTTTTTTTCAACACTCTAGACTGCAAAAAACCCTAATCCCTATTCAAATTAACTCGATTGCAGAAAATATGACTTCAGCAATAGAGTGGTCGATGCCTGGAATGCTCTACCCAACTCTGTGGTTACATCCTCAAACCCCCAAAACTTTGACTTTAAACTTTCTACCATGGATCTCACCCCATTCCTAAGAGGTCTGTAAGGGGGCGTGCATAAGTGCACCAGCGTGCCTACCATCCCTGTCCTACTGTACCCATTTATTTGTAGAGCCAAGGTGGCGCAGTGGTTAAATGCAGCACTGCAGGCTACTGCTAGATCAGCAGTTCAGCGGTTCAAATCTCACCGGCTCAGGGTTGACTCAGCCTTCCATCCTTCCGAGGTGGGTAAAATGAGGACCCAGATTGTTGGGGGCAATATGCTGACTCTCTGTAAACCGCTTAGAGAGGGCTGAAAGCCCTATGAAGCGGTATATAAGTCTACTGCTATTGTACTCATTTCTTATGTATATACCTTACAATAGCAGAGTTGGAAGGAACCTTGGAGGTCTTCTAGTCCAACCTCCTGCTAGGCAGGAAACCCTACACCACCTCAGACAAATGGCTATCCAACATCTATCCAACCAGTGTTTTTCAACCACTGTGCCGCGGCACACTAGTGTGCCGTGACATAGTGTAAGGTGTGCCGTGGGAAAAACACTTTATATATAGTCAATATAGGCACAGAGTTAAATTTTTTTAACATTTTCTAATGGTGGTGTGCCTCGTGATTTTTTTCATGAAAAAAGTGTGCCTTTGCACAAAAATGGTTGAAAAACACTGTATCCAACAGTGTTGGAGCATTGAAAACTTCTGGAGGCAAGTTGTTCCACTGATTAATTGTTCTAACTGTCAGGAAATTTTTCTCCCTAGTTCTAAGTTGCTTCTCTCCTTGATTAGTTTCCACCAATTGCTTCTTGTTCTACCCTCAGGTGCCTTGGAAAATAGATTGACTCCCTCTTCTTTGTGGCATCCCCTGAGATATTGGAACACTGCTATCATGTCTCCCCTAGTCCTTCTTTCTATTAAACTAGACATATCCAGTTCATGCAACTGTTCTTCATATGTTTTAGTCTCCAGTCCCCTAATCATCTTTGTTGCTCTTCTCTGCACTCTTTCTAGAGTCTCCACATCTTTTCTACATCGTGGTGACTAGAAGTGAATGCAGTATTCCAAGTGTGGCCTTACCAAGGCCTTATAAAGTGGTATTAACATTTCATGTGATCTTGATTCTATCCCTCTCTTTATGCAGCCTAGAACTGTGTTGGCTTTTCTGGCAGCTGCTGCACTTATATGTTTATAAGCAGCATACCTGCTTATACTTATATGTTTATATGTTATATTCATACTTATACCTGTTTTCTCATATGTGCTTGACAATCCAAAATAAATAAACCTAAAATAAAATAAGTTGTGAGATTGCAGCTTTTCAGTCTTCGACTGATAAGCATGTTGTGTGAACCTACATGTTAATAAATTCACGTAAGTGCCGTGTATTTATGAAAACTGAACAGGATTTTGTGCTATTACCAAATAATTATCACTGTTTAATCTTTGACATATCATTTCCTTCCCACTTTACTATTTTTTTCCTCCATCCCAGACATGTGTAAAAATGTATAAACACACACGTACACACGTACTGTGGGATGTTGTTTCAAAGGCATGATATTGGAGCCATTAGGAAAGAGCAGCGGGCACTAAGCTGCTGAAGTGCACCAACATTGTATTAGGAAGATGCCATCTATTTGGTGCCAGTGTTTCAATGTTATTACTTACTACCCAACTTGAAATTGTAAAAATAGCAAATCTGAAAATATGCCAGTGAACAAAATTCATGATACTTAAATAAAATGAACTTGTTCTCTGACAAGTCACCATGACAAGCTGATAGAGAATATGAGAAGGAAGTTCTGTAAAGCATAGCATCTAATAGCAAAGAAAGGTCACTTCAAATGTTACTTGTCAAACACTAAAAGGCAAGAAAGATTAATGTATGACAAAACTTTACATCCAGGATTGGTGGGGGGGAAGTATTTGATAAGCAAATAATTTAAAGCAGCCATTCCTTCATTATAGTCCTTTGAAAGTACTGGATTTAACTCTTAGAATTCTATATTTTACCCTGCCTTTATTAATTTTATAAGTACATCAAAGCAGAGAACATATTACTGTAACGCGCTCTACATGGGGCTGCCCCTGAAGAGTGTTCGAAGACTTCAGTTAGTCCATAATGCAGCCGCGTGAGCAATTGTGGGTGTACCTAGGTACACCCACATTACACCTATTCTCCGCAAGCTGCACTGGCTACCCATTGGTCTCTGGACACGCTTCAAGGTGCTAGTCATTACTTTTAAAGCCCTACATGATATCGGACCTGGCTACCCGAGAGATTGCCTTCTGCCAGTTACCTCCCAGAGACCTATTAGATCGCACAGATTAGGCCACCTCTGGATTCCATCTCCTGGTCAATGTCGGCTGGCAACTCCCCGGGGGACGGCCTTCTCTGTAGCTGCTCTGGCCCTATGGAACAATCTCCCCATTGAGATCTGGACCCTTACTACCCTTCCAGCCTTCCGCAAAGGGACTAAGACCTGGCTGTTCCAGCAGACCTGGGGCTGTTGATTTATCCAGCCCCATCTTAAGTTATGAATGTTGTCGAATTTTAATGTTGTTTGTATTCTTTGTATGTCCCCCCCCTTCCCTTTATTACCTGTAAGCCGCCCTGAGTCTTCCGAGATTGGGCGGCATACAAACCAAATAAATACAAATACAAATATTCCTCCCTCCATCTATTTTCCCCACAACAACAACCCTGTGAGATGAGTTGGGTTGATAGAGAGTGACTGGCCCAAAGTTATGAGGCTTACTCTCTGCTAGTCATTGCTGACCATAGGGGGCAGTGTTAATCTCAGATTCAAGGCCATTGAGGTAGCGTTTCCGAAGATATTTCTGTGGTCATGTGACCAGCATGATGTTATGGAATGCTGCTACTTTCCCACCAAAGTAGTACCTATTTATCTACTCACATTTGCATGCTTTTGAACTGCTAGGTTGACAGGAGCTGAGGCAAGGGCAGGAGCTCACCCCATCATGTGGCACACAAGTCTT
Organism: Thamnophis elegans; assembly: GCF_009769535.1. Lineage (NCBI taxonomy): Eukaryota > Metazoa > Chordata > Lepidosauria > Squamata > Natricidae > Thamnophis > Thamnophis elegans. Next base: position 9,977,599 of record NC_045558.1, read on the forward strand.
GAACCTGGGCTGACAGCTTTGCAGCCCACAAGCCCTGTGTCTTAACCACTGAGTCATGGTACCATCCGATCTTCTTGTTTCTACCCAGAGGCTTTAAACACTAGAATAACATAGTTGGAAGGGAGTCATCTAGTCTAACCACCCCCCATGCAAACAGGAGACCCTACACCATTTCTGACAGATGGAAGTCCAATCTTTTCTTGAAAGCCTCCAGTGATGGAGCTCCCACAACTTCTGAAGGCATCTTCTGTTCCAGTGGTTGATTGTTCTCACTGTCGGAAAAGTTCTCCTTAATTCTAGGCTGAATCTCTCCTTGATCAATTTCTACCCATTATTCCTTGTCTGGCCTTCAAATGCCTTGGAAAACAGCTTCAGCCCTTCCTCTCTGTGGCAGCCCCTCAAATATTGGAAAACTGCTATCATGCGTCCCCTGGTCCTTCCATTCACTAGACTACCCATGCCCAGTTTTTGTAACCATTCTTCATATGTTTTAATCTCCAGTCCCCTAATCATCCTGTTTTCTCTTCTCTGCACTTTTTCTAGTCTCAACATCTTTTTTATAGTGTGGTGACCAAAACTGGTTGCAGTATTCTAGGGGTGGTCTTTACTAAGGCTTTATAGAGTGTTTTAGTACCTCACTTGATCTTGATCGTATCCCTCTGTTAATGCAATTTAGGATTGTATTGGATTTTTTGGCTGCTGCTGCACACTGTTGGCTCCTATTCAATTGGTTGCCCACTTAGATTCCAAGATCCCTCTCGCAGTTACTGGTTAATTGGCCTGGGTGATATACTTCATACATCATACTAAGCCTTTTTAGTGTTGACTTGTTACATGAACCAACGCACTGGTAATTATAAAATGTATGTTACATTTTTGCCTTGACAAGATGTATTATCTTAAAATGTTCTACATATGTTACTCTATCCCCAGCCATACTCTCCATTCACATGTCTATTTGTTCAAGGGGGGAAATGGGAGGGGGTTAATTCTCAATGCCATGATACTGTATGCGCTGGGCACAGAGTTTCAGTTTATTAGACATAACTGAGTCACAGATTTTTCCTGAATTGAGATCGCATTCTTGTTAATGACCTGCAGTCTCGGTTCAATTAAAAAAATACAGGTAGTTCTCGACCTACAGCCATTTGTTTACCATTCAAAGTTACAGTGTCACTGCAGAAATGAATAGACTCACACTGGATAGACTTACATTGAAAATTAAACAGAAGGAAGACGCAGAATATTATCGAACATGGAACTTATTTTACTAGTGGTTGGAAAAAAGGAGATTAACAATAGAATCTGTATTGCTAAACAAATTAAATTCCCAAACTACACAATGTTAAAGAAGTGATTTATGGACTTTTTCACACAGGACTGTCATAGCATCCCCATAGTCACGTGATCAAAATTCAGGCACTTGGCAACTGTCATGTATTTATGACAGCTGTAGTTTCTCAGAGTCATGTTATTCCTTTCTGACAGGCAAAATCAATGAGGAATCCTCTGTTCTGATCTAGGCTTCCTGATAGAGTAAAAAACAGACACTTAGTCCCCAAAATCCTCTTTTTATTTCAACGGCTGTGAATTATGTTCATTCACAGCCCTAAATCAATAACAAATAGTTTGTAAAGAGTCCGACAGAAGTCTGCCAAAGTCTTTCGGGATAAGGCTGATAAGCACCCACCTTGATCTCCCTTGAAACGCTGCTGCCAAAGACCTAATTGACAATTAGCTTGCAAGGCCACAAGGAGCAAAGAGTCAAAAAGGAGCTTCAGGGCTTCGAGGGGAGGAGCTGCCGCCGTCGGGAGCTTAAAAAAGCTCCTGCCAGGACTCTGGTTCGTATATCTTATAAGATCTATAGATATCTCCCCTTTCTGGCAGAAAGGGGCAGGGAGGAGGTCAGTCGTTAGGATCTCTTTGTAATTCATAGCTTTTTTTTGCTGTGAATGGAGAAGAGATTCAACATTAGCTGAGCCTTTACTCCGGCCAGTTTTCCGCGCTGCCTTTTTTGCAGCCTAGGCAGATTGCCTCCCCCCCCAGGACAAAGCTAAGCTATTTAAAAGCCAATCCGGGCGGGGACCATTCCCGAGGAATTTCTTCTATTACTATTTAAAATACCAGCTTCAATTTCGCAAAAGGCTCCCTTTCTTTTTTAGCTGCGTCACAAGATGGCGATCTCGTAGCTTTTGTGTTTGATCTGACGGAGCTAGTTGACCCTACCCTCCTGAAGGCTTCTCCGTACTAATTGCTAAAAGATTAACTGAGGGGAGCACAGACTTTGATTTTTGGCTCGCTTGATTGCTTGTCTTTTATTTTTATTCTGGAATGGCTCCCAAATCTAAACAGAAGCGCTTCTTTAATAACATATCTATGAAGGCGCTACCCCTGTCTCCTACGCCCTCCACGGGAGATTTGCTAACACAAGAATTCCTTCTCAAAACGCTTAATGATTTCAGACAGGAGATTAATCAACTGATATCGGATTTATGTGATCAATTTGATGCTAAAATTGCTCAGGCAAAGCAGGATATGATCGGTGTAATGACAGTCATGACAGATTATATTGCTGAAACAGAGGACAAATTGGAACTTTTGGAAGAAACTAACCTTAATCTGATATCAAAAATTCAAACGTTAGAACAGGAAATTGAATCTGCCCAAAAAGAACTTGTCATGATAAATTATAACAAGACTGCCTTTGCGATACGAGTTAGAGGACTGCGTGAAAATCAACAGGAGAATTTGAAACAGACATTCTTTGAGGCTTTCAGTCGCTTGGTGGGAAGTCCGGGACTTAACTTTGATTGGCAGATTCAAAGAATTTACCGCCAGAATTCCTGGGTAGCAAAACAGCGACAGCTTCCGAGGGACATAATAATATACTTTACTACAAGGGAATCTAGAAATGAGATAATACAGAGGCTCTACGGAAAGAGGTTGAGAATTGGTGGGGAAGACTTGATTGTTTTTAAAGAGATACCATTTCAAATATTAAGAACAAGAAGACAGTACGCTTTCTTAACCGAAGAACTCAGAAACTCTCAGATTTCATACAAATGGGAAGTCCCAGCTGGTATTACAGTTACATTTGGCAACCAAAAACATCGCATTAACTCCGTTTGTGAAGCCCGAAAATTTTACTACGAGACCCTGAAGGCGGGACTTCCTGATTCATCCGGATCTGGGGAGAGACAAGGAGAAGGAGAAGACAAACAGCGAGACACGTGGCTACAAGGCGGAGGGTGTTGTTTTTCTCTTCCGGAAGGGCAGAAGACTAAGGAATAAAGACTAAGCGATGTTTGTAAAGTTTTATGATTTCCGTCTGGGAAAAGTGGCATATCGATGATGAGACATGGAGACTGAAAGAAGCGTTGCTGATTGTGGACACATATTGTACAGAAGTTTTGTCTGAACTCTAACTCAAATTGTGCATGAACTATTTTCTTAGAGCGGAAATTGTGATCTTTTTGAGTTGCGGTTTGGGACGAACGGAGTTGGGAGGTGCGTGGGAGAGGGAAGGGCAGCGAAAGTTTAATTAGATTACCTGGGGCTAGAACGCAAGCTGATGTTTGTTTGAGTTGCTATTTCAATATAAGGTCAAGAAAGATTGGTCGGAGAATCTTCAGGAAAGTGGAGTAAACATGGGAGGAGCAATGAATGTGGATAAAATATATATGTGGATATGGATAAAGGCAGGGTGGAAGGTAAAAAATTTACATGTGGAGGTGGGTAAGGATAGAAAGGGAGGTGTTGGAAATGAAAAATGAAAGAAGTATTTGAGTTTAATGGTGTTATAGAAAGGTTTGGATATTTGGATAAAAAAGAGATAAATTAAAGGTCTGAATAGATAGACAAAGCAAGGAGACTTTTAGTTGGGGAATTCTAATTGTTCAACTTACCTGGCTCTAATACAGTTTGAAACCCTGCAAGTAGCAAAATAATCGAAATTTGGAATGAGTCACATTGTTTAAGATTTACAGATAATGGGAAGCTGTGTTAACGTAGTGGGTTTATTGACCCTTTTTGTTTTTTTCTTCTTTTTGTGTGTGAGTGTGGGTGTTTTTTTTTTTTTTTTTTTTTTATTTCTTATTTTCTACTATTTTTCCTTTTTCTTTTTGGCTTTACTTTTATCTTATTTTTTTTAATTTTAAAGTTAGCTGGCCTTATTATACTCAAATGCTTGTTAAAGAATTATGCCGGGTATGGGACCTGCGAAGCCGTAAGGGGGTTGGGGAGGGGGGATTATAGGGGGGAGGGGGGAGGGTGGAATTATAGTTTCAATCCTTAGAACAATAAGAATTCACTTGTGTACTGTGGCTCGTTTTTCTTTTTTTTTTCTTTTTTTTCTTTTTCTACTTTTATTGTAAAAAACAAATTGAATTGTATGGATACACCAAAGTGAGGAGAAGACGGAAAGAGAAGGGAGAAGTAAAGAGGGAGTGAGAGGGAATGTAAGGAGGGTGAAATGGAGGGAGGGGGAGACGTCTGAGGGGGTAGGGAAGTAGAAGAGGGGAATGCTGGAGGGGTGAAAGGAAAGTTGGAGGGGGAGAAGAGAGGGTGTATGGGGGAATGAAGTGTTATGTTGGGTTTTTTTTTTTTCTTCCTTTTTTCTTTTTTTTATGCACAGTATATAAGTGATTGTATAAAATGAAAATGAAAATGAAATAAAAATATGTTTAAAAAAAAAAAAAAAAAAAAAAAAGGAGCTTCAGAATTTAAACCGACCAGAAAAAGCAAAGTTGCTTCCTGCAAAGGCTCACGTGCCTTTGCGCCTCTCTTGTGTCTTATGGGAGGGGCCAATCACCTCCAAGCCTTCCTCCCAAGTCGCCCTTTTTGTCTTAACTGTTCTTGCCTTCTGGAAGCTCTGTGCAAACACACTGGGAACAGGCTCCCCCTGTTCCTCTGTCTCGCTGATGTCTGGTTCTGGAGGTTCTGGAGGCAGCACATAACTCCCAGATGGCTCTGGCCCATCTCTGCCTCCGATGCAGAGCCATCATCCGAGCCTTCCCCAGACTCCAGGACTGGCCCATGTCCCTACCCAACCTCCTCACTGTCTGACTCTGCTGCCACCTCCGCAGGCCCCTGGTGGACCACAACAGCCAGATTGACATAACAACTGCTACTAATTTAACAACTGCAATGATTCACTTAACAACTATGACAAGGAAGATCGTAAAAAGAGGAAAAACTCACTTAAACAATTGTCTTGCTTATCAATGGAAATTTGGGGCTCAGTTGAGGCCGTAGGTTGAGGACTACCTCTACTTCAGCAATATCTCCCCAATGCCAAATTGGTTTTATCCCCCAAACAGTTTAATTTAAAGCTTAATAGGATTAGGACATTGTAATTCCATCTCTCTTTACACTGCTGTCAACTCCAGTGAATGTTTAATCATACAGAGAAATGGGCTGCTCAACCAGAAGAACCAGCAGAATTTAATATTTTAATTCAAACAATGAAAGTCAGCTCTGTCCCATTTGACTGCTTAGGTCCTCCTCTTCTCTTTCCTTCTACCTTTCCCATCATCAGAGCCTTGTCCATAGAGCAGGATCTTTGATCTAAAGCAGGACAATTTGAGCCTGGACAATTTATTTCAAGAGAGAGAGAAGGATTCGATGTCATTTATCTCCAGTCTACAACACAACTCTTTCAGCAGTTCCAAGAAGGCTCCACATCCATTTGCACCACTCAGGTGACCCTGAGGACACTGATGAACCTCCAGGTGACCTTAACAACTTGCAAGGTGAAGGTAAAGGTTCCCCTCGCATATGCGTGCTAGGCATTCCCGACTCTAGGGGGCAGTGCTCATCTCTGTGTCAAAGCTGAAGAGCCAGCGCTGTCCAAAGACATCTCCATGGTCATGTAGCCAGCATGATTCAATGCTGAAGGTGCACAGAAGGCTGTTACCTTCCCACCAAAGGTGGTTCCTATTTTTCTACTTGCATTTTTACGTGCTTTCGAACTTTTAGGTTGGCAGAAGCTGGGACAAGTAACGGGAGCTTACTCCGTTATGCAGCACAAGGGATTCGAACCACCAAACAGCCAACCTTCCAACCTGCCAACCTTTCTGATTGACAAGCTCAGTATCTTAGGGAGTTTTATTTCTACAAGCTACGCAGTCACCATGAGTTGAGTTGGGAAGCCATATATACATTTTCTTAATAAATAAGTAAACATTTTGTGCTTCATTTTTTTCTGCCCTGGCTTTGTAGTATTGTTGCTATTGCTTCAAACACGCAATGATTTTTTTTTATGATAAATATTTTATTGATTTTCACATTCCATTTTACAGTCACTTATATACTGGATATTTACTATAAAAAAAGAATTAAAATAAAATAAAAAGAAAACACAACTCATCATCCTTCACAACTGCACCTGACACTTCCATCCTCCATACACCCCATCTTCCCCCTCCAACTTTCCTTTCCTCCCTCTAACACTCCCCTCCTACTTCCCTTTCCCCTCAAACCTTCCTTTCTCCCCTTCCTCCTAACATCCTTACACCCTCCTTACATTCCCCTTACTCCTTCCTTACTCCTCCCTCTTCTTTCCCTCTACCTCTCCCCTTGGTGTATTCCTTTATTCAACTATTATTTATTAATATAATATGATAAAAAAGAAAAAAAATAAACCAAGGAAGAAAATTATAAAGAAAGAAAAGAAAAGAAAAAAGAAAAAACAACCGTATACAAGTGCATTCTTCTTCTTATTGAAACTATATTAACACCCACCCACCCACCCCCCATAAATCCCCATCCCTAATCCCCCCGACTTCCCAGGGCCCACACCTGGCACTGCCCTCTGTCAAACCCCTTCTAAAGTATCTTATGATCGTATGAATTAAAAATAAAAGTAATATATAAAAAAGAATAGAAAATACAAATTATAAAAAGGAAAAGAAAAGAAAGAAAAAAGAGAGAGAGAGAGAAAAAAAACTCTTTGTATTAATCTCAGCCCCCCATCTATATTTATGTTTAAATAGTGTAAGTCATCCTATATGTATTTTATTCTCGTCTCTTGCTTCTTTGTTATTTAGCCCAACCTCCTGTAAATTCTCCAGTTCCTCTTATATTCAGATAAACATTTATACAAATTTATGTAGACATCAATATACAATCTAACTCAAAATAATCTCCCAAACTTTCTCTTCTAGTAAGATTTAAGCAGCATGGATCATTCCACATATTCAAATATTACTTTACAGAAGAATAGTCGCAATGATTTTTTTTTAAAGGTTAACTATGCATAATACTATATTAAAACTTGTATGTTGAAAGTCTAGGCTATTTCTTTTTTCTAATATTAATTGGAATGAGATACAATCCGATCATCCTCCCCCCCCCCCTTCCAGTGGTTGGATAAATTCCCCTGAATCTTTATAACATCTTAATGCAAATGAGTCTTTATTGATCTCTGGTGCCTGGGAAGAAATCAAGATTGGATTTTCTGTAAAGCAACCTGCTGTTTAGGGAGTCAATACATTAAAATCAAGCAACGTTACAGATCAGGACGTAGATGCTTTGCCTGACATTCAGGAGTATTTGTTCAAATGAGTTTCTTTCATTAAATAGAGAGCATTAAACTGACAAAAGTTTTCTTTTCTCCTCTTTGTAACAGAAACAGACATCTACAATGCGCTGTTTGATTAATTCCACTGATAATACAATGCCAAGGTATCATTTAACACACCGCCTGCCTCTCTTAAAATAGATCCCAGTTTTTTCTCTTCGCAAGTTAATACCGAATACCTTTATCAAGTGACTGGATGACCCTCCCATTGTCTGCAACAGGGGCAAATAAAAAGAGGAAAGCTTTGATCCTGAAGGATCAAGACAAAACGTTTCTCCACACTGTGAGGTTCGTGAAAAATGTTTATGGATTTAGTGAAAGATGATGCCCTGTTTGCTCCAAGCTACTGCACAATATAATAATAGATTTACATATTAAGGCTTCAAAATATCTCCAGCAATGATTTATCTATAGAGAGGGGGAACTTGCAAAATAAAGGAAGGTATATAGTAAGAACTAAAAACTGTAGCAAACTGAATGGAATCAGGGTTTGGTACAAAATGTAATAGAACCCAGAAAAATAGAAAACTCTGAATGGATCATCAGATCCAATTAAGGACCGAGGTTGGGGTGATTTAGAAATCTAAAAACTTAGGAAGGCACATGGACAGAAATAATTTTGGAGGAATCCCTACTAAATAAAAGGTTAGGCTTAGGATTTTTTCTTCTATTTAATTATTATTTTTTAAAGACAACTACATTGATTCATAGATTAAACAAAATCGCACCAATGCCACATCCGAATACCATTTTGCTTACAATTTCTAACGTAATGTCAAAATCTTCTGAAATCTTTTAGAAAGACTCCATGGTGAAGCACATTACTTGTACCTTTCTTGTACCACAGAGAGAAAAAAAGTCAATAGTTTCTCTTAAGATAATTATAAAATAAATTATGTACAACCCGGTGCAATCTGTAACAGGCTCTGAAAAAAAAATAAAACACTTAAGATATGCACAAGCCAACATATCTCTCAGCAATTATTGCATGCTTGCGTAGTAGTAGCATTTAAGATACTATTATCACTGTTAGAAATTTTAGAGGCAAAACATCCTACCTATATTTTTTTTAAAAAAGGAGATTAATTATTATGCAACTGAGTTATACTGCAAATAGTACAGTGAAAGTTGTAAATTGCTTTCAAGGTACAGCTCTCACTTTTCCTGGCAAAATGGATTTAAGATACAAGACTGCTTGCTGCAACAGCAAATTGTAAAATATTCCGCCACTACATAAAATATGCAGGCATTTTGATTAATGACGTGGATCAAGGGATTGATGGTCTGCTTATCAGATGTACAGAGGATACAACATTGGGAGGTCTAACCAACATTCAGGAGGGCAGAGAACAAGATTACAATCTAATTTTGACTAGTTGGAAACTTGGACTGGGAACAAAGTAATATTCTTCCACAGGGACAAAAATATAAGAGGGTGAAAAGAATATAGTTCACATGTATAAGATAGATGGGGGATTCAGAGCTGTAGTGCAGAAGGACATGGATGTGATTATTAATAACAAGAAGGATCACAGGCAGCATTTTCATCTACCAGAAAGGTCAAATGCATTAGAGTTGTGTTTTTCAACCGTGGTAACCTGAAGATGTGTGGACTTCAACACTCAGAATTCTGGAAAATTAAAGTCCACATGTGTTCATGTTGCCAGAGCTGGAAAACACTGAATTAGGAGAAGCACTGAAGCAAGAACATGCAAATTTCTTACTCCATTCCCACGAGCCCAGACTTGGAGTATATATTGTTCATGATTCTGTCCACTAATTTGCATAATGCATATTGAAAGGTTAAAAAAGATGATACAGGGATTTGAAGACATGCCCTGGGGTCTACACTAACAGGCCACACTTGGGATACTGCATCCAGTTTTAGTTGCCATGATGTAGAAAAGATGTGGAGACTCTAGAAAGAGTGCAGAGAAGAGCAACAAAGAGGATTAGGGGACTGGAGGCTAAAGCAGATGAAGAACGGTTGCAGGAACTGGGTATGTCTAGTTTAATAGAAAGAAGGACCTGGGGAGACATGATAGCAGTGTTCCAATATCTCAGGGGTTGCCACAAAGAAGAGGGAGTCAATCTATTCTCCAAAGCATCTAAAGGCAAGACAAGAAGCAATGGGTGGAAACTAATCAAGGAGAGAAGCAACTTAGAACTAAGGAGGAATTTCCTCACACTTAGAACAATTAATCAGTGGAACAGTTTGCCTCCAGAAGTTGTGAATGCTCCAACACTGGAGCTTTTAAAGAAGATGTTGGATAGCCTAAGTAGGGGGTTGGACTAGAAGATCTCCAAGGTCCCTTCCAACTCTGCTTCTATTCTGTTCTGTTCTATTAAGATGAAGGTACCTGGAATGTTCTCCTTGGAGAACAGAAGACTATGGGGAGATGATATCATTGTTCGGGTACTCAAAAGAGTCCATACAGTCAGGAAATACAGATAGTCCTTGACTTACAACCACAATTGAGCCCCAAATTTCTATTATTGAGACATTTGTTAAGTAGGTTTTGCCCCATTTTACGACCTTTCTTGCCATTAAATGAATCACTGCTGTTGATAAGTTAGTAACCTGGTTGAGAATCTGGCTTCCTCACTGACTTGTCTGGGAGATGGTCACACATGACCCTGGGATACAACAGTGGTCATAAATATGAGCCGGTTGCCAAGCTTCTGAATTTTCATCACATGATCATGAGAATGCTACAAGGTTGTAACTCTGAAAAATGGTCATAAGGCACATTTTTCAGTCCCGTTGTAACTTTGAACGGTCACTAAATGAACTGTTATAAATCGAGGACTACCTGTATTTCCATTGCCACTAAACTAGGAACAGAAATAATGAGCATTAATTGCAAGTACCTAGATTTCATGTAGGGATTTTGGAAGCTGTGACCCACACACTTCTTAAAGTCACTAAGGTTGAGAAACTCTGGTTCAATACATTCTAGTTTTTATTTCCCTGTCCACAAATGACATAATTAAAAATATCAATATTGCCAGCAAGAGTAATAATGAGGTTTGTCTCCAGCAGATGGCAGGATTAGAACTCCTAAATATTATGGCGTTTTTTTCCCCAGATCGTACATTTTCACATATTGAATTCCAATTACCTAATTGCATTAATTAGATAAGTAATTATGGTTTCTTGCTTTTTCTGTGGGATAATGATAATAATAAAAAGGGGGTAAGGTTAATCTTGGAAAGTTTTAATCTCACCCAATAACTGCCCCAGTCCAACTAGAAATGCTATGATATTATTATTCATGGTTGATTTAACAAAGGTTTGTTAAATAAACTCCATTTGGTCTTTTTTATTCCAGATGGTAAACCAAACACCATGACTTACAAATGAGAGGGCTTCACACAATTTATTGTTGTTGTTCAGTCACTAAGTCACGTCTGACTCTTTAGCATGCCTGTCTCCTGGAGTTTGCTCAAATTCATGTCCATTGACTCAATGACACCATCTAACCATCTCATCCTCTTCCACCCTTTTCTTGTTGGTCTTCTGTCTTCCATCCCAATATCAGGGTCTTTTCCAATGAATCCTCTCTTCTCATTAGGTGATCAAATTATTTGAGCTTCAGCCTCATTATCTGTCCTTCCAAAGAAGAAGCAGGATTGATTTCCTTTTGCATGAACAAATACACATTTTTTAAGCAATTGGAAAGCAATGAACACATGAGCATAAGTGACAGAAGAAAGGGTATCATTATGTACTGCTTCACAGTGCTTTCCAGCCCTCTCTAAGCGGTTTAAAGAGTCAGCCTCTTGCCCTCAACAATCTGGGTTCTCATTTTACTGATCTCGGAAGAATGGAAGGCTAAGTCAATCTTAAGCCTGGTGAGATTTGATCTGCCTAAGTGCTGGCAGCTGGCAAGCAGCAGAAGTATCCTGCAGTACTGCACTCTAACCACTGAACCACCGCAGCTCAGTGGATATATATGTGAGTATATACATAATCTTGTATTTGTTTATTTATTTTGTCCGTGTTCATGTAGGGTACATTGGAGGTGATGACCCTTTGAGAGTTGTATGCAATGAAATTTCATTTTAATGTATGCTGATTGCTGTACATTCAAAGTGACAATAAAGTTATTATCCTAATTCTATTCTCGTGCTATGGTGTAATGTGGGATATCGGATGCACGCTATGACTTCCCTAAGGACACACACACACACACACACACACACACACACACACACTAATAAGGCGTGCTTTGTGATACTATCTGCTATGGCAGTGTAAGGCAAAATATGCTGCGAAGTTTGGGGAACAGAGCTGTGAGATCTAACCTGCTCCTTCGAATATGGTGGAAGAGACTAAAAGTTTCCATTTCTAGTCTTTTGTATATCATGCTAAGAATGATCTTGCTGTATCAAGTCAAAAACTCCCCTTAGTCCAATACTTGGCTGCATAAAGCTCCCAGTTTAGGTGAAGCATTGAATTTTCATGATTAATAATACTTGGAGTTGTTCTCACCAAATTACGAACCACTCTTTATCCCCCCAAAAAAACCTTTTTTATTTGGCTGTGTGAATTCCTAGCATTCACACCCAGCAAAGTCCCTGCAAACAGTCTTTCAAGAGTGAATTGCCACAACAGACTTTATCAGTCCTTGGATAGTTGCCAGGTCGATAGCTTTCAGGTGCAAGGCTGCACAATGAAATACTTGGCAAGGAGGCACGGACTCAGATAAGCAAATCTTCAAACTAATAAATAAACTAATTGTCTCCTGCAAACACCACTCCCCTTTCGCTCCTATTTATTCCCTATGGGAGGAGCCCTTCAGCATCTACTTGTGCCTTTACTCCCGATTTGGCCCTTGTTCCTTAGCTGTTCTCTTGTCCTGGCAGCTCTGCGCACAATTACCTCCTCTAGACCGATTAGATCCCACAGATTAGGCCTCCTCCGAATTCCATCCGCCGGCCAGTGTCGACTGGCGACTACCCGGAGGAGAGCCTTCTCTGTGGCTGCTCCGACCCTCTGGAACGAACTCCCCGTGGAGATTCGAACCCTTACCACCCTCCAGGCCTTCCGCAAAGCCCTTAAAACCTGGCTGTTCCGACAGGCCTGGGGCTAAAGAACTGTTGCCCCCTTCTCGAATGGTATGACTGTTGTGTGTTTTAAATTATGTATTGTTGCATGTCATTTTAATTTTTGTTTGTATCCCCCTCCCTTGGTTGAGTTGTGAGCTGCCCTGAGTCCCCTTCGGGGGAAAAGGGCGGCATATAAATAAAATAAACATTCAACATTCAACATTCACATCAGGAACAGCCTCCAGCTGTTCTTCTGCCCCACTGATCTCCAACTCCGAAGGCAGCTGATAACTGTCAGATGGCCCTGGCCCCATCTCTGCCTCTGACACAGAGCCCTCATCAGAACCTTTCCCAGACTCCAGGACTGGCCTATGTTCCTCCACAACCTTCTCACTGTCCGAGTCTGCTGTCAGCTCTGCTGGCTGCTGGCAGGCCACAACAAGTGTCCAGTTCCAGTTACTATGTTATGAAAGAGATATTGAGACTTGTGTATTTTAATTACGTGTATTGTGTTTGTGTCCCCTTTTCCCCTTCTGAGTTGTTCGCCACCCTGAGTCCCTCCCGGAGAAGGGCGGCATACAAATAAACTAAACCTACCTACAACCTACAACCTACTTTGGAATGTGTGCAGAGATGAGCATCAAATATGATACAGGGTCTGAAGGTTAAATTGTACAATGGATGGTTGAGGGAGCTTATGCATCTAGCTCAGGGGTAGTCAACCTTTTTATACCTACCGCCCACTTTTGTATCTCTGTTAGTAGCAAAATTTTCTAACCGCCCACCGGTTCCACAGTAATGGTGATTTATAAAGTAGGGAAGTAACTTTACTTTATAAAATTTATAAAGCAGAGTTACAGCAAACCCCTACCGCCCACCATGAAAGCTGGAAGGCCCACTAGTGGGTGGTAGGGACCAGGTTGACTACCACTGATCTAGCTTATCAAAGAGAAAGATTAGGGGAGACAGGATAGCTTGAGGGGCTGTCACAAAGTAGAGGGAAGTGACCTATTATCCAAAACACCTCAGGGCTGGACAGTGGAGACAAAGAGATGGACGGAATTTTATCAATAGAACTAAAGAGAAATTTTCTGACAGTGACAACAATTAATCAATGGGATAGCTTTCTTCATGGATTGTAAGTACTCAATCACTGGAGATTTTCAAGAAAAGTTTAGACAACCATTTGACTGAAATGGAATATGTTCTTCTGCCTTGAGCAGCAAGTTGGATTAATTCCTCCCCCCCAAACTAAAAAATCTCCAACCTTTTAGTCACAACATGTTTCAGGCTGCCTCTGAAACAAGTTGCATGCAATGAAGGGTATCTCATATTTTATTCCAATAATATTTCTTCAGTCCATCAGTGACATGTTTAAAAACTATCCACCATGCTCTAGCAAACAAGCATCCTTCCTTACTCAGGCATTAAATAGTGACAGGTCTGTATTTCCCTTTGGTTGTTTCACAAAAGTTTTTCACTAAAAAAATAAATAAATTACTGAGCTCCTGGTTAGATAGTTAGTCTAAAATCAATGTTATTTCAGGATGAATGTAAGCAGAATGGGAACTGTACAGGACTGCAGTATTTAAACCATTTTTAGTTCCAAATATTTGCAACAATTAGAAATTGGGCCCAGTCTTAATGGGGCTGCAAGAGATTCCTGAGACAGAGCAAGAAATTTCAAGTCTTCCTAAATTTCATCTTGCAATGCGTTGTCACCATTGCTTCGTCGTCTGCCCACTTAATCTCCTTCTTGCTCAGTCATTACAACATTTCTACAAGAAAACACTTAGGGTGCCCATCTATGTGAGATATAAATCCACCACCACCCAGCAGCAAATTAACCATATAATTACCATATTTTTCAGAGTATAAGACGCACCTTTTCCCCTCAAAAAAGAGGATGAAAATCTGGGTGCATTTTATACACTGAATACAGCATTTTTGGCCTACCGAAACCCCAACCCCATTGCAAAAATGGACATGCAGGGGGTTTGGGAGGCTTGCAAAGTGCTCCTGAGGGATGGGGAGGGCAAAAAAGAGCAAAAATGGGCTGGTTTTTGCCCCTCAGCCCCCAGAAGCACTCTACAAGCCTCCCAAAGCCTCTGCATGCCCCCCATTTTTAACGAAAAATGGCTCATTTTTTGCTCATTTTTGACCCTCCCCAGACCCCAGGAGCACTCTACAAGCCTCCAAAAGCTCTGCATGCCTCTTTTTTGTGTGTACAAAAATGAGGCATGCAGAGGATTTGGGAGGCCTATAGAGTGCAAAAACATTTTTAAAAAATTACCTCTTCAAAATCATGGTGCGTCTTATACTCTGGTACATCTTATAGTCCAAAAAATATGGTAGGCCATACCACTATTTCATAATAGCAAACAATACATGATGGGGGGGGGGGGAATCAAAGCAGATAAGTTGTTAAACCATTCTTGGTTGAATAAATGGTAATTGGCAAAATTCATTGTTGTTAGTTGCAAAGTCATGATAGACACATCGCAATCCCATGGACAATGTTCCTCCAGGCCTTCCTGTCCTCTACCATCCTCTGCAGTCCATTTAAGCTCACATCTACTGCTTCGATGACTCCATCCAACCACCTCATTCTCTGTCATCCCTTTCTTATTTTACACTCAATCTTTCCCAGCATGAGGCTCTTCTCCAGGGAGTCCTTCCTTCTCATTAGGTGGCCAAAATCTTTGAATTTCATCTTCAGGATCTGGCCTTCTAGAAAGCAGTCAGGGTTGATCTCCTCTAGGACTGATGGGTTGGATCACCTTGCAGTCCAAGGGACTCGCAGGAGTCTTCTCCAGCACCATAGTTCAAAGGCCTCCATTCTTTGGTGCTCAGTCTTTCTTATGGCCCAACATTCACAGCCATACATTGCAACTGGGAAAACCATAGCCTTGACTATACACACTTTTTTTGGCATGGTGAACATAAGTCATAGTTTACAAACCGCAATGGCTGGATTCAGATAACATTCTAAATCCAAATCAGGCAAGCCATTTAATGGCAAGTTATGTGTGAACAAGCCTAAAAGTCTAAAGCAAATGCTGCACAATCATATTATGCTTTTAGCAAGCACTGAATATATTCAGAATAACATTGGGTATTCTTTCCCCCCACCCCGGGATCAATATTTCAAAGTTTGTGCCTATTCAGAAGGAAAGATATTCCAGCAAATATGATTATAAAAATGGCCCACCCAAAGGCTTCTTGTGGATTATCCTTCCCCATGACTAAGTATCAAAACAGATTATATAAAAAATGCATTTGAATGTATCCATGCAGGAAAAAGAAGAAATACAATTTACCAGTTAACATGAGCTCGCTGGATAACAGTGTGCTTAAGAGAACAATATGAAGGGCTCTTCAAAAGATTCTGTTTTGCAAATATCTTAAGCCATGATATTTGGTGAAATGGATTTTACATCAGCTTTACAATATTTGCAACAAGGAATATTTTACAAACTGATTCGGGGATCAGCTTAAGCTATTTGTACAGTAACATTTTTCAAAAACCTCAAAAAGTGATTTAAAAGCAGATATGGAACTTAATTTTTTTTCCTGCTGCGTTCTCTGAGGAAAAAAACAGCCTACGTTGTGATGCTGTAAAAATTATATATGGTCTATAAAGCTGTACTTTTAGTATTTTAATAATCCAGGCCTGACATTGCTTGCTTTTATTTTGTAGCTGATAAGTAAAACTTAATTATTTCAGTGAAAATGAAATATTTTATGTTTATGAAACTATAAAATTTAAAATAGGAAAATTAAGTCAAAACTTTCATTCACAGAACTTTCAACTTCAACAAAAGCAACACAATTGTCATAATATTTATTTTCCAGGTCATGAAATCAGTTTTCAGGATACTTTATTAATTAATTAAATTTAGAAGTCAGTTGACTCCAAAATTTGCAAATCATACAATGAAGAAAAAAGAACCACGAATGCCCAATAATAATTATTTAATGATAATAATTATTGCTGCTCCATACAGCCTGTATAAATAGTCAGGATGTTATAATACAGTTTGGACTGGATCCTCACCATGAATACAGGAAAAAGACTAGTCAAAACTGAAGGAATCAAGATGCCCTATGGAAATAATATCAAGAGTTTGGATGAAGACAATCACAATAAATATCTGGGCATCCTTGCTAACATCAAGTAGTGACATCAAGGTTAGAAGTGAATATATCATGAGAATGAAGAAGACATTCAAGTTGGAGGAAATACTTTTAAGGCAATTAACACTAGGGCAATTCCATTCATTAGATACACAGCTGGAATACTGAACAGAACTCAAGCAGAACTAAAAAAAAAAATCTGGAGAGGAAAACCAGAAACATAATGATAATGAATCACGCACTTTATCCATGCAATAGTAGGCAACTTAAGTGCAATCCCAAAACATCTGGAGCACTGCTTGAACACCATTGACATTAATAAAAACATCACCAGTCAATTGCAAAGGGAAGCTTTACTTGAAACAGCTTACATCCTGTGGCAGTTCCTTATTACACAACATCTGCCTGTCCTAGGTCCTTTGGAAGTACTTGATAGTGGACGATCTCATTTTAAAATAAAGGCCATTTTCTTTTGGAAAAGAAAATATCAACATTTCCCTCTCTTTCTATTACAGTATTATTAATAGAATTGTTATTTCCCTAGTGGAACTGTCCGTGGTGCTGACCATGTCAATGAGCTTAGATTTCTCTAAGTTTTCTCATCTACAGGTAATCATTGAGTTACAACCACGACTGGGATAAGAATTTCCATTGCTAAACAAGGTGGTTATTAAATGGGTTGTGCATGATTTTACATTCTCTTTGGTCATAGTTGTTAAGTGAATCACCACAGTTATATGAATTATGTGGTTGCTAAGTAAATCCAGCTTCCCCCATTGGCTTTGCTTGTGGGAAACTGGCTGGGAAAGTCACAAATAGCTATCACATGGGATGCTCCAACTATTGTAAATACTGCCCATTATGAAGTGCTTGAATTTTGATTATGTGATCGTGGGGATGTTATGGTGATCTTGTGAGGAACAATTGTAAGTCAATTTTTCAGTGCCATTGTAATTTTAGAAGATTGCTAGACAAATAATTGTAGGAGATAATCAGGCTGAGCCTTAAGCTCTCAACAAGAATCTGAACTATAAATAGCCAAGGGAAATTAGGGGGAGATAGGAGAAGAAGAAATTCAAAGTGGGTTGGACTTAGACCTCTTGTGGATGCAAAGAGACTCATGACTGGTGATCCACAAGAGATCTAAGTCCAACCCCACTTTGAATTTCTTCTACTCTTATCTCCCACTAATTTCCCTTAGCCATTAGTAGTTTCAATTCTTGAGACAGCTTAAGCTTACAATCAATCTTTATACCCATTTGAACTATTTGGATCTTCATGTTTCCCCGTCACTTGACATGATTACAAATTGAGGACTACCTTTTTTAAAGTTTGATATATTTGCCATTGACATCACAGACCTCAAATATACGCATTGGTGGCTACTAATTTAATTATAGGTTTTGATTATAGGTATGGATTATGCTTCTCTTGCTCAGTTTCAATATATATTGCTTGCTGATTGTACAAAGTAGCCTAAATGGGTTACTTCCTAAAATTATTCTCCTTCAGGTTTCTGAAGACAAACAATAAGGTAAAATAATTGATACTTGAGAGGACTAACTTATCAGGGCATTAAATGTACAGCTTCCAAATATAGTCCTTAAAAGATGATGATGAATTACTCAGCGATCATCTGAATTTCAACCTCAAATTGCAGATTTATGTCTCTTGGACATACTCAATATCTGCATTGCTGCCAATCTAACTGTGTTATTTTTGTTTAATAATTGCTTGGGTAACAAAAAAAGAGCACTGAAAATGAAAGGTACATAGTGTATGGACAGAAGAGCCAATAATTGTTTTTGGGAGTTGATGGTAACATTTAATAATACAATATGATGTTGGCTATGTAATACATGTGATTATATGTTATTAAAATGGAAAAATAAAAAATAATATGCAAAAGGAATGAAATATAAAAGGATGAAAAATTCTGAGCAACTTGTTGCTTTGCAAACATTTTTTGTGCTGGCCTTGATTATTATACAGAATATCATATATTCTTTTCTGACCAAAAAAACAGAATTCTGCAACCTGCCTAGTTGGCTAGGGAAATCTGAGAATTGAAGTCCACACATCTTCAGTGACCAAGGTTGGGAAATACTGTTCTAAATTAAGAAGGGTCTATGACAATTTGCCAACTTGCTACAGCCAACATGTCACATCCCTTCCATAAGGGACAGAGCATACTTAAAAGATTGGTACATTACTAAGAGTTAAAGAATAGTTCATTAGATGGGTAATGTTGAAAAATGAAAAGGAGCAGAATAAGATAAAGAAAGAAGGGGAAAAGAATTGTCAGAGGAGCTAGTAGAAGCAAAGACCTTCATTATGTGTTGAATGTAAAATACAGATAAATGTCAAAGCAAAAGTGGTAAAAGAAGACTGACAAACTGAGGAGAAGAACAACTAGTAAGAGGAAAATAATACTCATCTCTTTTTTTTTTAAGATTAAAATTACCCATAATTTTTAGCCTTCAGCAGAAAAGGAAGTTCTTACTTGCTTTTCTTGCTACAGTGTTGGCATGATAGTGGAAAAAAAATCATTGACTTGTTTAGATAAGGAAAGGTACCCTTGCTGCCTCTAATCACTGGTGTTTGTGAAATACCATAAAAACTGGAATAATGGGTGGGTAAATTTATCAAAAATTCTATTATTCTGCTTAAGTCAATAACAACAATCATAGAGAAAGAAAATTGAAGACTTTGATTTTTCCATGGAAACATAATAATTAACTACCAATTTCATCAGTTTCTCTTCAAGTAGGTTTTTCTGACTGGCCACTTCCAGTGTAGTACCAAAGACTGAATATATTCTCCGTACCACGGTTAATTTATAAATTTCCTACTACATCTTGTCAAGATGTTTAGCCTAATGGAGAGAAGATTTAAGGGAAATATGGTAGCCATCTTCCAATACTTGAGAGTACCTGAGAGACCGCCTCCTGCCGATTACCTCCCATAGACCGATTAGATCTCACAGGTTAGGTCTCCTCCGGATTCCATCCGCCAGCCAATGTCGGCTGGCGACTCCCCGGGGGAGAGCCTTCTCTGTTGCAGCTCCAGCCCTCTA
This sequence comes from Thamnophis elegans, assembly GCF_009769535.1. Classification (NCBI taxonomy): domain Eukaryota; kingdom Metazoa; phylum Chordata; class Lepidosauria; order Squamata; family Natricidae; genus Thamnophis; species Thamnophis elegans. Next base: position 9,997,443 of record NC_045558.1, read on the forward strand.
GAATGACCTCCCTGGGGAGATCCGGACCCTTACTACCCTCCCAGCCTTCCGCAAAGCCACCAAGTCCTGGCTGCTCCAGCAGGCCGGGGGGGGGGGGCTGTGAAACATTCAGCCCCATGGAAACTGTGAATGTTGCATTTTTTTAAAGTGTTGTCTTTGTCTAGCTATTTCCCCTTCCCTTGTCTATTGTGTGCGATTTCTCCGCGGGTCGCCCATGAAGCCAATGATGAAAGAAGACTCGGAGGCAGGTCTCTCTCGGGATGGGCCGACACGGAATAGAATCCGGAGGCCTCTTTTATTGAGCATACACAAGGAAAGAGTGGAGTCACATGGTCTATGTGGACCAATCATGGTTGTACAAGTCTATGGTATATGGTAACTCATTTACTTCCATGTAGACCTCTGAACCTAAAGAATGCCCATAGTCAGCAAATAAATCTTTTACCAGCATGCAAACTTCTGACCCCTAGTTAATGCTGAGAGTTAACCAGTTGTGACCTCGGACCTACTTAGTACTGAGAGTTAACAGTTTGTGACCTCTGGTCTTATGGTAAATGATTACTTCTATTCTATACGTGTTTCAGCATAGCTAATGCGTGCCTGCACGTATATTGCAACAATTGTGAGCCGCCCGGAGTCCTTCGGGAGAGGGCGGCATACAAGACAAACAAACAAACAAACAAATAAATAAATAAATAAATAAATACTTGACGGACTGTCACAGGGAGGAAGGGATTGGTTTACTCTCCATAGCAGCTGGGGGCAGGACAAGAAGCAATGGGTGAAAGCTCATAAGAGAAGATGCAACCTGGAAAAAAGGAGGAATTTCCTGAAAGTGAGAACAATTATCAATGGAATTCTTTGCTCCCTGTAGTTGTGGATGCTCCGTTGCTGGACAATTTCAACAAAATATTGGACAACCATTTGTACGGGATGGTATAAAGAATAGGATGGGATGGGATGGGATAGAATAGAATAGAATAGAATAGAATAGAAACAGAGTTGGAAGGGACTTTGAAGGTCTTCTAGTCCAACCCCCTGTTTAGGCAGGAAACCCTATACCATTTCAAGAGCCATATATACCAAGAGCCGAGGTGGTGCAGTGGTTGGGGTGCAGTACTGCAGGCCACTTCAGCTGACTGCTATCTGCAGTTCAGCGGTTCTAATCTCACTGGCTCAAGGTTGACTCAGCCTTCCATCCTTCCGAGGTGGGTAAAATGAGGACCCAGATTGTTGTTGGGGGATATGCTGACTCTGTAAACCGCTTAGAGAGGGCTGAAAGCCCTATGAAGCGGTATATAAGTCTAACTGCTATTGCTATTGCTATTTCAGACAAATGGTTATTAAATCTCTTATTTAAACTTCCAGTGTTGGAGCATTCACAACTTCTGGAGGCAAGCTGTTGTTCCACTGATTAATTGTTCTAAGTGTCAGGAAATTTCTCCTTAGTTCTAAGTTGCTTCTCTCCTTGATTAGTTTCCACCCATTGCTTCTTGTCCTGTCTTCAGGTGCTTTGGAGAATAGCTTGACTCCCCTCTTCTTTGTGGCAGCCTCCAGTCCCCTAACCATCTTTGTTGCTCTTCTCTGCACTCTTTCTAGAGTCTCCACATCTTGTTTACATCGTGGCGACCAAAACTGAATGCAGTATTCCAAGTGTGGCCTTACCAAGGCATTATAAAGAGGTATTAACACTTCACGTGAGCTTGATTCTATCCCTCTGTTAATGCAGCCTAGAACTGTGTTGGCTTTTTGGGCAGCTGCTGGCTCATATGGTATTTAAATGATTGTCCTGCTTTGACTCCTGCCTTGGGAAGGAGATTGGACTAGAAGAGCTCCAAGGTCTCTTCTAACCTCCTGATTTTAAGGTTCCAAATACTCCCACTGATACAAAGAGGCTGGGAACTTAAGTCAACCTTAATTGAATTTTTCCTCATATAAGGTTACTGTACTGTTTCATATCCAAGAAACTCAACTCAACTAATATATATTTTTTTAAAGGATGCAATGAAAAATCTGTGGCTTGATTTATTAGAGAGAAAGTACTTTGGTCAGCAAAGAATGAGCATCGCCCTACTAAACCGTGAACTTGGAGCAGCACATTTTAAATCTTATTTGGTGTCAAATGACTGGCAATTCAACATGACTGTACAGGGAAGGGAGGAACTGTCAAATTTATAGCACGGCTTGTCAGGAAGCACATCCCACCAAGAGATTTATTTACCAGATTTATGGATGAATTATTACAAATTCTGATATTACTTCTGCTTAAGAACTCCTGGAAGGAAGTCTTCCACGTCTTCATGGCTTGGGTGATGTGAGCGACTGTCACTTGCCAATCACATCTACTCAACCTCTCAGAGAGGGGTGGCAGGGATTGTTGCATCTCCCATCCCCGACACCTGGTGCGACCTAGAAGGAGGGCCTTCTCCACGGTGGCTCCCTCTCTCTGGAGCATCATTCCCCCAGAGATTACAATGCCTCCCTCCCACTCTAATACTCTTCCGGAAGGCACTGAAGATCTGGTTCTGCCAGCGGGCCTGGGGAACCCTAAGTGGGATGGAGCCCATCAAATGGCTTGTGTGATTTGCTGTCGCTGGGGTGGGGTGGGTGGGAGGGGGTAATTTTGTTATATTGTACTATATTGATTTATTTCATTCTGAATCGCCTTGGGTGAATAGGTGGTAATTCAATAAATAAATAAATCTGTAGCCAAATTAGTCACAATTATCTCAAGCAGGGGTGAAATCCACTTACCTTTGCTACTGGTTTCATAGCAACGTGAGTGTGCAGAGCAGAGGTGGGTTCCTACCAGTTCGCACCTATTCAGTAGAACCAGTTCGTCAAATCTACCAAACCGGTTAGAAGAGGTTCCACCAGTGGACCCGGAAAGCAGGCCACACCTACAGAAGAGGTTCCAAATTTTTTTGAAACCCACCACTGGTCCTTGGATATGATTATTCTACACTATCATGCTCATATTTATAAAACTCAGTGCCTCTGTGAAAGGTAAGGATGACTACTGCGTTTGTGGTGCAATCAGAAGATTGCGTATGTTCAAGTTGTTTTAACGCAACAATGTCTTTTAAAAAACAAGTTGATATCATATTCTTATGCATGACAGTGCTGTGTGTGAGGTAATTTAAGGTGGTTCTGACAAGTGTCGTCGGCATCTTCATATCCAGTCACATGGGTGGCAAGCCACTCCCATCCAGTCACATGGACGGCAAGCCACTCCCATCCAGTCACATGGATGGCAAGCCACTCCCACAATGGAGGCCACACCCACAGAGTAGGTTCGAACAATTTTTGAAGCCCACCACTGGTGCAGAGCATCAAAAATGGACATGATGACATCCGGGTGGGTGGGCAGAGCCTGCTGCCATGCACCTGCAAAGGCAAGCAAGAAATCCTGCTTTCTAGCTAATATAAATCATGTGTCCCAGCTGATGGTCAGAAAAACCAGTTCGCCTGAACCGGTTTCCATTTTTTTGCTACCGGTTCGGGCGAACCAGTCTGATAGCATTTCACCCCTGATCTCAAGGATTAAGATGTGGATATGTCATTTTGGTCCAACGCCCACCTAATAATAAATAACAATTCTTCATAACTCTGTAATCATCCTCTCGGGTTTACTTAGCACTGATGTACACTGTACACTTGTTCTTATTTGGCCAGAATAGCTAAATGAAAAAAAGGGGGAAATAATCCCTTATTTAAGCATTACGCATTCTGCGAAGTTCTTGTTTTTCTACTAACAAATTGGCATTGAAAACCAATTTGTGTCTTGTAAATCAGAATATAAAGGACCTGTTGTGCAAAGCAGGCCATAATAATCTAGAAATTTTAGTCAGCAGGGATAACCACAAAAACATAGTATTGGTCACTGGAATACAACCAAAAATTTAAGTGGGATAATTTTCTACTTGGACGCAAATGCAGCTTTTATTAGATCATAATCCCACAGAAAACCTGTCCAACAATATTTCTGATAGTTATATAGTATGAAAATATCATTGTCACATGGCGATTTAGAAAACCGGGTGCATTTAGGATAACCAAGGACAAAGAAATGGAGTATTTCTTTTAACAGAGGCATAGAAACTCCTTTTAGGACCCATAAAGAATACAAAAAACAGCACTAGATATAGATGTATTGATCTATGGGGAAGCTTCAAACTCTACAGCTACCTAAAACATTTATTACTAGGCAAAATGTCATAAAGCAAGCAAGGGTATCTGAAAATTGGTGTAGCTATTTCAAGGCCAAGTGCACACTTTGAAGTCTGTATAGAGATATATTTTGGTGCCTACAAATACTTGGCTCTGTGTTTTCTCAACTTGGCAGCTTTAAAATATCTAGACCAACTCTAAAGTCCAGACATCTTAAAAGGTGCCAGAGTTGAAAATAAAATACTGTGCTTTCCCTACAGGTGTTTAAGGTTCAACCTAGTTTTATTGAGGCAAGCAAGGACATTGCTTCCCCCAACTCTCTGCTCTCAAGAGAGGACTCATTTCAGGCTCCCTTGCTCTCTCCCACGGGGCACACGAGTGGTCACCCAACTGTTTTCAGGGCAACAGATTTGGGCAACAGAGCGCCCTTCCCAGAGTTGCAAGGATGACCCGGCTCTTTTAAAAATTTGCAGGGTTCATCGAGAAGTTGAAACCAGCATCTCCGAGGCCCTCAGGAAAGGAGAGGTGATATTAGGGCTGAAGTGAAAAGTGCACTCCAGCTCTTAAAAGTCAAGGAATTATAGGACCACGGGGAAAAAAAGGAACTTTCAGAAAGGCGCGCTTGTAGGAAACCAGCTGTAGACAGGCTGGCGTTTTGCCCAGGAAAACCCTGACTGGCTCCTGTATTACGGGAAGCAGGGTTTGTGGAATCCAACAGGATCCATAGCTGGCTAAGCCCTATAGAAAAGGCGGGCTATAGAGTGCAATTCACGAAGAAGCCCTGCTCAACCAGCAGGGGAGCCTGTGTGGTGGGCGAGAGATCTCGCCCGGGGGACAAGAGTCCCCACCACGCCGCAGCCACCGGCCCGCCTCTCCCCTTCGGCTTAGCCACCTGGCCATTAACAGGCGCTTCAGCTCCGCATCGGGCTGGGTCACGCACCGCTCGTTGGAAAGCGCCTTCTGCGGCTGGGTAGGAAGCTGGCAGGGGAGGGGGCGGCGGCGGCTCAGCTTCGTGCCTTTGCCGGCCGGTTAAGAAAAGCCCCCTCCCTCTACTCGCGCGCGCTGACCAGCAGCTCGCCTCAGGGTGGCCGGGCGTGAAGGAAGAAGGGGCGAGGAAAGGCTCTGACTGGAAGGAAGGCAGCCTCCCCGCCCCCCCCCCCCCGGCAACAAAGAGGCTGAGGGAAGGGTGATGCCTGGCATCCCAAGCAAGGGCAATAAACCCATTTTCTTGAAGAGCGGCTTTCTGAGGCAGTGGCATTTTTGGCACCGCGCCTAGCAGCGCGCCCTCTCCCGCCTCTCCCTCTTCTCCCGCAGAAACTTCGGGTTCTCGGCCGCGTGGAGGTGGAGCGCCTTTACTGCGGAAAGTCCATCCGCTCTCCGAGCAAAACCGTGGCCGAAGAGGTTGCGGCGTCTCCGGCTTCTACACCTGAAAGGGGAAGCTTTTCCACGCGCTTTTTCCGGGCAAGCCCCGCGCCTGGGAAGCGCAGCGCCACCACAGCCACCCTCTCCCGAGTCCCCCACGCGAGACAAAGCAGCCCGCTGGGCTTCTCAGCCCGCCTTCCGACGCTGCCCACCCGCCGGGGAAGAAAGCGCCTCGGTGGAAACTTCAGAGGACCGTCCTCTCCCCCTCCCTCTCCCGCAAAACTTCTCGAGATGAACCAGACGGCCGGCGTTTCCAATACCGTCCGGTGCCCCAGCAGCAAAGCAGGAGTAAAGGTATGTGCGAAGTTGGTGGCTTCTGTAGTTTTAAAAAAAGAAAATAAAAAGCCCCGAATATGCCTTGGGAAAGTTGGATCAGGCCTGGGAAAAGGGGGTTGTACAGCCGGTACGTTGTTCCGGAGCCCATGGAGTTCAAAGGGGGCCCATAAAAGGGGATTTTTGTAAAAAAAAAATTACAAAACCAAATTTTAATTTGTATTATTGTTTTTATTGCCTTTTACAAAAGTACCTATCCTCTTTTTAATATATTTGCAAGTATGTTTGAATGTAATCAAATAAATGTACAATTGTGGCATTACTGATTTGTGTGTCCGTGTGTAGGTGAGCGGGCCCACATTAGTCTTTTTTCCAGCACTTAATAGTCCTCTCGGCGGCCCTGCTTGGGGTGCACAAAGTGGGAGGGGGGGGACGGAGACCGCTCCGGTTGGCGTCCTGCACACCCAAGTCATTTGCAGGTTGAGGGCGCGCGTGCACCCAATTACGCTTTAAAAAAAAAAAAAAACCACTTACACGCTGTTTTCTAGGAAAGGTTTTGAGAATGGCGCGCTTTACCTGAAAGATTGGGCTTTTGCCACCTGTACTATGCCGCGTTAGAGCAGATCTAAAAATGCAGTGCTGTATTCCCCCCCACGCCCCAGCTTTTCATGCGCGGGGGGCGGGGGAGGTCTTGGAAGAGGTTTGTAAGAGCAACGCGGAGAGTGCATCGCAGCGACGTGTCTGGCTTTCCAAGTTATCTCTCCCCCCCTCGGCCACAGCTTGAGTTGGGGTGGAAGCTAAGCTATTCCTTTTATCGCGTTTCCCCTTCTTCCTCTTCCTGCACCGCGTTTCCAGAGTGTCTTATTGGAGGAATTAGCGTGAACTGTCCGAGGTCAGACTGGATCTTTGCTGGTGGAATGGGAAAGAGCGAAATAAACGCTGTGAAATGTGCGAATATGTTACTGAAAAATGTGCTTGTGTGTGGGATCTCTGATACATGACAAGGCAGCAGCCAGCTTCCCACTATCTCCCAGCAGACTTGATTGCATAGTCTCTATTCACTAACACAAAGGTGTTCTGGGAAAGGTCATTTAAAAGCAGGATAGTCAGTATTAATATTATAGTTGTATAACAAATGATTAAAATACCATGTCAAAATCAGTGTGAAAAAGAAGTAAAAAAACGCAGTAAAATAAACATCCTATAATACTCAATACCAATGAAAATTTTATAGCATGCTTGGTATCATGATATCTTGGTGGGCTATCTAAGTGAGGTGCCTTAAGAGAGGAGAATCTTACTCTAATTATCCCCCAGTCCAAGCTGCAGATCTTAAGATGGGACAGGCAGCTACAGGGAAGTTCCTTAAGTGCTCAGAAGCCAAACATTTTACAGCTTTAAAAATATCAAAATCTTGAACTGGATCCCAGAGTGAATAGATTATCTGTGCAGCTTCATTAGAATCATTGTAATATGGCTGGATCTCTTAACATTCCAGCAGTTGCAAATGCCCACATTAGTAGATCTCAGCCTCACTGGGTAGGTCAGAGAGGAAATCAACTTCACAGGTAAGCTAAGTTACTGTGAATTGAGATGGCCTATAATAACAGCAGCTTGCAAATCTGGCTCTGTGGTGAATCCTTCTTACAGTTTAGTGAATTAGGAAGGTATTTACCTGAATCACTTCTACATATGTGTTTGTATCAACAGAAGAGTATATATGTTGAACTCTGCAGTCTTGGGTGGCCTTTGAGCTTGGTTATTTGTCGTTTCATTACCCAATTAAGTAACATCAGTGTTAGCACGAAACATCTTCAAGCAAATAACCAAGCTCAGAGAGTATCAAGGGCTCCCCAATACCTGTAGCAAGGACACGGTGGCTCAGTGGCTAAGACGCTGAGATTGTCACTCAAATTACTTGTCCCAGAATCTGCCAACCTAGCAGTTCGAAAGTATGTAGAAATGCAAGTAGAAAAATAGGAACCACCTATGGTGGGAAGGTAACAGCGTTCCGTGTGCCTTCAGCATTTAGTCATGCTGGCCACATGACCACGGAGACGTCTTCAGACAGCGCTGGCTCTTCAGCTTAGAAACGGAGATGAGCACCGCCCCCCTAGAGTCAGGAATGATTAGCACATATGTGCCAGGGGAACCTTTACCTTTACAATATCTACATCCTTGTGGACTAAATAAAATGCTTCAAGTATGCTTGGCATATCAAGGCCATCTTCCTTACTCATTACCTGAAGCATCATATTAATCTTCGAGGGCAGTCCCATGTACAATATGTTGTAGTAGTCTAGCTGTGAGACAACTAAAACATGGGCCTAGATAGGAATTATAGCTGACAAGGAAGAGAAAAATGATAAAATGCACCATGTGGTCCTTACACCATTTTGAATATCTAACGTTGAAGTAGAATTCAGAAATAATTTGATTGAGAGCTGCTCAGAATTTGTTAGAAGATGGGTGGCTATATAAATGTTTTAAATTAATAAATAAAAATAAGTACTGAGCAGTGAATCTGCTCTTCTGAAGGGAATGCAGTTCTGTTTTGAACAAACTCTAATTCCTTTACAGATGGCATCTGGCACCAACAAGGTTAGCCAAAATCTTAACAAATACCTCCCTGAAATGTTGGAAATGCGAATCAATACACGGAACATATTACCATTTATGGTGGACCTCTGAGGAGGCTAAAGTTTTTTAGAGAAAGATCAGAAATTGGCTTGAGGCAATAACGGGTTAAAATAGAATGGAAACCTGAAGGTTTTTTTATTAGGAATAATGTCTGTGAAATACCAAAAAAAAATCCAGTATTTAATACTACATATAATTATGGTGTCAAGGATTGCCTTTGCCCAGAAATGGAAAAACTAACTCCATGCGAAGATGAAATAATAACAAAGGTTATGGATTGTGCTGAAATGGACAAACTAACTAAAGAAATCCAGGGAAAAGAAGAATCAGAATTCTACCAGATATGGGATAAATGGTATAGGTGGATGGAGGAAAGAAACAAGAATCAATATAACAAAACTCAAAAAATAATAGTTGTGAGTAAAATAAGAGGGTTAAGAATGGTGAAATCCAAATGAAATACAATAGAAGGGGAAATAATATAAGGTGAGCGGTATCGATTGATAATTGCTATAAGAAAGAACAGGAAGCTCCTGTTCGTATTGTATTGTGTAAGTGTGGTGTATGTTTAAGTTTTGTGTGTGTGTATTTTACATGTTTGTTAATAAAAGAAAGGAAAATAAATAAATAAAAATAAGTTTATTATGAATCTGCTCTTCTGAGTGGAATGCAGTTCTGTTTTGAACAAACTCTAATTCCCACAAATGTTAACTGCTATGTAGCTTGGACAATACCTAAACCTGAAGAGTCCATAAGGATGAAACCAGTCATATACAGGTAGTCCTTGACTTATGGCCACAATTGAGCCCGAAGGTTCTGCTGCTTGGCAGGGCAGTTGTTAAGTTAGTCACACCTCATTTCATAACCTTTATTGACATGGTTGTTAAGTGAACCTGTTTTCTCCATTGACTTTGCTTCTCAGAGGTTGCAAAAAGGGATGATCACGTGGTCGTGGGACACTGCAAATGTCGTAAATAAGAACCAGTTGCTGACCAGCTGAATTTTGATCATGTCACCATGGGGATGCTGAATGGTTGTAAATGTGAAAAAGAACTTTTTCAGGGCCATTGTAACTTTGAATGGGCATCAAATGAATGGCTGTAAGGCAAGTTCTATTCGTAGTGCCTTCTACTAATCAGTAGCTAATACAGGCCCTAAAGCAGGGGCTTCAACTCCCAAAATTCTCCAACCAGCCATGCAGTTGAAGTTCACAAATCTTAAAGTTCCCACGTTTGGACACCCATGCTCTAAAGCTATATAGGTTTCCTCTCCTTAAGAGGAGGTGATTCTGATGAATGTAGCATGTGGCCCAGTCCAATAACAATCCCCAAAACTATCTAGTTTGAGACAATATTAGGAAAAAGACATCATGCCTGCATATCTTTTATAAACTTTAGTCCATGTATCTAGACTCTAGACCAGTAATTCTCAACATCAGCAACTTTAAAATGTGTAGATTTTAGGGCCGCTTTGCTCTAATGCAGAGGTGGTATTCAGCAGGTTCTGACCAGTTCTGGAGAACCGGTAGCGGAAATTTTGAGTAGTTCAGAAAACCAGTGATGCCACCTCTGACTGGCCCCGCCCCCATCTTTTAGCAATAGTAATAGCAGTTAGACTTATATACCGCTTCATAGGGCTTTCAGCCCTCTCTAAGCGGTTTACAGAGTCAGCATATTGCCCCCAACAATCCGGGTTCTCATTTTACCTACCTCAGAAGAAATGGAAGGTTGAGTCAACCTTGAGCCGGTGAGATTAGAACTGCCGAACTGCCGAACTAGCAGTCAGCTGAAGTAGCCTGCAGTGCTGCACTCTATCCACTGCGCCACCTCGGCTCTGCCTCCCGAGTCCCAGATGATCAGGAGGGAATGGGGATTTTGCAGTAACCTTCCCCTGGAGTGGGGCAGGAATGGAGGTTTTACAGTATCCTTCCCCTGCCATGCCCACCAAGCCACGCCCACAGAACCAGTAATAATTTTTTTTGAATCCCACCACTGGTCTAATAGTTAAGGCATCAAGCTTGAAACCAGGAGAACGTGAGTTCTAGTCCCTCTCTTAAGCATGAAAGCCAGCTGGGTGACTTTGGGCCAATCACCATTAGGCAATGAGTTCTAATCCTACCTTAGCCATGAAAGCCAACTGGGTCACACTCTCAGCCCAGCTCATCCCAAAGAATTGTGGTTGTGAGGAAAATAAAAGGAGGAAATAAATGTAGATATGACCACTGTGTGATTTGTAAATAGTAGATTCACATTATGGGAAAGAGGAGCAGCATAAAAATGTAATAAATAAAAATAAGAAAGGTAGGATTTTTTTTTTTTAAAAAAATCAAAATCTAAATTCCCAGTATTTCTCCACGTATCTTAAAGTGATTCGGGTTGTTCTGGATATTGGGTTAAATGTGGAAACAAAAACCTTTGTTGTGGGCAACAAAGATGGAGGATTAGACTCAGAGCTGTCTAGTGTCCGTAAATCAGACCTTCATTTGTGAGGTCAGTCAACTGCAGAAGAATGGGGTTAAAAAAAACACACATTAATTTTACTATTCCACGTGCTGGATTTCATCATGTTATCCTGAGGACATGTATCTTCTTTCAGTTGTGTTAGTTAGATGCAGTGGCTAACCAGTTCTCTGCCCTAATGACCAGCTGGGTAGGCAGGGCTCAGTGATCATGTGACCAAGTGGGCGTGGCCCACTCAACGTCACTCATGTCATTGGGTACTTCGCCTTAGCTGTTACAATGTAATAAGGGTTAAACGGAGAGGCAGTTTCTGTAAGCAGGGCAATAAAGATGAGGCTAGAAACAACACCAGAATGTTTCCTTCCTGCCTTCCTTACGGGATTAGCCCTGTAAAGTGGGGAAAAACAAACTGAGATTTCTTCCAACAACCCCTTTCTATTCTATTTAATTTTTTTAAAACTTTTGTATTATGTGTTTCTTTTAATGTTGTACGCCGCCCTGAGTCCTTGGGAGAAAGGCGGCATATAAATCTAATAAACCTAAACCTAAACCCTTTCTCCAAACTGTTTAGAAGGTTAACAACTGGTTCTCCTGAATAGGTGCAAACTGGCTGGATCCCACCACTGGTTAGATGGTATAACAATGAAAATTCTATTGAATGAAAAAGAATTATCCTTTCATTTCATCCTCAATACTCTCCTTCACTATATGTTTTGCACCTTCGAATATTGTTGGCTCCTGGTGATGATCTAAATTAATCCCTGCAGTTTTCTTGGCAAGGTTTGGAAAGGTTTTGCCATTGCCACCTTCCTAGGGTTGAGAGAGAGAGTGACTGGTCCTAGGTCCTGCTGCTGGCTTCATGCCTAAGGTGGGACTAGAACTCATGGTTTCCCAGTTTCTAGACTGTCTTTCAATCATATAATTTAGCAGAACTGAATCATTTCTTATAGAGATTTTCTTCCTTTCCGCAATGAATCCTCAAGAGATCAGACATAACAACAGCATTATTAGAAAAAAAAATTATGCTCAATTTGAATTCTTCCTTTTTATATTTATTATGTCCATTTATACTTTAAAAGATCCACACACATAATTATTTCCTCTCTTCAAATAGTTAAAGACCAATCCCAGTCAAAAAAATAGTTAAACATTATCAAAAATGTAATGTTTGCTTCAAGGAATCATTTAGGCAAGATGAATGTTATAGAAATGTGATGAATGAATGAATGAATGAATGAATGAATGAATGGAGTGAGTGAGTGAGTGAGTGAGTGAGTGAGTGAGTGAGTGAGTGAGTGAGTGAAAGAGCAAGTGAATGAATGGTGAATGAATGATGGCTGCTGCAGGATTTTGCAGGAAGCTGTCCAGGCCAAAAATGGGTTGCATGGAGGGGCCAGCCTCCCAGCTGATCAACGTGGCCAGTCCATTCACTGCTCCTAGATGATCAGTGAGGCTCCCAGTCACCCCACTTCAGCCTCTTCACCCTGAACGGCAACCTCGGTGGATGGGGCGGGGCCAGCATCAACCAGTTCACCAAACTATGCAAAAAATTTACAACTGGTTTGGTTGAACTGGTGCAAAACGGCTGAATCCCACCAATGTTCATGAGTCATTATTCAATCAGTAATCAATACAGTTGCCCTATCTCCTTTTCTATGCTGTTTGCCATTAGCCTGAATCCTTAGCCAAATTCATTGAAAAGAAAACAATTTGGGTTGCAAGAATTCCAGCCACTGAATCATTGCCTGTCTTGGACTAATGTATCCCAATATATCCCAATATATACTAAACTGCATTTTCATTTTTTTTCTAATTGCCTTCTCTCTTCTGTCTGAGTTAATAGCTATTTTACAAAGAAACATTAATTGTATATATAGCGATGGGGAAAAGCAAGAAAAAAGGATGAATAGCAACAAGATGGATAGCAATGGTAATAGCACTTAGACTTATATACCTCTTCACAATGCTTTACAGTCCTCTCTAAGTGGTTTATAGAATCAGCCTACTGCCCCCAACAATTTGGGTCCTCATTTTATCCACCTTGGAAGGATGGAAGGCTGAGTCAACCTTGAGCTTGGTGAGATTTGAACTGCCAAATTGCAGGCAGCCGGCAGTCAGCAGAAGTAATTGCAGTACTGCACTCTAACCACTGTGCCACCGTAGCGCATGTATCCAGTTATAATGGGGATTGGTGCAAAGAGGTGAAAGGCCAGTGAGGAACAGATTGTCCTGGAGAAAATCTATGTGGTCACTAACAATTGACATCAACTTGGTAATTGATAATCATTCAACGTGAAAACATAAATCTCTAAAAAATGTTTAAATGTTGGGAAGGATGGAAAGGAAGAGAAGAAGATGACCAGTAGTAGGGAGGGATGGACTCACTTATAGTGGTGATTTGGAAGACCAGGTTAGGGACAGATATTTTGGAGAAAATTGATTTACAACCATTTATTTAGTGGACTGTTTGAAGTCACAGCAGCATTGAAAAAAAGTGACATGACTATTCTTCGTGCAACCATTGCGGTATCCCCATGGTCACGTAACCAAATCTCGGACACTTGGCAACTGGCATGTATTTATGACAGTTGCACTGTCACAAGGTCATGTGATCACAATGTGATCATCATGAGCCACGGTGGCGCAGTGGTTAGAGTGCAGTACTGCAGGCTACGTCTGCTGATTGCTGGCTGCCTACAATTTGGCAGTTCAAATCTCACTGGGCTCAAGGTTGACTCAGCCTTCCATCCTTCCGAGGCTGGTAAAATGAGGACTCAGATTGTTGGGGGCAATAGGCTGGGTCTGTAAACTGCTTAGAAAGGGCTGCACAGCACTGTGAAGCGGTATATAAGTCTAACTGCTATTGCTATTTGTGATTTTTCTAGTTGGCTTTCAACAAGCAATGTCAACGTGGGAAAGCTGGCTTCACGTAACAAATGTGTAACAGCTGTGTTGTAGCATAAGTGTAGGCATGCATAGCTATGCTGGAACACGTATACAACAGCAGTAATGATCAACCATACCATAAGATCAGTAATACAAACTGCTGACTCTGAAGCATTAAATAGGGCAGAAGTCACAAACTCTTAACTCTAAGCACTAAGTAGGTCAGAGGTCACAACTGGTTAACTCTCAGCATTAACTAGGGGTCAAAAGTTTGCATGCTGACTCTGAAGTCAACTAGGGGTCAGAAGTTTGCATGCTAGTAAAAGATTTATTTGCTGACTATGGGCATTCTCTAGGTTCAGAGGTCTACATGGAAGTAAATGAGTTACCATATACCATAGACTTGTACAACCATGATTGGTCCACATAGACCATGTGACTCCACCCTTTCCTTGTGTATGCTCAATAAAAGAGGCCTCCGGACTCTGTTCCGGGTCGTCTCATCCCAAGAAAGACCTGCCTCTGAGTCTTCCTTCATCATTGGCCTCATGGGCGACCCGTGGAGAAATCGCACAGCTGCAGTCATTTTCTTAACAACTGTTAACAAAAAAAGGTCGTAAAATGGGGCAAAACTCATTTAACAACAACCTTGCTTAGCAATGGAAATTTTGGGCTCAATTATGGTCATAGGTTGAGGACTACTTGTATGTGATCACTAAGAGTCAACGATGACTTCATGGCACATAATAAAAATAATCACTGGTTAATAGAATATGAATATATTTTAAACACATTAGGGCAGTATTTTATTTGAAAGCTTGTTTTACTGTCATAATCTAAAACGATTAAATACAGCTATCTCTCTCTGCATGACTGGCTTCATTGCAAAGAAGCTTTTCAGAGTCCAGAAATAATACAATGCAACAAAAGAAAAAAAGCAATAGGAAAATAATTGAGAATAAGCAGTGAAAAGTATAGTTACCATCAGGAGTGGCTCTTCAGTGAAGAACATTTTTAAAATAGTGGGCTTTTCATAGTACTGTTATCCCTTTTATTCAGCAATGACACGAGAGCCCTGATTCATTTTTAAAAAAATATTTCACAAGTTAAATAAATTTGTATTCTTAATTACTTGAGAGACGGCCTGCTGCCAATTACCTCCAATAGACCGATCTGATCCCACAGATTAGGCCTCCTCCGAATTCCATCCGCCGGCCAGTGTCGACTGGCGACTACCCGGAGGAGAGCCTTCTCTATGGCTGCTCCGACACTCTGGAACGAACTCCCCGTGGAGACTCGAACCCTCACCACCCTCCAGGCCTTCCGCAAAGCCCTTAAAACCTGGCTGTTCCGACAGGCCTGGGGCTAAAGAGTTTTTGCCCCCCTTCTCGAATGGTATGGTTGTTGTGTGTTTTTAAATTTTGTATTGTTATGTCTCATCTTTTTTATCCCCCCTGTCTGTACCTCCTTCCCTGATTGAATTGTGAGCCGCCCTGAGTCCCCTTCGGGGAAAAGGGCGGCATATAAATGTAATAAATCAAATCAATCAATCAATCAATTATTTTAGTATAAAAATACAGTAATAGGAGCCCATAACAAGTAAACAAGCTATGTTGCCCAGAGCCATTCATTGTGAAATGGATAACTATATAAATTTGATTCATTAATTAAAAAATAAAATAAAAGCAAGAACATAGACCGTAAAATATAGGTGGAAAAATGCTTCTGCCATGCAACTAACCAATACTAAGAAAAAATGTGCTGAGATACACGAGCCTAATAAAACAATGATCATTTATTTGCAAAGCTGCTTTAAAAAAAAAAAAGCCCTGTTTAGCATTCTTATAACCACTTATAAGAATTAGCTGTTTGTTTTATTTACTAAATCTATATTCTATCTTTCCACTGAAAGCTATTGATAGTTGCTGAAGTTTTTTTGTTTTTAAAAAAGACAAGAATGAAAAAAATTAACTAAATCTGGGAAATGAAGAATCCATCCAGCACAGAAGAAGTCTTCTTCCCAAAGCTGTAGATCTGAGATGGGTTTCCCCAATCAATTCACAGTGAGGAATGAGGTAAGTTAAAGCCAAACCATAAATCATATAACCCTCTAAAGCAGCTCTAATAGAAGCTTAGATAATCTAAGCCAGGATGAGTGACTACAGTAGAAACTGATACCACCATCTACTGCAGCTGAGATAGTTAAAAAGAGAATTGCTGTTGACCAGGGCTGGATTTGAAAAGCAAAATGTGATTTCCAGCATTTAGGTGGCACCCCATCAGAAATACCTTAAGAGAGACATTTCTCTGTGTCCCAATGTCACCAAAGACCATTCTCCTCAGCTGTGGTATGATTTATTTGAAGAACCATCTTTTCCCACTTATATTTCTCTAACCCACCAGATATGGAGGCTAGGGATATTATGGGTCCCCTCTTTGAAGGAGGTCTGTCTGCTAGGATGCAGTGGCTCAGTGGCTAAAACCCTGAGCTTGTCAATCAGAAAGGTCGGCAGTTCGGCGGTTCGAATCCCTAGCGCCACATAATAGAGTGAGCTCCCATTACTTGTCACAGCTTCTGCCAACTTAGCAGTTTGAAAGCATGTAAAAAAAATGCAAGTAGAAAAATAGGAACCACCTTTGGTGGGAAGGTAACAGCGTTCCGTGTGCCTTTGGCATTTAGTCATGCCAGCCACATGACCATGGAGATGTCTTCGGACAGCGCTGGCTCTTTGGCTTTGAAACGGAGATGAGCACCGCCCCCTAGAGTCGGGAATGACTAGCACATATGTGCGAGGGGAATTTGTACCTTATCTGCTAGGATAAAAAAAGAAGGGCCTTGTCTGTGGTGACTCCCTTCCAGTGGGACATCATCCCTGTCGAAATAAGATTGGCTTCCATGTTGACATGCTTATCAAAGGCCTTGAAGACGTGGTTTTGCCAACAGACCTGGGACCTCCTTCAGATGATAGGGAGCCGATCAAGTGATTTGATTGTTGTCACTGGAGGGTGGAGTAAGGATTTATTGGGTATTGTGTTGGAGTTTTATTTCTGTGAGCTGCCCAGAGTCACTATGAGTGAGTTGGGTGACCATATAAATTTTCTACATAAATAAACATTACAAGGAAAGATCAGTTTGGTTTAAGTGCATGACCATATTTGCTCCATGTCACATTTTGCCACTTACATGTCAACCATGTGAAATTAATTCTTTTATTTCTGTGCAACCTACGGACAGAATCTTGCCAGACTGAAGCAATTATCTGCAATATCTATAGATGATATTCTGTGACCTGCGAGAGAGGGTCTGATTTGCTCTTTTCTTGCCCACAAGACACTCCAAACTCCACTGTCTCTTTGCCCTCTGGGAAAGACTCCCTTCCTCCTGTAACTCTGGACTAAAATTCACCACGTTAAATCTGGATCTGCGCCTATTCTTCCTCCTTCTCTTCTGTTTCTGCTCTTCCTCTTGATTTTCAAGTTTGTTTTCTTTACTGTAGAAGATCAATTCCACTTCTGAGTCCAAGAGAAAGTCATTCAGTCATGTTTTGATTTACAGAAATGTTTGTCTGCAGACAAAAACTGCAGAAAGAACAGGAAAATTCTCTATAGTGGTCATAGGCAAGTCAATGTTGCTGGTTCGCCATCCTAAAAAACAGGCGCCCAATGAATCTACCAGTGGCTGAGCAAGATTTTGTATGTACGTCCATGTGTGTGTGTGTACATTAGGAAGTACAATAGACTTTACTCTATTACAAAGTTACATAGTGGATTAAGTAGGTCAAAGTCATTATTTTTCAGAATGCAAAGTATAGACTTAATACTATTTCAGTCTTGAATTCACTGGAGCAATGTCATCCCTTTCTGGATAAATGAGACAGGAAACACGATTAGATAAGCTAATTCCACTTTATTAGACTATATTAACAGAATCTTGCAAGTGTAAAGGTACAAACTTCCTGCCACCCCATTTAACCACCTGATCAATTAGGAGAGGTCTTAGGTCTTTCCTAAGCCCCTTCCTCTGTTAATCCATTGAGTGCCCCCCATCTCTCTTGTCTGATTGTTTGCTAGGCAGCATCTCTTCCCCCACATCCCATAGTTTCACTTACATATTCCATTATAAATGCATGATCGTGTCATCATTATATGATCAAAGTGCAACTGTCAAGCACAGGAGTCCGTGCAGATCAAATGAATATATAGGTTTATTGCACATTAAAGCTCTCTACAAGAATGTGAATTACCAACAGTCAAAGCGAATTAGTGGTAAATAAAAGTCAATGCAATTCAAGGTGGGCTGGACTTAAATCTCTTGTGGGCTCAAAGGGACTCAAGACTTATGACATGTTTGATCCTTTCCTCGGACTCAGCCTAGTCATCTCTTACATCAACCTTGGAGCACCAGGATATTCTGGTATCAATATAAGCCACACACAAAAATTAATGCTCTTTCCACTAGCAAATTTAAGTGTCATGCCTGCAAGCCATCCTTTCTTTTGGACTTTGCCACACTTTCTATTGTGGGAAAATGGAAGGGGGGGGTTGTACATAGTTGGGTGATATGTAGCCATAATAACATTCTTCTTAGAAACTCAAGGTCATCTTTGTCTCTGCACCTGTCGGAACTGGATGGGAGGAATCTGTCTTCAAGGCAGTGGGAGATTGGACCATGTGATGGGCTTGTGGGTGTGCGGGCAGGATCTTGAACTTTCAACTGGGTGGGGAAAACCTGGAAGCTTTCAGATTCGGGTTTTCCCAGATGTGCCAAAATGGCTCTTTTAATAAATTGGAACTTAGAGGAATCTTTTGCCTTGGACTCTGATTTAATTTTGGGTGCTATTTGGAACACTGACATTAAGTATGTTGTATTTTCTGTTCATAAATATTTCCATTTACGTAAATGCATACCATAGCTGGTTAATTGATACCAGTAATCCATAGCTAACTTGTTCTGAGCCTCGTTACCTTGCCAGATAAGGATGTGATTTTGTTGGTTTGTCCATTGCAGACACATGGATGAAAAGTTTCCATTCTGTACCAGAGCCAATTCAAGGTGTGTGTTCCCCCCACCCCCGCTTCTGCAGTTATTATTTTCCGGGCAAAATGAAGGGATGTTCTTTCGTAAAATGTAGATGACAGGTCAGGTATGATGAACAAGAAAGTTAAGTGTTTAGGCAGTTTGATGGGGACACTAGAAAGATTAATGGGTTTTACACAACCATTATAGAGGAATGGATTAGATATGTAAGTGAAGAGAACCTGCCCCACATCATGGAGATTGGTGATGAAGGAGATTTTAGAAGAAGGAGAATGTGATGGATGGGAATGGCATTTAATAGTGTTTTGGGAACTTGGCTCCGAATGGTATTAGCAATCCAAAAAGCTTGAGGCTGAATCTTCATAAGTATCTTCTGCATGGAGTGTTGTTCTCTCCATTTTAAAGGGAGCCAGAAAATGCCTGCTGAGGAAGTTCCAACAGACAATAATAGAGGCGGCAATTCCAAAACCTGTTTGCATTTAAATCATAGCGTAGATAGGAAAGATGACGCTTTTGCCTTCGTTACCTTACAAAGGACAGGAATTAAAGTATAGCCAGCTTTTAAAGGTTCCAATTTAAACTGTGCTTTTAAAGATAGCAATTTAAATTGTGCTTTTTAAAGATAACCGGTTTAACATACTCTTAAAAGCTTATGCAGGTATAAATAGCACATTTTGATAATTTGCCTATAGGGTTAAAACAGTTGTCAGTCATGACAGTGAGAAATGCTGTGTGGTGCTTCAGATTCCAGGAAAAAGTGTTTCAGAGCAAATGGAGGTACTTCATATAGTCCCTGTTAGGTCTTTTGGTGCCTTTTTCCTGAGATCATAATTGCAGCTATCGGTGTAAAAGACCTTTGAAAAGTTTCTGATCCTGGCATCCCAAAACTGAACAGCCTTTGCAATGAATTTGGTAAGGATGTTCAAAATGGGAAACAATAGCATCAAGTGTCATTTAATTAGCTGATTGGAACTAGATTTACAACAGACAAAAGGAAGTACGTATATCTTCCCATAGCATATGTCCCAAGAGTGGTTTATTTTTTTCCAAAAGGCAATTGAACTTTGTTTTTGTTTTGTTTTCTGCTTCAAGTTGTTTTACTTCTCATTTAAGAAGCTTCTTCAGTTCTGAATGATGGTGAAAAATGGAAGGATTTGTATTCCTTGTAGTTATCTGGTCGTTAGCACTCTTTCTGGGAGTCATTGAGGCCACGTGGAGCCTTTATCTGTACCCTCAGGGTCACACGAATAGTGCAAATGGGTGTGGAAACTTCTTGGAATGGCTGAAAGGACTGTGTTGTAAACAGGAGATGGATGGTCTCATTCCACATAGCACATATTTAACCTCTGGAACTCTTCAGCCAAAGAAGAATTGGATAGATTCATGCAAGACAAGTCTTTCAAAAACTGATGGGTCTGGAAGATTCATTATTATCTCTTATTATCTCTTGTTGACCATGAGCTGCAGCAGGAAAGGGTTATGTCTTCATGTCATAACCCTTCCCTGCTGGGTGCTCATATGCCTATGAGCATCCAGAAAGCATCTTATTGAACAGTGTTGAGAAATAGAATGGATGTCAAGCTGGATCTTGACCAGTGGTGAAATAATATTTTTACTACTTTTCTGGGGGCGTGGCTTGGTTGGCAGGCGTGGCTTGGGGTCATGGCAGGGGAAGGATACTGCAAAATCTCCAATCCTACCCCATTCCAGGGGAAAGATACTGCAAAATCTCCATTCCCACCCCACTCTGGGGCCAGCCAGAGGTGGCATTTGCTGATTTTATGAACCTCTCAAAATTTCTGCTACCGGTTATCCGAACTACTCAAAATTTCTGCTACTGGTTCTCCAGAACCTGCTGGATTTCACCTCTGATCTTGACCCAACCCAGCAGTGCTTCATATTCTTATGAAGGCATCAATGATTTCAAGGGAATGGGATTAAAAAAAAACCCATTCAATATGCTGTCTGTGATTGTATGGTTCTCCCTTCAGTGATTAAAATCTTGCTCTATTTTTACATGCACATTTACCTTTTTCTCCCTATTTTGAAAGTGTGAATGAATGTTGAGGAGCTGTAAGGTGCCAAAGATGAAGTTTGGGGTGTAGATTTCCAATTGATTTATTGGGATTTTCTTCCCACTTCTCTATATTCGCTTTTACTGGCTTGGTAGAAAAGAGGGAATTCCCAGCTTGAGTTAGAGAGTTATGAAAAAAATAAAATAAACGTGTTACTCAGGGCCATATTAAAGAGCTCGTTTTGATGTTCCTGACAGCTGCGACTAACACTAATGATTTTTGTGAGAAGTTCTTTCACACTTATAAATATGTTCCAGCACTTCTCTCTCTGTGTCACAACTTCTATTACCATGTAGAGGAGCAATGTAGGATGATTGCTTTTAATACTCAATCTGTCATGTGCTAAAAGCTTAAGCCACCTAGTAGGCTTATGTCTCACATGTGTGGGTGTCTGGCTAAAGGAAACGTATTTTGCAAATTAAAATTTTTCACTATCTAAAAAGATCAGCAACTTGTTACAAATGTATACTGATTCCCCCCTCGGCTCAGTCTTTGTTAATCACTTCCTATGCAAATGTCTTATACAGAAAAACTCTTGAAGCCACCAAAAATTTGATTTTAACCTCTGAATCCCAGTGGTGGGATTCAGCCAATTCGCACCTATTCGGGAGAACCAGTTGTTAACCTTCTAAACAGTTCAGAGAACCAATTGTTGGAAGAAATCTCCTTTTGTTTTTCCCCACTTTACAGGGCTCATCCTGTAAGGAAGGCAGGAAGGAAACATTCTGGTGTTGCTTCTAGCCTAATCTTTATTGCCCTGCTTACAGAAACTGCCTCTCTGATTAACCCTTATTACATTGTAACAGCTAAGGCGACACGCCCATCGGTGTGAGTGACATTGAGTTGGCCATGCCCACACGGTCACATGAAAACTGAGCCACGCCTACCCAGCTGGTCATTAGGGCAGAGAACCAGTTGTTAAATTATTGGAATCCCACCTCTTATGTCTGTGCAGGTGAAAATGTTATTGCAGCAAAAGAGGAAACAATGCAACTATTCTTGGTTTTGGGATACTTGGCAGTAAATTACAGATCTCCTAACTCTTAGTGATTTAGCTTGATTCCTTGGCTAGGCTTACATTCACATACAGGTTATTGTTGGTTAACTGAGAATCTTGAATTGACATTGGCATTGACATTTCAGGGCAACATATGGTGAACTGAAGGCAGCTTTGTGAAAGCAGTGTCAACAACTGTAGCAAAGGGGGAAAAAACCCATCTATCCAGATAAAGAGGGGACACAGTGGCTCAATAACTAAGACCAGAGGTGGGTTCCTACTAGTTCGCACCTATTCGGAAGAACCAGTTCGTCAAATCTTCCGAACCGGTTAGAAGAGGTCCCACCAGTGGACCCGGAAAGCAGGCCACACCTACAGAAGAGGTTCCAAAAATTTTTGAAACCCACCACTGGTCCTTGGATATGATTATTCTACACTATCATGCTCCTATTTATAAAACTCAGTGCCTCTGTGAAAGGTAAGGATGACTACTGAGTTTGTGGTGCAATCAGAACATTGCGTGTGTTGAAGTTGTTTTAACGCAAACCAAAGATGCCTTTTAAAAAACAAGCTTACATCATATTCTTATGCATGCCAGTGCTGTGTGTGAGGTAATTTAAGGTGGTTCTGACAAGTGTCGTCAGCATCTTCATATCCGGTCACATGGGCGGCAAGCCACTCCCACAAAGGAGGTCACACCTACAGAGTAGGTTCGAACAATTTTTGAAACCCACCACTGGCTAAGACGCTAAGACAAATTCTAATAAATTCTAAATTGTCGATCAAAACGGTTGGCAGTTCAGTGGTTCGAACCCCTAGCGCCGCATAACGGAGTGAGCTCCCATTATTTGTCCCAGCTTCTGCCAACGTAGCAGTTCCAAAGCATGTAAAAGCTCTTTAGCTTTGAAATACAGAATGACTAGCACGCCTGTGTGGGGGAACCTTTACCTTTATCCAGATATAGAGGACAGGAAATTGCCCATATGTGTTCCAGACATCTGTTTGTCATAAGGAAATTCCAGGACAGTAACTTTCCATGGAGTTCACTTCAATGGTGAGAGAAGTAAATGCACAGGTATAGCATAGTAAACCTGACTTCACAGTAACTGTGAAAGGGATCTTGGAGTCCTACTGAACAATGACTTAAATATGAGCCAGCAATAGGCAGCAGCTGCCAAAAATGCCAACACAGACTGCATTAACAGAGGAATAGAATCAAGATCATGTTTGCTGGAACCAGTCTGAACCGGCTGAATACCATCTCTGCTACAACTTTAAACTAATATTTTGTTGAAGCACCTTCTGGTTTGATGACAGCATTCAGTCCTTTGCGATAGGAGCCTATAAGCCTGGCACCTCTTGCCTTAGGAATCTTTGCCCGTTCTCCAGACAAGACCGAGACAAGACAAGACCAAGTGGCTGTTGTGTTTCCCTCCCAAAAATTTGGTTAGTATTCCATCACTCAGGCTGGGGTGTGAAATTCTACGCCCTTCAGACAGGGCTCGCAACTTGGGAGTCCTCCTGGACCCACAACTGACTTTAGAACATCATTTGTCGGCTGTGACCAGGGGGGCATTTGCCCAGGTTCGCCTGGTGCACCAGTTGCGTCCCTACCTGAACTGGGAGGCCCTCGCAACAGTCACTCACACCCTCGTGACCTCAAGACTGGACTACTGCAATGCGCTCTACATGGGGCAGCCCTTGAAGAGCATTCGGAGACTTCAACTTGTCCAGAATGCAGCCGTGTGAGCGATTGTGGGTGTACCTCCATAAACCCACGTTACACCTATCCTCCGTGAGCTGCACTGGCTTCCAATCGGTCTCCAGATACGCTTCAAGGTGCTAGTTATTACTTATAAAGCCCTTCATGGTATTGGACCTGGGTACTTGAGAGACCGCCTGCTGCCAATTACCTCCCAAAGACCCATTAGATTGCACAGGGTCGGCCTCCTCTGGGTTCCATCCACCAGCCAATGCCATCTGGCTACGACCCAGGGCCTTCTCTGTTGCAGCTCCGGCCCTTTGGAACGAACTCCCCGCGGAGATTTGGACCCTCACCTCTCTCCCGGCTTTCCGAAAAGTCGTTAAAACCTGGCTGTATCGGCAGGCCTGGGGTTGATGAGCTCCCTTCCCCTCTCGACAGGTGTGGTTGTTGGTCATTTTAAATGTCTGTCTTGTATTTGTATGTGCCCCTTCCCATTTGAGTTGTTCGCCACCCTGAGTCCCTTTAGGGAATAGGGTGGCATATAAATAAAATAAAACTTAAACTTAAACTCCCTTTCAAAAATGCTCCAAATCTGTCAGATTGAGAGGTCATTTTTTTTATACCTCTTCAGGTCCCCCACATATTTTCAATTGCTATTTTTTTTCCTCCTAAAAGATTTCAATTTGCTTTTCACTTGAACTGTACAGCTTACATGTTACATTAAAGTGGGAGAAAATATGAAATCTTGGTCTGATTTTTTTTTACACCTCAAAAACCTGAGGTTTTAACAGGGGTGTGTAGAGATTTTTACATCCACTATATGTGAGATTTTAGACATCAAATGTTTTATTTTTAATTTGAGTAGCTTAATTTGGGGGAATTATGAGCAGCCTTTATGCCATTGTAGATATTACAAAAAAACTATACAGATTAATAGATTTGGAAGGTACCTTGCAGGTATTCTGGTCCAACCCCTGCTGAAGTGAAAGACCATATACCATTTCAGACAAATGACTATCCAGTCTTTTCTTAAAAATCGCCAGTGATGAAGCACCCACAGTTTCTGAAGACAAGCCCTTCCACTGATTAATTGTTGTCACTGACAAGAAATTTATCTTTAATTCTAGGTTGGATCTTTCCTTGATTAGTTTCCATCCGTTGCTTCTTGTCCTGCCCTCTGGCGCTTTGCAAAATAGGTTGATCCCTCCTCCTCCTCCTCCTCCTCCTCCTCCTCCTCCTCCTCCTCCTCCTCCTCCTCCTTCTTCTTCTTCTTCTTCACGGCAGCCCCTCAAATATTGGAATACTGCTATCATATCACCCCTGCTCATTTAGACTAGCCACACCCTATTCCTCCAATTGTTCTTCATATATTTTAATCTCTAGCCCCCTAATTATCTTTGCTGTTCTTCTTCGCACTCTTTCCAGAGTCTCAACATCTCTTTTATAATGTGACCACAACTGGATTCCAAATGTGATCTTACTAAGGGTTTATAAAGAGGCACTAATATTTCATGTGATCTTGACTCTATCCCTCTCTTAATGCAACCAAGGACTACATTAGCGTTATTGGCTGCTGCTGCACCCTGCTGACTCAATTTAAGTAATTGTCCAGTAGGACTCCAAGATCCCTCTCACAGTTACTACTATTGAGCCAGGTTTCATCTCATCTGAGTGTCTCGCGGTCAGTTTGTACTGTAGTAATACTTGTTTTAATTTTTAAGCCTACAATATCGGATGCAGCATTGCCAGGTTGTTGTTTTTTTAACAACATGAGCCGAGGTGGCGCAGTGGTTAGAGTGCAGTACTGCAGGCCACTTCAGCTGACTGTTATCTGCAGTTCAGCAGTTCTAATCTCACTGGCTCAAGGTTGACTCAGCCTTCCATCCTTCCGAAGTGGGTGAAATGAGGACCCAGACTGTGGGGGCGATATGCTGACTCTGTAAACCGCTTAGAGAGGCTGAAAGCCCTATATAAGGGCTTATAAGGTATATAAGTCTAACTGCTATTGCTATTAAATTAATGCTTAGAGACATTGACTAAGATATGCTTGTTTTTTTCTCAAGTAACAAATGAGAGGAACTTTCTGATCTACCTGCATTGTGTAGCACATCACACAATGTTCGGAGCCTCCCCTACCACCTTACCATCTCTGGTCTTTTTCGGAAGCCCCTGGTGCTGCTGGTTAGCCCCCCTGGCCGATTACCTGCTGGCCCCTGGTCCTATCAGTCATCCAGAGCAGCGGAACAGCGGCTGCTGAGCTTAGAAGAAAAACGTGGAGGAAAGCATGGAGGAAATGGCGGCGCCAAACAGCTGACTCACAGCATTACATTCTTACATCCTCCTTTCCGGCCAGCTTGCTGACTATGCTGGAGCTGAGTGGTGGTGACTGTGTCTGTGAGTCTTGGTGACTAGTGAGTGACTAGTGAGCTAAGAGGGGTGAACTTTTAACTTAGTCTACTTTAAAGAAGGGGGCTGTCGGAAGCTGTTGGAGGCTGCACTGAATCTATAGATTGAATGGTCGTGCTTGCTACTACCCTAGACGCCCCCCCCCCTCGGATCTATCTCTGCTCACTTTGCTACCTATTACCTAATTTATTATTTATCATCTGCTGTTTTGCTATTTATTAGCGTTGTAACCCCCTCCGGACCTTGCTCCCTGCTCACTTAATTATTAAGAGGAGTAGGACTGTGGCCAACTGGCAAGGAGGAATAGAGGATGGCGACAGCAGGGACAAGGACTGAGCCCCGAAAATACCAGCAATTTTCCTTCCATTTGCAAGAGCGGTGCAAGTTAGCCTCGAACTCTGGCCTCCTACATTGGGGCCCTTATATATCTTTGAGAAAGAGACTTTCGAATATACAGCCCGCTAACCTCCACCAGTGGGGCAAGACTATATGGGAGCCGTCTACGAACTCTGGAGCTTTATACTCAATCTTGTTTGTCTACAGCCACCTTATATACTACGTACTTTTGACTTGGTGGCTAAGGACATCTCCCCAGGACATAAGAAGGGAGAGGAGCAGACCATCGCTGCCTCCACTGTTTCCATATTATTATATATTATAACTGCGCAATTTTAATTAGAATGTTGAGTGTATGGGAGTTGCTTGGAATTGAATGAATGCCCACTTTTAGTAATTGTTACCTTTGTATTTTATATGTTTTAAATTCTTACGTGGGATTTGTTAGAGTGGATAAATGAGAATGCTTGACTCGGAGGACCTGCTGGGGAAGGCGGGAGGAACTGGGGTGGTTGGGGGGACCATGGACATGGGAGTGGGTCGGAGCATAGCGGTCGTGACAGGGAGAGGCAGATACGGCGGGGACCTTAGGGCTGGCCATTACCGGGGAAGGAGGGTTCGCTACATTACAGAGATCCCTCCTTCCGGCCCTAGGAGTCCCACTCCAAGACCAGATGGCGCGAGTAGTCAGGACCCTGATCTCAGGCTGTTGTCGCTAAATGCCAGGTCTGTTGTTCACAAAGCTCCCCTCGTCCGGGACTTAATTGTTGACGAGAGGGCAGACCTGGCATGTATTACTGAAACCTGGCTGGGCACAGAAGGAGGAGTCCCCCTTGTAGAGATGTGCCCAGAGGGATTTCAGGTGCTTCATCAGCCGAGAGCCCAGGGAAGGGGTGGCGGTGTGGCTATTGTAATCCGGGAGTCTCTGTTACCTCGTAGGGTCCCTGCTCCGGAGCTTGTCGGGTGTGAGTCTCTGCTGATAAAGTTGGACCTCAAGGGTCAAGTGGGTTTGCTGCTAACGTACCTGCCTCCCAACTGCGTTGCAGCATCCCTCCCCTCGCTCCTCGAGTCAGTAGCCGAGCTGGCAGTTGAGTTCCCCAGGCTTATAGTTCTGGGGGATTTCAACTTGCCATCGCTCGGTGAACGCTCTGAAGGGGCGCAGGAGTTCATGGCTTCCATGACAGCCATGGGCTTGACCCAAGTAATTCGGGGCCCAACCCATGCAGCGGGTCACATGCTCGACCTCGTATTTCTCTCGGAGCAGTGGATGTGTGATCTTGGTCTGAGGGGTAATGAGATCATACCCCTGTCGTGGTCAGACCATTGCCTACTGAGGCTTGACTTCCGGAGGCCAAACCCCCACCGTAGGGAGGAGGAACCGACCAGGTGGTTCCGCCCCAGGCGACTTATGGACCCTTTGAGGTTCCAGACGGAGCTTGGGGTTATTCCTGATACCCTCGCCCACAGTTCGGCGGAGACTCTGGCTGCCGCCTGGTACTCGGCGGCGTCGGAGTCTCTCGACCGGATTGCGCCACTACGGCCCCTCCGGGTCAGTGGATCCCGGAGAGTTCCCTGGTTTACCGAGGAACTCCGGGAGAAGAAACGCCGGAGGAGATGCCTAGAGCACCAGTGGAGGTCCGATAGGTCCGAGGCAAACCGAGCACTCTTAACTACCTGCACCAAGGACTATGTCCGAGCATTAAGAATTGCAAAAAGATCATATATTTCTTCCTTGGTTGCGTCCGCCGAGTCACGCCCAGCCGCCCTGTTCAGGATAACCCGCTCCCTCCTTAATAGGAGGGATGCGGGAGACCCCTTGCAGGGTAGGGCTGAGGATTATGCTCAATTCTTGGCGGACAAAGTAGCTCGGTTTCGATCGGACTTGGACTCCACCGCAGTAGATCCAGCTGAGACACAGGAGGATCATTTGCCACATCAGTTCTGGGCTGAGTTCCAGGAAGTTGCCTCTGGGGATGTGGACAAGGCCATCCGAGCTGTAAGTGCCTCCACTTGTATTCTGGACCCGTGTCCCTCCTGGCTGGTGGCCAACAGCAGGGAGGTGACACATGGCTGGATCCAGGCGGTTGTCACCGCCTCCCTTCGGGAGGGGCACTTCCCCGCCGCGCTCAAAACGGCGGTGGTGAGACCCCTCCTAAAGAAACCATCGTTAGATCCAGCCATCTTAAACAACTTTCGTCCTGTCTCCAACCTTCCCTTTATCGGGAAGGTTGTTGAGAAGGTGGTGGCCTTTCAGCTTCAACGGGCCTTGGAGGAAGCTAGTTATCTTGACCCCTTCCAGTCCGGCTTCAGACCTGGTTACAGCACAGAAACCGCTTTGGTCGCATTGACCGATGATCTCTGGAGGGCCAGAGATGGAGGCTATGCGTCCATCCTGGTTCTCCTTGACCTCTCAGCGGCTTTCGATACCATCGACCATGGTATCCTTCTGCGACGACTGCGGGAGGTGGGAGTGGGAGGCACTGTTTTGCGGTGGTTCTCCTCCTACCTCTCGGACAGGTCGCAGTCGGTGTTAGTAGGGGGGCAGAGATCGTCCCTGAGGCCCCTAACATGTGGAGTACCTCAGGGTTCGGTCCTATCCCCCCTACTATTTAACATATACATGAAACCGCTGGGCGAGATCATTCGGAGGCACGGGATAAAATACCATCAATATGCGGACGATACGCAATTGTATCTGTCCGCCCCGTGCCAACTCAATGAAGCGGTGGACGTGATGAACCGGGGTCTGGAGGCCGTTAAGAGCTGGATGAGTGCTAACAAACTGGTGCTCAACCCGGATAAGACCGAGTGGCTGTTGTGTTTCCCCCCCAATAATTTGGCTAATACACCAACGCTTAGGCTGGGGGGTCAAATTTTATACCCCTCAGATAGGGTTCGCAACTTAGGAGTCCTCCTGGATCCACAGCTGACTTTTGACCATCAGCTGTCAGCTGTGACCAGGGGGGCATTTGCCCAGGTTCGCCTGGTCCGCCAGTTGCGGCCCTACCTAGATCGGGGGGCCCTCACAACAGTCACTCGAGCCCTTGTGATCTCTAGACTGGAATACTGCAATGGGCTCTACATGGGGTTGCCCCTGAAGTGCATCCGGCGACTACAGCTAGTCCAAAATGCAGCCGCGCGAGTGATAGTGGGCGCACCTCGGTTCGCCCACGTTACACCTGTCCTCCGCGAGCTGCACTGGCTGCCTGTTGGTCTCCGGGTGCGCTTCAGGATAATGATGACCATCTTTAAAGCACTCCATGGTAGTGGATCTGGGTACTTGAGAGACCGCCTTCTGCCGATTACCTCCCTAAATCGACCAATCAGATCGCACAGACTGGGCCTCCTCCGAATTCCATCTGCCAGTCAATGTCGACTGGCGACCACACGGAGGAGAGCCTTTTCTGTTGCTGCCCCGACCCTATGGAACGAGCTCCCCATGGAGATCCGCACCCTCACCACGATCCAGACCTTCCGCGCAGCCCTCAAGATCTGGCTCTCCCAGCAGGCCTGGGGATAGGCTTCCAATTACCCGCCCGAGTGTTTGATTGCTGAATGAAAGTTGTGTTTTATTATTTTTCTTTTGTTCACAAAGTGTTTGTTTTGACCTTGCACTTCCCCTCCCCTGTGGTTGTAAGCCGCCCTGAGTCCCCTCAGGGAAAAGGGCGGCATATAAATCCCAATAAACCTCAAACCTCAAACATCACAACACATGGAAAACCAGAAACACAGAGCACAATATTTATTGTAGTGTTTGTGTGTTGCTGCACTATACTTTTTGGTTATAAATTTTTTAGTGATGTCTCCTGACCCATAATACTGTAGCTCTCTTATCATTTTGAGGGGAGTAGAAAATATTCCTAGTTCTAAACACCACATTTCTCATGTTTTATAGGAGAATATTTGGGGGAAACTGGGATGATTTTGTTTTTCTCCTATTCAGTCATGTCTTATTGTCAGAGACTTCCTTGACAAGTTCCTGAAATTTACTTTGCAAAGTGTTTTTAGAAGCAGCTTGCCATTGCCTCCTTCCTAGGGCAGAGAGAGACGGGCTGGCTCAGGGTCATCCAGCTAGTTTTGTGCCCAAAGCAGGACTAGAACTCACAATTCCCCTGTTTGTAATCTGATACCTTAACTACGACACAAAACTGGCTCCTTTATTTTTTATGTATTAATCTATTTATATAAAAGCCAAATACCACTTACTCATCATGAAATCTCCAGAACCGTAAAGCCTACAAACTTGAAATTGGGCATATATGTTGTTCTTGGCTTCTAGGTGCTCACTAAGAAAGGATTTTTCAAAATGACTATCAGATCATTAGTATTTCTTATACAGTATTTAACACACTCTGATGCTAGTTCAGAACGCGGCCGCGCGAGTGATTATGGGCGCACCACGGTTCGCCCATATAACACCAATCCTCCGTGAGCTGCGCTGGCTACCTGTTGATCGTCGGGTGCACTTCAAGGTCCTACTTACCACCTATAAAGCGCTCCATGGTAGTGGATCTGACTATTTGAGAGACCGCCTCCTGCCAATTAGCTCCCTGCGTCCCATCAGATCGCACAGAGTAGGCCTCCTCCGAATTCCATCCGCCAGTCAGTGCCGACTGGCGACTACGCGGAGGAGAGCCTTCTCAGTTGCAGCTCCGACATTATGGAACAACCTCCCCGTGGAGATCCGTACCCTCACCACAGTCCAGGCCTTCCGCACAGCCCTCAAGACCTGGCTATCCCGTCAGGCCTGGGGATAGGATTACTCTCACCCCGCCCGAATGTTGAGTGAATGTTGTGTTTTTATGGATAATTTTCTTTTATTCACGATTTTTTTTTTTTCTTTTAAGTCTTGTCTTGCACCCCCTTCCCCTCATTATTGTAAGCCGCCCTGAGTCCCCTCAGGGAAAAGGGCGGCATATAAATCCTTAATAAAATCCTAAATCCTAAAAATGCTAAGGAGTTATACTCCCCCTCCTCACCTGAAAAGAACTCTGTTCCAACTTCCAGTTTCTTCATATTCCATTACCTCAGTTCAAACTGGCAGATGTTCCACTCCTTCACTCAGGAGCGGTCTGAGGCTTCTTATAGTACTAAACATCGGTATCTCACCAAAATATTATTGCCTTCCACCTATGGAACTGCTTCCAGACTCAAGGCGGCAGGAGCGATATTCCCTTATGTATTTCAATCACTGACCACCACTGAGCCAACGGATTGAACCAGAGTGAACCAGATTTCTCCTGCATTGCCCAATCACATAGTTTTGTCATGAAGCACAGGAATCCAGCTAGTACTATAATAAAATTATCTCTTAAAAATAAGCATACAGGTTTATTGTATAAACTTGTTAATGCCTGCCCGGTTGAACTTTCTTCCAGGTTCAAATCATTGGGAAGTCAGTGATTTTTTACAATATGATTCAAGCCAGAGTGTGTAATTTCATAATTCTCCAAATAAAAATATATGTCATGACCAATCAGATGTTGCACTGTCTTGCAAGTCTTTGATGTTGCTGTAGAAAAAGGCATTTTGTTTTGTTTTGTTTTTAATGTATTTCATTCTGTCTGGTGGATTGGAAATTCTGGAAGAGCTGTCTGGTGTCAAAATAATACTGAGCTTCAGTCATTTAGATTGCGGTTTAAAATGTCTCATTTTTCAAAATATTCTGATTCCCTTGCATTCTGCTTGCCATTCAGCAAAATCAGATTCTTTCAGATTCTATTTGACTTTCCATTCCAATGTAGTAAGTTAGATTCAATGATTTGGATTAAATCTTCAAATCAAAACTTCACACAGCCCCAGTCTCTTTATTGTGTATACAAGCCATGCATATTTAATTGCCTTAAATGGTTGATGTCCACATAAAAAGAAGATCAAATAGGTGTGATTAAACCCACATCAAATAGCACAGGTTGTTGTTGAGTGGTGTGTGTGTGTGTGTGTGTGTGTGTGTGTGTGTGTGTGTGTGTGTTTGCTAAAGCTCTCTTTTTTATTTGGGATAACAAGTTGAGCTATTTTTCATTTTTTTCATTTTTCCAGCTCATTCTATTCTATTTTATGCTTGTCAGAAGCCAGTTGAGAAGGTTTTGAATGGTGATCACATAATGTCAGGATTCTGCAACTGTCATAAATATATGCTGGATGCTCATTGCCCGTATGCTGATTACATGATCGTGGTGATGCTATGGCAATTATAAGGGTGAAGAATCATTTTAAGTCACTTTCTTGAGTACTGTTGTAATTTTGAACAGTCACGTAATAAATGGTTGTAAATTGAGGATTACTGCAGATGTGAATTCTTCAGTTTTAGTCCAACATTTTGGGTCAATTCCTTTTTAGCTTAAAGGTTATGAAGAAGGGAAAGAGAGAGATAATTATAAAATAAATTTCATGTACCTCTTGGATCAATTTTTCCACAGAGCATGGATTTTATAATCCCTTTTAAAGACTTTTTGAGTAAGGTTACTTAAGTATATGAAATCATATGCAATATATGTTTTTGAGAAAAGTCTCAGACTTCCAGCTTGGTCTTCCAGTTTGCAAAAGATGTACCGTATTTGGGGAGAAAAAAACTGTGAGCTATCTAGTTTAGCCTTCCAGTTTGGGGGAAGGGGCAAGTTCTGAGCTTCCTGAAAAAAATATTGTCATGAGAAAAACAGGAGGAAGAAGGTGTGTTGCATGTCTTCATGGCCTTGATTTATTTGTGAAAATAATGAAGGCAGAAAATAAACTGATAAATACGTAAAGGTGTACATCTGCCATAAATCAAAATTATATGCTACATCGTTTTCAGTAAGCACAAAATCAAATTATTCCAAAGTAACATCAATGGAATTATTTCAGTTTGGTCAATTGTTGAAGTGATATAAATAGCCACTGTCAAAAATATGGCCATTTATTTAGACTCTACTGCATCATAATTTGAAAGAGGAGGAAACGAGACATGCACCAGGCCAGTTTAGTTACAACCATTAATTTAAGCAACCGTTTGAAGTTACAATAGGATTGAAAAAAAGTAACTTGCAACCGGTCCTCACACTTATGACCATTGTGGCATTCCCATGGTCGCTTGAACAAAATTCAGATGCCTGGCAGCTGACATGTGAGGGCTATAATGTTGCAGGCCCTGTGATGCCATCTGTAATTTTAACAGCCGGACTCCAACAAGCAAAGAAAACGGGGATATTGTCTTTGCTTAATGACTGCACGGTTCACTTAGCAACTGCAGAGATTTATTTAACAACTCTGGGGGGGGGGAATGATTGTAACACAGTGAGTGATTCATTTAATCATCTTGCTTAATAACCGAAATTCTGGTCCCAATTATGTTATAAATTGAGAACTATCTGTAATCTAGGTGTAACATATGGGATTCCAAAATTCTATAAAACAATCTGTGTGTGTGTGTGTGTGTGTGTGTGTGTGTGTGTGTGTGTGTGTGTATCAGAGGTGGTGGGTTGCTGTTGGTTTGGCCCAGTTTGGTAGTGGAACTCAGGCCTGGGGCTCAGAACTGGCACCGACCCAGGCCTGCCACGCCCCCAAACGGGTTCCCTCGGTGCCGCTTGGCAATCGCCATTTTGGATTTTAGTGACTGCACATGCGCAGTTCACTGTAAATTGTTCTGCGCATGCACAAAGAACAATTTACATTGAACAGGGCATTCACCGCACAGCATATCTCTGGCACACGTGTTGCGAACCAGCAGTAATGCCGGCAGCAACTCACCCCTGGTATGTATGTATGTATGTATGTATGTATGTATGTATGTATGTATTTCAATTAAGTTCTGCTTTAAATTATTGTTCTATATCTACATTGTTTAGACATTGTATGCTGCCAGAATCACTTCTCGGGAGATGGGCAACTTTATGAATTTGATTACTTAATAAATAAAATGACCATTTCTACTTTTTCCATATTGCATATGTCAGGGGCCAACTATCTTAAACACTCAAAGATCCCCAAAGGTCCTAACCGGAAGCCCCCTGTTCAATTCTGGAGCCGACCGGAAATCTGCTTCCTCCATCATAGAGTTTCCTCCTAGTGTAACGTCCTTTTCCCTCTACCTTCCCTAACCAAAAGCCCTACAAATTGTGGAGCTCTCTGGGAAACTTGTCCCTTGCCATAGAGTCTCTTCTTGGCACTCCCTGCTCCCCCCCACCACCAGAAGCTCCTCTCAGAATTGTGGTGCCGACTGGTGACAGGGAGCCACAGCAGAGGAATGAAAGAGCCAAATGCGGCTCGAGAGCTGTAGATTACTGACCCCTGACAAAGGTAAATATATTCCAAAGAAAGATGCTGTGGCATATTCCCCACCCAAGGGCCAAAGACAGACTGTGTAAAACATGTTGTGGTGCAAAAACCCTTCTGCTCATCGCTGGTTGCTCTCAAACACATTGCGCAAGATCAGAATTTGTTCTGAAGGAAGCCATCCTCAAGTGGGGGGGAAAAAAACTATTACACTTAAATCTTCCCGAGGTTCAGTGCGTTCCTTGTTCGAGTGACAATTTGGAGCTATCCGAGCATACAAAAACTTTTTTTTTAAAAAAAAAATCAGAAGTAAATCCATAAAACTTTAGCTTTCCTACTGGTGAATTCCTCTGAGCAGAATGAAAATTATCTAATAAAATTAGAGGCATTGAACCATCCAGGAAAAGAATTAATTTAAGCAGTTAAATCAATGGGACGCTGCTCTTTCCTTGATGGTGACCATGTCAGTCTATAAGCAACTTAATTCTTTATACATTTGGCAACTAAGAAAATTGTGTATATCAGTAGTGGATTCAAATTTTTTTTACTACTAATTCTGGGAGTATGGCTTGGTGGGCACGGCAGGGGAAGGATCCTGCAAAATCCCCATTCTCTCCCCACCCCACCAACCTGCTTTCCAGCTCCGTTCTCCTGTGCAGGGCAACAAAAGAAGACCCAGCTGTGACTCGGGATGCAGAGAATAGATGGAGGTGGGGCCAGTCAGAGGTGGCATTTGCCAGTTCTCTGAACTACTCAAAATTTCCACTAATGGTTCACCAGAACTAGTCAGAACTGGCTGAATACTATCTCTGGTGCAGTGGTGGGTTACAACCAGTACGCCCCGGTATCGGCGTACCGGTGCCTGCCGGGAGCATCAGGTACCATTCTGGTATGGTGCTCTAGTGGGCCCACTTGCCCGCCCGTGCTCATTACCGGTATTTGAGCTGTTTGGTGCTTCCGCACACGAAGCGTATGGCGCCTTCATGACGCTCCACTGATCAGCTGGAGCATCGCGGAGGCATCACGGAGCATGCTGTCAGTAAGTACACATGCCCTTGATGCGCATGTGTGCATACATTCATGTGGTGGATGCCCGGCCCCATTGCACCATACCAGTGGGATGCAATGGGATCTGGAACCCAGCACTGCTCTGGAGTGTTTGCATGTGTGCAATAAGCACACACATACATGCACAAATGCTTTTGAGGCTTTCTTGACACATAGCAACTGCCTTAGCTACTCCTTGACAACATCTTTGGAAGTGGTTTTCCATTGTGTTCTTCCCGTGGTTGACAATAATTGACAGGCAGGTCAGGAACATATACTCTTGCAGTTTCCAGCCTGGTACCATAACCACTGGCTCTGTTCTGACCTAGGCTTCCCAAGAGCATGAAGCAGACTCCTCGTCCTGATAAAACTTCTTTTATTTAGGTTAAAGGGAATTCCTCTCCTGCAAAGTCCCGGAAAACAGTCTTTCATGAGATTCCACAACTACAGACCTTTATCAGGCTTGGAGAGCTGCCAGGCCAATATCTTCCAAACGCCATGCTGTAGTAGCAATTACTTGGCAAGAAGTGAACTAATTGTCTCCTGCAAACTCCCCTCCCCTTTTGCTCCTCTTTATTCCCCATGGGAGAGGCCATTCATCGTCCACCTGTGGCTTTACTCCCAAGTCGGTCCTTGTTCCTTAGCTGTTCCCTTCTCCTGGCAGCTCTGCACATGCGCACATCAGGAACAGGCTCCAGCTGTTCTTCTGCCCCACTCATCTCCAACTCTCTCCAATAGAGAGCCACAACTGGCTGTCTATCAACATTATTAAGCTTAAATGTTTAGGAATTCGGATTGTATCGCGTAGTCTTAGTCCTACATAATGGAGTAAAAAGCTTGGTAAAATGGAAGAAAGGAACTGCATGGAATAACCTTTTTTCTATCATACAATTCTTAGATACCATTGGTACCAAAAGTTAGCCTGATTGGTTTACCTGTCTGATATTTAGTAAAAATGAAAAACAAATCCATCCTTCTGGATTGGATCAAGGAAATAAGACTCATATACTGTTTCATTATCGCATTTTTAAATTTTTTTGCTGACTATGGTTTGTATTTATGAATTCAGGAATTGTATTTTGAGAAACAGTAAAAAGGTGGCTTGAAATCTGAGGGTTTGTGCTGTGTTGGATCAGCTCTAGCACACCAGAGAATAAATGTTTCAATCAAGCTGGTAAAACCCCTGATTGGGTGTATTTGAAACTTGGCTTAAAAGAGAACTTGGCTGGGCAAAACCACATATAAATAGGGTGGTTTAGTGGTTAATTCTAGCATCTTGATGCATTCACTTCAGTGGGCAGAATGGGATCTTCAGGCTCCTACCATTGGCTGTCTCTCCTTCTCCTGCCTCTGCCCAGCTAGCTTTCCTCCTCCACTGGCCCATCTTCAGCCATTCTTCCTGGCCAATGGTGGTACTGCTTGAGCTGTGATACTTTATGTTTCAGTGATCTCTGAGGATTCTTAAAGGCATGTTATAGTTTCCAGTTGACCTCTCCTGCTTGTTTGTTTGTTTGTTTTTTGTTGTTGTTTGTTGCAAAGTTGTGTCCGACCTATCACGACCCCATGGACAACATTCCTCCAGGCCTTCCTGTCCTCTACCACCCCCCGGAGTCCACTTAAGTTCACGCCTATTGCTTCAGTGACTCCATCCAGCCACCTCATTCTCTGTCGTCCTCTTCTTCTTTTGCTCTCAGTCTTTCCCAGCATGAGGCTCTTCCCCAGTGGGTCCTTTCTTCTTATTAGGTGGCCAAAGTTTTTGAATTTCATCTTCAGGATCTGGCCTTCTAAAGAGCAGTCAAGGTTGATCTCCTCTAGGACTGACCGGTTTGATCGGCTTGCAGCCCAAGGGACTCGCAGGAGTCTTCTCCAGCCCCATAGTTCAAAGGCCTCCATTCTTTGGCGCTCAGCCTTCCTTATGGCCCAACTTTCACAGCCATACATTTCAACTGGAAAAACCAAAGAAAACCATTTCCTGTTTTACTGTGATGCAAATTGTAGAGAGAAGAATTGGGGGGGGGGGGGGACCAATAACTGGAATTGTTTCTACAAAAACAATCATCCAGACTGACCCAACAATATTGTATCTGAAACTAAAATCCATTATATAGTGATTTTTCTATTGATCAGGAAATATGGTGAACATATAGAAAGGTATTTTTTATGCTACACTGGTGGCCAAGTGTCAAATGTCAGAGTTTTGCAATATGTTTACTGAGAAGGTCCATGCACAGATTAGCTCGAGTTAATCACATGTTTCTGTAGAATCTATCCAGTCATTTTTTTCCCCCTTTGAAATTCATCCCGTAAGCGTCCCTATGATTTGCACGTCTTATTTTTAAATTTTGAAATATAATTTGCAAACATTAAAATTTAGTTTTCTGGATCCAGAAGATTATTTTTTCCTACCCCATCTTTTAATGTCTTTATTTGATTTTATCTTTTCACATTTTTAATAATTTTGTGGGAACTTTGATACTATTTTGATCCAAAGACTACCTTCCTTCCTTCCTCCCTTCCCTCCCCCCTTTCTTCCTTCTTCCTTTAGTTTTCATATTTGAAAACTAAGAGTAGACTTTTAATCTCTTACAGTTTTTTGCTGAGGGAAAATAATACAATACAGATTGATTTAGGTTTGCAGCCGCTGAACTTTTTTTTAAGTCCTAAGAATTGAAACTCTAAATCTAATAACCACTGCTATTTAAAATAAAAGTTTATTAAGGAAAGTTAGTTCTGGTTCTTAAAACAAGTTGAAAAATTGAAGATTATTTTAGTGATAAGAGTATATTTTGCATGATAAAATCCCCGGAGATGTTTCCTGAAAAAAAATGCCTCAAGGAAATTTTCTGTCCTTCAGTAGCTAAATTAATTAAATTTATGATTTGATTAAATGTACCTTTTATCCATCAGCATCACTAGGCAGGTCCAATCAAGAAACAAGCTCCACAAAAAGACTAAAACTATATTTTATTGAATATAGATTATGATAACAGAATCCTGATTGTGCTTCCCTTCCTTCATATACTTCAATGAGTAAATTCCAGATAGGAATTTACAGTGACTTCTGATTATTATCTTGCTTGTAGACAGGAGTCTCTGAACTTGCTTCCAGATGTTTTATTACCCAGCGGTATAAGTATAGACAGGCAACCCCAGTTATACTAGCACTGATAATGTTGCACAGTTGGGTCATGAAACATCTACAAGCAAGCTAGCTCAGAGAGCATCAAGGACTCTACAGTTTAACTACAAGTTTGCAGATACTCTCTTCAATTGGAATGATTTTGCTTCTTGGAACTTGAACTTTTAACCTTCTTTCCTTATGAAAAAATTCTTCCATATTTTTCTCAAGATCCTCTGCCTTACATTCTACAGTAGATGAACTGACACTATGTATGTATGTATGTATGTATGTATATGAATGTATGTATATGAATGTATGTATGTATGTATATGAATGTATGTATATGTATGTATGTATATGTATGTATATGTGTGTGTGTGTGTGTGTGTGTGTGTGTGTGTGTGTGTGTGTATATATATATATATATATATATATATATATATATATATATATATATATATATATATATATATACATATACATACATACATACATACATACATACATACATACATACTTAAAGTCACAACCCCTGGTATGCCCAAGTATGTCAGCATATATTTATCAGCATAAATATAACATACATACATACATACATACATACATACATACATACATACATACATATATATATATATATATATATATATATATATGTTTTCTGAGGTTTTCGCGGGTGTTAGTATGTAGGTCTCTAGTTGTTCGGGTTTTCTCCCGCGTAGAATTGGAGATGTCTTGGCGACGTTTCGACGAAGTCACATTCGTCATCTTCAGGCTGCTGCTGACTACTTCAGGTTTGGTGTTTCCAGGAGTAGATGGAAACTACTCCTGGAAACACCAAACCTGAAGTAGTCAGCAGCAGCCTGAAGATGACGAATGTGACTTCGTCGAAACGTCGCCAAGACATCTCCAATTCTACGCGGGAGAAAACCCGAGCAACTAGAGACATATATATATATATATATATATATATATATATATATATATATATATATATATATATATATATATATATATATATATA
Source organism: Thamnophis elegans (assembly GCF_009769535.1). NCBI lineage: Eukaryota > Metazoa > Chordata > Lepidosauria > Squamata > Natricidae > Thamnophis > Thamnophis elegans. The sequence continues at coordinate 10,037,292 of NC_045558.1, forward strand.
TATATATATATATATATATATATGAATATACATGTGTGTGTGTGTGTGTGTGTGTGTGTTTATATACACCAGTGGTGGGATTCAAATAATTTAACAACCGGTTCTCTGCCCTAATGACCAGCTTGGGGGAGTGGCTCGGTGGTCATGTGACTGGGTGGGCGTGGCCAACTCAATGTCACTCACATCAATGGATGCCTCGTCTTAGCTGTTACAATGTAATAAGGGTTAACCAGAGAGGCAGTTTCTGTAAGCAGGGCAATAAAGATGAGGCTAGAAACAACACCAGAATGTTTCCTTCCTGCCCTCCTTACAGGATTAGTCCTGTAAAGTGGAAAAAAACAAAAGGAGATTTCTTCCAACAACCGGTTCTCCGAACTTCTTAGAAAACTAACAACCGCTTCTCCCGGATAGGTGCGAACTGGCTGAATCCCACCACTGATATACACACATGTGTATGTATGTATGTATGAATGTGTATGTGTGTATGTGTGTATGTATTGGATGAGTTCCTACTGGCATTAGTACCTGTTTGCTTCCAGCGCAAGCCAGACACATGCTGTGCACGGTTCCACCACAAATGCGCGCACAACAAAAGCACGCCTGACTAAACCGTGGTGACAAAACTGCGCGACGAATGAGCGACGAATTAGCCCTAAAGCGCACCGACAAAACCGCGCCAACAGAAGCACGCTGTAACGTAACCCTAACCCTAACCCTAAACCTAACCCTAAACCTAACCCTAAACCTAACCCTAAACCTTACCTTAAATTGTGCTTCTGTTGGCGCGCTGTTGTCGACACGCTGTTGTCGGCGCGCTTTTGACATTGCGGTTTTAGCGCCACGGTGTTGTCGGCGCGCTTATGACGTTCACACTTTTGTCGGGTCATGGCTGTGCACGGGTGTACAGTTTGCTGTAAGTTGTTCTGCACATGCACAATTTTATTCTGACAATTTTAATTTCTTCCATCTTAACATCTCTTCTTAATTCCTTCCCATGTTTTAACATAATTTCAAACTTATCAGAGTAATACTCAAGTATTTTTCTTCTTTCTCAATCTTAAAATTAGTTTTCTCCATCAGTTCTATTTGATGTTCTAATTGCTAATTTTTGTTAACAACTTTGTCTTCTGATTATTAATCTTAAAATGTTCATTGTCTCATTAATGTTTCTCCTCCAGTGGATCTTTCAAATCCAAATGCCCTTAATTTATGTTTCTTTCCCATATTGCAAAATGTCAGGGGAAATGAATTTTAACTTTGTACTAGGGGGATATACTGGAGATAAACACACACCCCCGGCAAGGAGTTTCCACCAACAATATTGAAGATAATAGTAGTTTATAAGGGAACATGTCCTCTTCCCGTCATCCATAGATTTTTCTATTTAATAAAGAAAAATACAACTTTACCCAGGACAGTCTGTGAAATTGATTTTCCTGTTTCTAAACTATGAATAAAAAAGGCATCATAGGATACTTGTAAGAAGAAGAAATACAGATAATTTAGAAAGAAAAAACTGTGCAGCAGTATAATGCTGGGATTCAAATATTTGTTAAGGTATTGCTTATACGTAATTGTATTCCAATTTTGGATTTATGTGGCTTATGTAATAGCTCTTTTATTAGCATCACAACCAAAATCTCTCTCTCTCTGAACTGTAGAGAACTTTCCATTTAGGTCATGATGAGAGAAAAAATTATTATTCAAAAATTGTGGTAGGGTATTGCAGACTCTGTATGTCTAAAGTAGCTTTTAGATTCTGACCACAGCCTGCAAGTATAAGAATTTAAATCTTATCTTTTGTTAAATATGCAAGAAAGCTACTGTCATACTATATTTTTAAATCTATATTGCTTTAGAGAAGAACTGTGTGATACTCATAAAAAAGATCTATTGTAATACATCTTTTAAAACAATGCATGTTTATCTCATGGTCAAATATATGCATTTTTGTTTAAGCTATTTTATTTGTTCACTAGCTGATAACCTGGTGTAGGTTGGGTATGTATTTATCCCAATCCTGTAGTAGAGGGAGACCCTTTGTGGAGTATTGTGAAGCCATTACCATGGCAACTCCACTGTGCTGTACAGTATAAGCCATTTTAAGGCACAACAGGTTGTATCTTAACAGAATTTGAATCCAAAATGCACACTATCACTGTCAAAAGTAGTGTGACTTGACACTATAGATATAATTTAATTCTTTTCATTTCAGCGGCCCTGCGTTGCAGAGTTATGCTGGAACACACACACACACACACACGGATAAACACACATTGACACATACACACAGGGGTCTTAGCGGTGTTTTACCCCTACAGTATTTGTTTCCAGAGCGTAAGTCATCTATGTACCAAGTTTGGTTGAAATTGCTTGAGGCATTCCAGAGTTATGCTGGAACACACACACACAGAGAATATATATAGCAACAAACAGCCGAGATCTCACACTACTCCTGGAAACACCAAACCTGAAGTAGTCTGAAGCCGCCTGAAGATGACGAATGAGACTTCGTCGAAACGTCGCCAAGACATCTCCAATTCTACGCGGGAGAAAACCCGAACAACTAGAGACCTACATACTAACACCCGTGAAAACCTCAGAAAACATATATATATATAGATTTTTACCTAATAGATACCTTTCACCCTGGCTTCGCTGATAAACGGATAAGAGCCTGTGGCCTAATGGCTAAGATCTCTGCCTAGTGTGCCTAGTATGCCATATAGCCCAGGTTCAAATCCCAGTAAGGGTATGGCTAGCTGATGAGAGCTAAATAGCTTGAAATAGATCTATACTAGTCTCCCTTTATTTATTTATCAGCACAAATAAAAATAAAAAAACACAAATATAACAAAGGCAACAGTAAAAATATTGGGTTTCTGTCGTGATGGACCCTTGTGACGAGCCGAAGGACAGATGATGGAAGCAGTTAGCTTCCTCCCATAATTGGGGCTTACCAGGGGTTGTAAAAATCTAATAGATATATATATACACATACATACATACATACATACATACATACATACATATATATATATATATATATATATATAAAGATTTTTACAACCCCTGGTAAGCCCCAATTATGGGAGGAAGCTAACTGCTTCCATCATCTGTCAATCGGCTCGTCACAAGTGTCCATCACGACAGAAACCCAATATTTTTACTGTTGCCTTTGTTATTTATCAGCACAAATAAACACACACACACACATATATATATGGGATATATATTCTGACTTTTTTTGCATAAATCCCATGTCATAGTAGGAATAAAGCTGATTCTTCTATGATGAGATTAAACGCACAAGTGAGAATTTTATTTACTTCTTGCTCCCCTGAAAAAAAAGTGTAACAATTATTCATGTAACAATTATTTCAAGGAGAAGAAAATGAATATCTGACATTGACTCCAGGAAATACACAGGTAATTTGCAGTAGTCTACTGTAAAGAAGATAGCAGACCTCCCTTGGAATAGGATGAAAGACTCTTGAACAGTAGATATAATTAGGAAGAACCTGCAAACATGGATGATGAATTGAGTTCCTAACAACATCTTTAGTTAAGTAGTCAGAAAGCAGATGATAAGAAATGTCTCTGGTGCAGCATCTCATGTCAGGCAAAGAAAACAGTACTGGGTTATTTAATGGACTACTGATCTGAATTGGTGTAATATTATTTCATGGCTCCTTATCTTGTGCCTTATATAATTAAAGTTGAGATAAGTCAACTCAAACATTAAAAGCTATAAATCATGAAATTGTATGTAGGGCTAACGCTTTCACCCATCATGCCGATCTTTGCAAATAAGCCATTTGTCATTTTGGTGCATAGCAGCAATTTTGAAATTGGTCCTGCAAAAAATAGCTTCAATGGCTAAAGATGGCGATATAGATTGTTTCTCTGGCTTTTCCATCCTGGAAAAGAGCACCAGGTAAACAAAAGCCACAATTCTGAGTTCATCTAATGTTGGAGCAGAGGTGGTATTGAACCAGTTCTGATAGGTTCTGGAGAACCGGTAGCGGAAATTTTGAGTAGTTCGGAGAACCGGCAAATAGGCTGGCCCCGCCCCTGCTGCCTCCCAGCTGATCTTCTTTTGTTGCCCTGAACAGGAGAACGGAGCTGAAAAACAGGTTAGTGGGGTAGGGAGGGAATGGGGATTTTGCAGTAAACGTCCCCAAGGAGTGGGGAGGGAATGTGGATTTTGAAGAATCCTTTCCCTGCCATGCCCACAAAGTCACACCCACAGAACCAGTAGTAAAAAATTTTGAATCCCACAGGGGTTCCTGATTGCTTATTGTACCCTATGACTATTATTAAGAGTTGTACCTTATGATTCTTGATGAATGTATATTTTCATGTCTTTTTATGTACACTGAGACCATATGCACCAAAGACAAAGTCCAAATCACACTTAAGTTACCCAATTTTATAACCTTTTTTGGCCATGGTTGTTAAGCAGATCACTTGCAGCTGTTAATCAAGGAGAGAAGCAACCTAGAGCTAAGAAGAAATTTCCTGACAGTGAGAACAATTAACCAGTGGAACGACCTGACTCCAGAAGTTGTGGGTGCTCCAATCCACCACTGTGTTGGAGGAGGCCCTACTGAGAATCTGCGTGGTTTTATTAGCCCTGAATCGGGGAAGATGATGGAAACTAATCAAGGACAGAACCAACCTAGAACTAAGGAGAAATTTCCTAACAGTGAGACCAATTAACCAATGGAATGACTCAACTTGAGAAGTTGTGGTTGTTCCAACACTGGGGATTTTAAAGAAGGGATTGGACAGACATTTGTCTGAGATGATGCTTCCTGTGTGAGCAGGAGACTGGACTACAAGGCTACTAAGGTCCCTTCCACCTATGTTATCCTGAGATTAGAGAAATGGCTGATCAGCCAAATGCTGGGGAAAATCTTCTAGGTATGCAGTTCCAAATGTGCGAAGAATATTGAACGGAGGGTTTAAGTCTGCTTTGTATCAACTATTACTTCAAAAGTATATATTATAAATGATAACCTCCTTAAAATGGCAGTTGAACTTTGGATGTTGATGTCCATGTTGCTAAAACAGTAGGCAGAGTGCTTTTAATGCTTGTAAGCAGTGGTGGGATTCAAATAATTTAACAACCGGTTCTCTGCCCTAAGGACCAGCTGGGTAGGCAGTGGTCGGTGGTCATGTGACTGGATGGGTGGGGCCAACTCAATGTCACTCACTCTTCACCTTAGCTGTTACAATGTAATAAGGGTTAACCGGAGAGGCAGTTTCTCATTTATAAAATACTTTTTTATTTTCCATTTTCGTAACATATAATCAAATGTATACTATTACATAGCCAATATCATATTGTATTAATTAATAATTACATCAGTTCATCTTGCCATCAACTCCCGGAAAGAAAAAACTAAAAAAGATAGAAACCAATTATTGGCTCTTCTGCTCTCCATACACCACTTTCTTCTGCCTCTCTCCTCCCCCTCCTCCCCTCTTTTCTTCCCTCCATCATCCTTTCCTACTCTACTTCCCCTTCCTTTCTCCTTCTCCTCTCTCCTCTTTCCACTCCTCCTTATTCTCCTCATCTTCCCCCCCTGGCCCTCTCTCCTATCCCTCTCTTCCTATCTTTCTTCTCTCCTCTGCTTCCCACTCTTCCTCTCATTCACTTGGTGTATTTCAGCTTCTGAGCAAACTCCATTCTGTGTTGATGGTATTTATACTTCCATATCCATATACTTAACATATCTTAGTTTTAAAGAAAAAATAAGAGAAGACAGTATACATGTGCAATCATGTTACTTTAAAATCTAACACCCCTTGTCAAGCCTAATATACTTCCCACCCTCCCACTCTCCCCCTCAACCCGCCCCCCCCAACCTTCCCTCCCCTGACTTCCCAGAACCCATACACGGTATAAATCTTTAACAAAAACAGTCTAAAATATATTTGAAAAAAGAGTAGGAAATTGATGACATCTTTAAATTGAACTTAGCTCCTCCTTGCTAGGCTAACTTTGAACAATTTATATCATTCCTGATGAGAGGCAGTTTCTGTAAGCAGGGCAATAAGGATGACGCTAGAAACAACACCAGAATGTTTCCTTCCTGCCTTCCTTACAGGATTAACCCCGTAAAGTGGGAAAAAACAAAAGATTTATTCCAACAACCGGTTCTCCGAACTGCTTAGAAAGTTAACAACCGGTTCTCCCAGATAGGTGCGAACTGGCTGAATCCCACCACTGGTTGTAAGGAACATTATTGATTTATTAAATTTATATGATGCCTATCACAGAAGTGGTGCAGTGGCTTAGACGTAGAACTCTTGCCTCACAATCAGGAGACTGTGAGTTTGATCCTAGATAGAGGACCTCTCTCTGGGCACAATGAGAATATATCTGCTGAACAAAACTCCGCATTGGCGACAGGGAGGGCATCCGGCCATTAAAACACCTTGCTAGCTCCATTCAGTTGCCCAGAGTCCATTCCCGCAATGGATTATGGGATCGTTAAATGAAGATGATATGACGCCTATCTCAACATCAGTAAAACACAGTGCAGTAAAAACAATATAAAACTAAAATTAAATATTAAATTAAAATATTAAAACAATAAACATTAGCATTACAATTAATAAAGATGGCTAATATGTACCCGAATACATCAGCAGACTGTTGGAAAAGTAGACAGAATTAGGGAACGTATTACCACAATGTGGTGGTTGTGCCCCAAACCTAAACAATATTGTAACAGAATAAGAAAATGGCTCGAAGAAATAACTAAACAGCAAAGAGACGTGAAACAAGAACTATTTTTATTGGGAATACCTACAAGGAAATATGATCTTAAAAAATACAATATTTAATTTTACACATCATAATGGCAGCGAGAATAATATATGCACAAAACTGGAAGAACAATAATATACCAACAGAGGAAAATGTGATAAGGAAAGTTTTAGAGTACGCAGAGGATGGACAGACTCACAAAAGAAATTAAAGATAAGAATATTATATGGTATGGAATGAGTGGTACAAATGGTTAGAGGACAGATGTAAAGCTTAAGGAAAGACTAAATGAAGAAGATATAGGAGTTAGAAATTAAAAATGTATATGTAGAGATGAATAAACATGTATAAATGGAAACGATACACAATGAAGGATTGTAATTTAAGGAATGTATGTATTAGTATTATATGTACAGAGTTTAGAGTTAGAGTTTAGAGTTTTATTTCATTTGTATGCCGCCCTTTTCCCTAAGGGGACTCAGGGCGGCTCACAACTCAAAAAGGGAAGGGGGGGATACAAACAATTTAACAACAACACAAAACAATACATAGTTAAAAAGCGCAACAATCATACCATTCGAGATAGGGGCAGCGAATCTTTAGCCCCAGGCCTGTCGGAACAGCCAGGTTTTAAGGGCTTTGCGGAAGGCCTGGAGGGTGGTGAGGGTTCGAATCTCCACGGGGAGTTCGTTCCAGAGGGTCGGAGCAGCCACAGAGAAGGCTCTCCTCCGAGTAGTCGCCAGTCGACACTGGCCGGTGGATGGAATTCGGAGGAGGCCTAGTCTGTGGGATCTAATTGGTCTAGCAGAGGTAATTGGCAGCAGGCGGTCTCTCAAGTACCCAGGTCCAATACCATGAAGGGCTTTATAAGTTTTTACAGACAAAGAGAAAATGAAATAAGGGAGGGGGGAGAAATGCATATACAATGGATGTATACCGATGTGGAAATGTTGTGCAGAAGGAAATTGTAACTATTTTTTTCTTTTTAAAAAACTTTAATAAAAATATTTTTTAAAAAATTAATAAAGATGGCTAAGGAAGGAAGCAGGATGCAAACTAGGTGGAGATAGGATCTTTTCTCAGTCCAATAGCCCCCCCCCTTCATCGGGACTCCTGGCCACTCAACAGAGCCAGGTTCCGCGATACTCCCTCAAGGGGCAGAATGTTCCAGAGAGCGGGAGCCATGACAGGAAAGGCTCACCTCCTTGAACCCGCCATATGGAATTCCTTGACTGACAGAGTCCAAGTCAGGGGTGAAATCCTCCCGGTTTAGCCCAGTTCGGCCAAACTGGTATTTAAAAAAAAATCTTATGAGGAATCTGCAGGAAAAAAATACTTTAAAAGCCAGACGGAAAAATTTCCAATGATCGTGCTGCTCACAGCTGATCCACACAATTGTCGGAAGCTTCTCCCCTCCTTTTAAAGCATTTTTTCCCTGCCTATTCACCCGAACTGGCAGGAAAAAAAATGCTTTAAAAAGTGGGGAAAAGGTTGGCCACGCCCACCCAATCACATGCCCCCCCAAGCCACACCCACAAAATTAGATTTCCGAGGTGGGTAAAATGAGGACCCAGATTGTTGGGGGTGATAGGCTGACTCTGTAAACTGCTCAGAGAGGGCTGTAATAGCACTATGAAGCGGTATATAAGTCTAAGTGCTATTGCTATTGCTACTGCCTTTGTTCCACCCACTTATTCTTTTCTTGGCTCACCCAAAGACAATATCCGACTGTGGGAAATGGTGCCGGCAGAGTTAATATGCAGTCTTTCCCATCAGAAATTGTAAATCCTCTTGAGTTTTGACCCAGACTTGGAGACGCTTGAAAACTTTTGACAGGTTTACAGGCACTTTATTAATGAAGGCATATAGTATTCTGCATACCAATCTTGGTTTTGAGTGACTTGGGTAAATGTTCCTGTTGATTTATGCTTTACAAGGACAGAATGGACCCAGTGGAGTAGAATGTTCACACTAAACATGAATGGTAAAACATCTGTTCATGTATACTCTCTGCAGCCCATGGCTCCAGGATCTGTGTTTATTTCACACTCCTGCTTGTTCAGCCCAAGGTCAATCGGGATTATGTATACCAATTTAGGAAAGGTAGAGTAATTACTAAAGCAGGAAAGCTCAGATATGCTAAAAATGCATTGGAAGGTGTTCGGGCCGAGGCTTCCCAAGAGCCTTAAGCAAATTCCTTGTCCCAACAAAAACCGTTTTTATTAATTTACGGTGAATTCTGCTCATTGACACCCAGCAAAGTCTTTCAAGGGTGGATTTACAGCCACAGACCTTATCTGGCTTGGAGAGCTGCCAGGCTGATCTCTGCAAAACTTTTGGCAAGGAGTCTCGGAGAATCATGAACCAATGAAGCGAACTAATAGCAATAGCAATAGCACTTAGACTTATATACCGCTTCATAGGGCTTTCAGCCCTCTCTAAGCGGTTTACAGAGTCAGCATATTGCCCCCTAACAATCCGGGTCCTCATTTTACCCACCTCGGAAGGATGGAAGGCTGAGTCAACCTTGAGCCGGTGAGATTAGAACCGCTGAACTGCAGATAACAGTCAGTTGAAGTGGCCTGCAGTACTGCACCCTAACCACTGTGCCACCTTGGCTCTTGTCTCCTGCAAACTCCACTCCACTTTCACTGCTCTTTTATTTCCTCTGGGAGGGGCTATTCATTGTCCACCTGTGGCCTTACTCCTACGTCGACCCCTGTTCTTCAGCTGTTCCCTTCATCTGGCAACTGCGCATGCGCACACTGGGAACATGCTATTACATATAGCATTTCAGATAAGACACTGTAATGCATCATAACAACATCTAATTCTATATGGGTGTCTTTTTATGTTTTACCTCTTCTGGGTACATCCTGCCTGTGGTTGAGTCAGCCTTCCAGCCTTCCAAGGTGGGTAAAATGAGGACCCAGATTGTTGGGGGCAATAGGCTGACCACTTAGAGAGGGCTGTAAAGCATTGTGAAGTAGTATATAAATCTAAGTGCTATTGCTATTGCTATGGACACAGAATAGGTGTTTAAGGACCAGGCTTTTCCATAGCTGGACATGATGTATCTTAAAATGGCACTTAGATTCTCTGGATCAAATATATTCAGGCCTTCAAGTCCCAGCTTAAATTGGTTATGAATGATGCTCTCTGACTTTTAACAATATGACTTAGCTACTTGGCTGTTTATGATAGCACTTTACTTTTTTTTTTTAGAGCTCCCTTTAGATTCCTACTTTCCTGGCATGCCTGTTGCAATTAAATATGTAATATCTTCCAGGTTTGGCATAAGAAAGAGGAGTTAATCAGATCTTGATGTCAGCAAGGCTGATGAACTGTGGAAGACATCAGAAGTGAGGTTTTTTTGGAGGCAAAACAAATGGAAGACCATTTTCTTGGACTATTTTCTTCTTCTTTTTCAGTATTGAATACCCAGGATATATTGCATTAATTACTTGATGTCACAATAGGTGATTGTCATGCATGTGGCTTCAAATTTTTGGAGATATTTTTAAAAGTGGAAATTCCAGAAATGATATTTGTGAAATTCAATAGCAAACTGTTGAAATTAGGTGTACTTTCTCACTCATTTTAGTAGGAATGAAAGCAAAAAAAGGTGAATTAGTTAACGGATAATCTTAGCACAACTGAAATAGAAGTAACCAAGCCAGAGATTGTATTCAGCAGGTTCTGACCAGTTCTGGAGAACCGGTACTGGAAATTTTGAGTAGTTCGGAGAACCGGTAAATATCGCCTCTGACTGGCCCAGCCCGCATCTACAGGGCGGGGCATAACCTTTTCCTAGGGGGTCACAGCAACACTTGTAATAACAACACAAATAATTCATACACCATTCGAAAGCCCATCAAAAACTGAGTTTATTGACACGATTTAATAGTCAGTATGACCACCATTAGCCCTTCGAACAGCATTCAAACGAGGTGGATAAGAACACAACAAATCTTCAAACAGTTCCGTTCGATTTTCCAGATTTTTCAACACAGTTTCCAAATTCATTCTCAAAGTTTCAACCGAATATCGATTTTGACCTTGCTCCTGAATCATCAGAGCTTCCACTTCATCCTTAATTATGGCCCCAATGTTCTCTGCCGGATTGAGATCTGGCGAATTTCCCGGCCAGACGTCATTGCCCCAAAATTCGACATTGTTTTCCTTTAACAATTGCTGAGTCGCATTTGCACGCATGCAAGGAGCTTTGTCATGAAGAAAGACAGCCTCACCAACCACCAAGACATTGTCTGGATCACTGAGAAATGGAATGACATTCTCCAATAAAATTTTCTCACGGAAATAACTGCCATCCCAGGATTCCCCTTTATCCTTCAAAACCCAATGCAGTTTCTTGGCTGTGAAAATGACGAAAATCCCGATGCAAGTCGGATTGCGAACGATTTGTCGATATCGTTCATGTTTGGCGATGTCGTCGACGTCTTTAGCCCAAATTTGATCGTTCTGGAAATTCGGTTTTCGAATGGCATAAACGAAGAATTCGTCAGATGGCGCCAAATGAAGAAAATCTTCCTCGGTCCATTCAGACAACCAATCGCACAACCAAAGCCGATCTTGAACGTGTGTTTGAGTTTTCAATGGTTTGCAAATGACGTGGAATGGCTTCAAACCTTCTCGTTCTCGATATCGGCCGATTGTCCTTTGATCAACTCGTTTTCCACGAATTTGAAGGATTTCTTGGGCCACTTTTCGGTTTCCTTTTCGTTGTTTGCGACTGCCAGTTGCAATGATGGCTTTGCTTTCTTGGGACAGTTGCAGAGGACGCCCTTCTCCAAATTTTGTGAAACATTCTTGGGCTGTTTTGTTCCAATTATCAGTAACCCAATCCGGATGACGTTTCAATTTGTTTGCAATCCATTTTCGATTGATAAACGTCGCTCCAGCATCGCGAGCCTCTCGAAAGGCAATGCATTTTATTCTGTCAATGATCCTTTGTTCTTCCGAATCGAATTTTCCAGCCATTCTTAAAGCAAATTTAACATTTAATAGCTCATTCAATTCAGTTTTTTATGGGCTTTAAAATGAGGTGTCGCGGAAGTTGTAAACTGCTGTCGATCTTGCTGTGACCCCCTAGGAAAAGGTTATGCCCCGCCCTGTATTCTCTGCCTCCCAAGTCCCAGCTAATCCAGAGGAAATGGGGATTTTGTAGTAACCTTCCCCTGGAGTGGGGAACGAATGGGGATTTTACCGTATCCTTCCTCTGCCACTCCTACCATGCCATTCCCACCAAGCCATGCCACAGCCACCAAGCCATGCCATGCCCACAGAACCGGCAGTAAAAAAAATCTGAATCTCACCACTGTACCACATGTACAACCCAGAATTGTAGCTTTGCCCACTTACAAACTATTCTATTGCCATTCCATTTTATTACAGTCACTGGCATCTGGGTGGCATACAAGTTTGATATTGTTGTTGTTTTGGTTGCTGTCACGGCAATCATATAAATCCTGTTTTATGTCAATAAGTTTCTTCCATGGGGAGGAATGGAGATGAGAATGACAATTTACCAGTGTCATCAATGAGAATCTGCTCAGTACATCATACGGTTGATGTAAAATTAAACTGACAAAATATTTCATTCACCAGAATTTGACTAAGAAGCATAGTCTCTCAATAAAAGCTTTTACTTTGAATATAAGTTTATGCTTCCATTTCAAAAAAATATTTCCAAATATCATGTTTCGTTGAAAATAAGACAGGGTCTTATTTTCTTTTGACCCCTAAAATAAGAACTTGGCCTTATTTTCAGGGAGGTCTTATTATTTTTGAGGTGTAGAAGGCGGCAAGCATAGTCACCTCATGGCTACTGCTGTGTTGCAATATTTTCGGGGAGGGCTTATTTTCATGGAAGGGCTTATTTTAGCACATGCGCTCAAAAGCCCAATTAGGCTTACTATCCGGGGAGGTCTTATTTTTAGGGAAACAGGGTAGTCATTGCAGCATGATTAATAAAGGATATTGTACACCAAGACCAAAACCACTTCAAAGAGTGGAATGCCTTCTGATACAGGTAATCTCATTTAGTGACCATTCGAACTTACAACGGTACTGAAAAGAGTGACATGACTTGTTCACACTTAACAATTGCTGCAGCATCTCCAATGATCATGTGATCAAAATTCAGGTGATTGGAACCTGATTCATATTTAGGACAGATGTCATGTGATCACATTTTCTGATCAGCAAAGTCAATGGGGATTATTTATTATTTAACAACCATGTTGATAACTTAACAATGGCATTTAACAACTGTGGCAAGAACTTAACAAATGTCTCATTTAGCAACAGAAAGTTTGAGCTCCATTGTGATCATAAGTCGAGGACTACCTGGAGTTAAAAGCTGGTATTGTTTCCTCCTACACTTTGGCCTTTCTTACTCTCCATCCTAGACAGCCATTCGTAATTTATGTTTTCAGACTTCCTATCATAGGAAATTTAGCTCTTAATGTGTCTTCCATAAATATGAATTCTTTAAATAATTCCTTAGTTTGAAACATGTTTTCCCATGTAAGACTTTCAGGTTTATTTTAAAACACAAGGGTCAAACTCGATTGCATCATGTGAGGTCACATGACTTTTTTGCCTTTGTGGAGCTGAGGTGGGCATGGCCTGCCTGTGATGCATCTGGCCCATGGGCTGTCAGTTTGACACTTTTGATTTAAAGAAATCTTTAGTACAAAAACTGGCTTGCAGCGGCCATTTGTCTCTCAAGTGTAGCTTCACAATCTGATTTAGCTTAATCACAGTACAGTTAGTCTTGTTTAATGTCCACTCAATCTGTTGCAACAGCACTGAAGGAGGAGTACCTCTGATGAGTTCTTATAGTTCCAGCTGTTGCAATGTTCCTGTGGTCACATGATCACAGGGCACTCTGTGACCATTCCACAGCTATGAGGTTGCAGCATCTTACAGTCAAGTGATTACCATTTGCAACCTTCATTGTCAGGATCTGGCAAGCAAAGACATTGGGGAAGCCAGCAGGAAGTTGCAGATGAGAACTGTGTGGCTGTAAGATGCTGCAACCATTGTTAGGCATTCATCTAACGATGGCAACTGGGATTGCTGGAATTGCCATCATATGTCAGCATGGTTATGTGATATCACAATTTATGATCACAATGCTTGGCAAAGGAGGTTCCCATCTGAATTATTGTTGGTAGTGGGTACTCCCTGTATCCTTACAGCCTAAGAATGGTTTTGACTTCACCCAGTCCAGGTCTCAATGTTCTTGTTTTGCTCTTGTTCACACCATTATAAAAGTACCCCATGGGATAATTACAGGCATTCCTCAACTTACAACCATTCATTTAGCAACCATTGAAAGTTACACGGCACTGGAAAAGGTGACTTATAACCTGTACTCATACTTACAAGTTACAACCATTACAGCATCCCCATGGTCACCTGATCAAAATTTGGGTGCTTAGCAACTGGCATGTACTTATTAAAGTTGCAGTGTCCTGCATTGTCATGTGACAATGATCATGTGACTCCCTTTTGTTACTTTCTGACCAGCAAAATCAATGAAGCCACATTCGCCAAACAACTGAGTTATTAAGAATAGAGTAGAGTAGAGTAGAGTAGAGTAGAAAATATGGAAAAGAATAGAACAGAACACAACACAACACAACAACAGAGTTGGAAGGGACCTTAGAGGTCGTGTAGTCCAATCCCCTCCTCAGGCAGGAAACCCCATACCATTTCACCATTTCACCATTTCAGAGAAATGATTGTCCAATCTCTTCTTGAAAACTTCCAGTGTTGGAGCACCCAAACTTCTGGAGTCAAGTCATTCCACTGGTTAATAGTTCTCACTGTCAGGAAATTTCTTCTTAGTTCTAGGTTGCTTCTCTCCTTGATTAACAACTGCAAGTGATCTGCTTAACAACCATGGCCAAAAAAGGTTATAAAATTGGGTAACAAGTGTGATGAGACACACAAGGAATTTGTCTTTGGTGCATATGCTCTAAGTGTACATAAAAGAAAAGATACATTCATCATGAATCATAAGGTACAACACTTAATGATAATCATAGGGTACAAATAAGCAATCAGGAAACAATCCATATCAATATAAATTGTAAGGAGGCAAGCAACAAAGTCACAGTCTTGCAGACATAAGTGGGAGGAGATGGGTGGTAGGAATGATGAGAAGACTAATAGTAATGCATCCTTAGTGAATTCCCTTAGTGGTGAGGGGATTATTTGTTTAGCAGAGTGATGGCGTTCGGGGGAAAACTGTTCTTGTGTCTAGTTGTCTTGGTATGCAGTGCTCTATAGATTTTAACCTGACTTAATCTATAACGTTGTTTTGAGGATAGGTGTTGAAACAATTTATGTCCAGGAGGCGAGGAAGGAAATGGTGTCAAAAGTAAGGGCCAGCACCTCTGACATTTTCAAAATCTACTAAATAGGTTAAAATGGATAGTTTAACAGAAACTAGCAAGCCATTCCTCTGACCATGAACTTGGAAATATGAACTTGGAGGAATCTCAAAAGAAAAATTCTGGATGTGGCAACAGAAATGATATTTCTGCCTCCCTTAACAACAAACTTTGTCTGGAAAGCACCTCTTCCCTAAAGAGGATGAGCAATAGTCGTCATTACTATCCTTGAGCAGTACTTCACAGCAGCTCTTCTGATCTTTTTGCTCAAAGACATCTTGACATTTTATCTCAAAGACAATATAAGAAGAGGGCCTGGGGACAAATGCTAGCACAACTAAGAGATACAAACAGTTCTCCCCTCATTCTTAGCTAATTAAATGTCACCCCAAAGAAAGGGGGGAAATGATAAATTATCTAAATATTTGCAAACAAGTCAGGTTAAAAATCTATTTAATTCCAGATTGGGTTAACAACAGGCCAGATGGCCTGCTATAGACTTACACAAATATTATCAGTATCAACGTATTGATTTGCCAAGCACCAAACAGCTTTCCAAATAGATTTCTTGAATGGGATTTTGTATTCCTTTTCAGAGTCCCATTCTTCTCACCCTCCTCTGAGGAATAAAACATTTGTTCCCATTTAAATTATATCAAACTTGAGCTTTCCGTGACATTAAAAATCAACCTTGATTTTGATCATAGACTTAGTTCTACCACAGACAATCTAATTTCTGCTGAAATTGTTAACACAACTAAAATCCAGAGAATTTACGACCATAATTGTGGTCAAATTTCCATTGCTAAGCAAGGCGGTTGTTGAGTGACTCATGGCTAATTTTTCAACCGTTTCCCCCATGGTTGTTAAGTGAATCACTGCAGCTGTTAAGTAAATCATCCAGTTATTAAGGGATCCTGGCTTCTCCAATGATTTTGCTTGTCAGAAGATGGCTGGGAAGGATGCAAATGCATTATAGATCACATAACTATTGGATGCTGCAACAGTTGTAAATACATATCAGTTGCCAGGAACTCAAATTTAGTGACCACAGGGATGCCGCATTGGTTGTAAATTTGAGGACTTATAAATCACTTTTTTCAGTGTAACCTCAAACAGTTGCTAAACTTATGGTTCTAAGTCAAGAACTATCTGTACTCAATTTTTACCAGGTTCACATTTAGTTAAGCAAAATGCCCTCAAAGATAAGAAAAAAAAACCTCTGGAAGAATGTCATATCTGGAGAGGGCTTATTAACTTTTTTTTTACCAAATTCCCAAGAAAGGAGATTAGAAGAAGCAGAGATTATTTCAAGCTTGGAAGGCATTATTTTAACTCTCTTATCCTCTGTCTCTGTAACAGCTGAATCAATTCAATAAGTGACTCAAACACACCCACAGAAAAGAGGTATAAATTAACAAAGCCATGTAGCTGTTTCCAACATTCCAGGTGAAGAGAAAATGAATAGCAATAGCAATAGCAGTAGACTTATATACCGCTTCATAGGGCTTTCAGCCCTCTCTAAGCGGTTTACAGAGAGTCAGCATATTGCCCCCAACAATCCGGGTCCTCATTTTACCCACCTTGGAAGGATGGAAGGCTGAGTCAACCCTGAGCCGGTGAGATTTGAACTGCTGAACTGCTGATCTAGCAGTAGCCTGCAGTGCTGCATTTAACCACTGCGCCACCTCGGCTCTTCCTGGCCTCAGATAAAATTTTGATTTTGTGGTTAAATATTTTAGTCCTCCCAGGGTGTTAGGTGGATCTTCTTGTTACTGCTGTATTCTGGACCAGATGCAATTTATAAGTAGTGGTTTTCAAGGGCAGCTCCATGTAGAATTCATTGCAGTAGCCCATATGTGAGATATCCAAACCATGAGTGACTATCCAAAGGCTTCCCAAGTGAGACAAATTTGTATGAAGTTCTCTGGAGGCCGGAAAGAAGTCTGTTTCTGGACTTATGGGAGACCCATTTTTCACTCTCCCGGAGCCTCCACACAGGCCCTGCACTTACTTGGCCTCCAAAACAGACCGAGTGGAGACTCCTGGGAGAAGAGGAGTGGAGTGGGCAGGGCCAGCCCGTCCTTGAAACTACTGGTTCAGCAAACCAGATGTAAAATTAACATCCGGTTTGCCTGAACCAGTCCAAACCAGCTGAATCCCACACCTGGTGCCTAGTCCCGAACTATCCAGCAGCCTCATTTAGATGTTAAATAAGAGAATTAGAAATATTGTTGAGTCCTGAGTCATTCCATGGGGCCCTTTGGGGGCTCAGGCTTGGACTGTACCCCAACCTTAGAGAAAGTAGAAGCTTTGCAACGCTGTGGCCCCATCCCTACATTTACCAATCCACCATTCCTGATAAACTACTCCACATGTAAAGCTACTATAGACAATTTTGTTGCATACTTATTTTGAACATTTGGCTGCTGCATATTCCATTTCTGGTTAAATTCTTCAATACAGATAGTCCTTGACTTATAACAGTTCGTTTAGTAACTGTTCAAAATTACAAGAGCACTGAAAAAAGTGACTTATGACCATTTTTCACACTTATGTCCATTGCAGCAAGATCACATGATCAAAATTCAGACACTTGACAACTGCCTCATATTTATGATGTTTGCAATGTCCCAGGGTCACATGACAGCAAAGTCAATGGGGAATCCAGGTTTACTTAACAACTACAGTGATTAACTTAACAACCGCAGTGATTTACTTAACAACTGTGGCAAAAAAGGTCATAAAATGGGCCAAAACTCATTTAATAAATGTTTCACTTAGCAACACAGATTTTGGGCTCAATTGTGATGTAAATCAAGGGCTACCTGTAGGAAGATGAAGTACTTTGGTAGCAACCTTATTTACCCGTATTGTAAATTATCTACAGCGTAGTATGGCCTGCAGAGTGGAAAGCCTAGCATAATTAATAAAGCAAAATAAATGTCTTTTTTGGAACTTCCTTCCTTTTTCAATTATTCATAAGATGTTATGAATGTGTTCTAGGATCACCTTAAAGTGTTGGGGCAACTACCAAAGTATCAATTTCTTTTTCGAGAAGAAAAGGCTCCAATGCTGGTAAATGGAGGATTAGATTCATTGCTACTTCCCTTTTATGAAGGGGACACCACATCACATTTTACAGATGTTGTAGATCAGTGTTTCTCAACCTTAGCAACTTGAAGATGTCCGGAATTCTGGGAGTTGAAGTCCGGACATCTTCAAGTTGCCAAGGTTGAGAAACACTGTTGTAGATCAAAGTTGGGTTGCTACCAGTTCGCACTGTTTCGGGCGAACCGGTAGTGGAAATTGTGACTGGGTCGCTGAACCAGCAGGCTCACCACGCCCCAAATCATTTTCCTGGTTGCCGCGGCATGTTTTTTTTTTTTTTTACATTTTTAATGTTCTACACATGCACAGACCTATTTACAGCAACTGCGCATGCGCACAGAACCCACAGTAATGCCGGCAAAAACCCAACCATTCTAGATGTATTTCCAGCCCAGGAATTTAGGAGAAATCTTTGCCTGGAAGTCATGATGGTGACGGCAGTGAAGAAACAGTGACCTGCATTAAATAAGAATTATATAGCATTAAGCCCTTTAAGACAGATCAGTGTAGCACAGATTAAAGCAGCAGGGTTTATACACAGAGGATGTAAAGACAGGATTTCCCCACCCACCTACCCACCCTTTGGTCAGCTAACAAATATTATAACCCAAAGCCTCGATGCGATACCATAAGAGCAAATCTCTCCGAATTAAATTGTGTGTGTGTTTTTGTCGGATCATAAATTCTTACGTTAGATTCTTTGCCAGCGAGAGTGGTAACAGAAGAAAAGCTTTTTGTATTGCTAATAAATTTTAAAAATTGCACCGCCAGTTGGGAGACATACACAGCAAAGAACAACAATAACAAGTAGAAAACTTTCTTATCTCCCTGATTTGTCTTCGCCGCCTAAACCCAAAAAATTAAATTAAAATCCCTCCTTTTTGCCACCCAGATTTATAATGCCTCTTGGATTTTTTTTTTGCCTTCACCTAAAAAACAAAACGAACAAAACCCCATTCTTCTTCCAAAAATATTCCACAATTGATTTATTAACAGTTTTTTTTTAAAAAAAACACCCTTCTCTCTTGCCTTAACTCTTGAAAAACAAAATAAAACCAAGAATTCCATTCCTCCTTTACAAAAAATAGCAGTGAAACCATTACTGGTTTAGGGGTTAAAGAAAATTGGGGGAGTGTCTGGTCTTACTACCTGGCCAACAGGATTTTCTCCTATCACTCATACTCACTTGTTATGGGTTTAAGATTGTTAAAAAGATATCCAACCTGGAACTAAGAACGAATTTCCTGACAGTGATAATAATTAACCAGTGGAGCAGTTCAGTTCCTGTAGTTTTGGATTCAGTGGAAGTTTTCAAGAATACATTGGATCAGTGGTGTGTTCCGGATCCCGTTCCAACCGGTGCACAGCACGTGCATGCGTCTTATTGCCTCGGTGATGCTCCAGCTACTCCGTGGAGCATCACGCAGATGCTATATGTGCTATGAGGGTGCATGGAAGCATGGAAGCATTAAAAGACAGGTAAGGAGGGCCGGCGGGCAGGCAGGTCCTCCAGAGCACCGTACCGGAACTATATCTGGTGCTCCGGGCAGACTCCGGTACGCCCGTACCTAAGGCGTACCACCTGCAACCCACCACTGCATTGGATAATCATTTGACCAGGATGGAATAAGGAACCGAGAGAAGGTGATATTTGTAGCTGAGGGTTGAACTTCAGGGCCCTTGGTGGTTTGAGCTTGGTGGTTTTCTTGCAGATGTTTCACTACCAATCTAGGTGATATCATCATAATGTTGATGCTACCTAGTTTGGTAATGAAGTATCAGCAAGGAACCATCAAGATCAGAGTTTCCTGCCTTGGATAGGGGGGTTGACTAGAAGATCTTCAATGTTCCTTCCAGTCCTGTTCCATATTCTATATTCCAGTGATGGCGAACCCTTTTCTTATGGAGTGGCAAAATGGTGTGCGTGCGCGCTATCGCACACCCGCATGCATGCCCACTCAATCTCCACACATTTGGGCGTGAGCCCCCCCCCACATGCGCACACAACATTCCCAGGCAACCCTTCCCCAGGCTCCAGAAGCTTTCCTGAAGCCTGGGGAGGGTGAAAACGGCGTCCCCTGGCCCCCATGGAGGCCCTCCGGAAGCTGCAAATGGATCGTTTCCGAACTTCCAGTTGGGCCATAGGTGCTGGTTTTGCCCACCCAGACTTTGGAGGCTTTTCTGAAGCCTGGGGAGGGTGAAAAATCAACTGGATGGTGTGTGCATGTGCACTGGAGCTGACAGCTGGCGTGCCACCAAATATGGCTCCACGTGCCATCTGTGGCATACGTGCCACAGGTTTGCCATCACAGCTATTTTCTATATTCTACTCTACACTATGCTACTCTACTCTATTCTATTCTATTCTAGAGGGGAAACACTTCACTTGGTAGATTGTGCAAATCTGTTGCCGAACTGTTGGAATTATTGTTCTGCTGTCAATGGGGGAGGAAAAAAGCCTGACACATTTCTCAGAAATCAATATTTATATTTGGCATTCAGCAAATGCAAGAAAGGCTTAAATTGCTGACTAAATAAAGCAGAGCAGATACCTAAACATGTTTTTTTTAAAGAAGAAGAAACAATCAGCACACAGCTCAAAGGGGATTCTATAGCAATTATTTCTGGCACTGAGCTTTCTATAAACATTATTTTCAATATACTTTGAGATCAGCTCTCAAAACGTCTGAATTACTTAAGATTCCATAAATAGCCTTTGCAGTGAAATCCAAATTTTGCAAGTCCACTTTACAGTGGAATGAGTATCTGGTGACTCACAGACTGCATGAAACCTGGAAGCTACCAGCTTTGTATATTGTATTTTAGTTGCAGCTCCTGTAGACACTTAAATTTAGATACTGTTTTTCATGACAGTTTTTGCCCTTAGGACCACATGCAGAATTCAGGATTTGTGAAAGGGATAGGTGATCTGTAATTATCCAATTTTCTTGCTTTTTTTCCCTTGGGGGTCCTTGTTTTCCAAGTATCACTTAGGTCTGGTTTTCCAAATCCATCCCATTGTAACTATTTCTTTCATAGTAGGAATAAAAAGGACGCTCAAACCTTGTTTCTTATCATTGCATCTGTATACTTTTGCCTGGAATGTGTGGTTGGTTTTTGGGAGATGAAACAGCATGCAGGGGGGGGGGGGGTTCAAAAACTATTCACGTGGTGCATAAAAAAACAACTTGCACCTGAACATCAGCAAGACCAAGGAGATGGTATTGGACTTCCGGAAGAAGGGAGAGGAACCTGCCCCACTTTACATCGAGGGGGGCTGCATAGAGAGAGTCTCCTCCTTTAAATTCCTGGGAATTCACTTCTGCAAAGGCCTCGCCTGGAAAAACATGATCTTAGGTGGCCAGGAAGGCCCAACAGAGACTCCATTTCCATGGGGTCTTGTGTAAAAACAAGGTGGAACAACAACTGATGATCTCCTTTTACCGGTCCACAATAGAAAGCATCCTCACTCATTGCATCACAGTATGGCATTCTAGTTTGACAGCTGCGGATTGAAAGACACTACAGACTGTGGTGAGCATAGTACAAAACATTGTGGGCTATCCACTGATACAACTAGATGACCTTGCTAGGTCTTGCTGCCTTGGAAGAGTCAGGATAATCCTCCGGGACGACTCACACCCTTGTCAGCCCTTCTTTACCCTCCTATCATCGGGAAGGAAATATGGAACCATAGCCAGCTGCACAAAACAGGCTGAAGAACAGTTTTTATCCATGGGCTGTCAAACACCTGAAAGCGAAATAACATCATAACTTACCATATTTTTGGGAGTATAAAACACACCTTTTTCCCTCAAAAAAGAGGGTGAAAATCTGGGTGCATCTTATATACTGAATACAGCATTTTTTCCCTCCTGAAACCCCGCCCCCTTTGCAAAAATGGCCGTGCATAGCCTTTAGGAGGCTTCCAGAGTGCTCCTGGGGGCTGGGGAGGCCCAGCCTCCAGGAGCACTGTGGAAGCCTCCTAAAGGCTATGCATGCCATTTTTATTTTTTATTTTTTACAAAAAACGGGCCCGTTTTTGCAAAAAATGGACTGTTTTTTTCTTGGTTTTGCCCCCCCCTCCAGCTCCCCAGGAACACTCTACAAGCCTCCTAAAGGCTATGCACATTCTTTTTTTTGCCAAAAAATGGGCCCGTTTTCGTGAAAAACAGGTGATTTTTGGGAGGTCTGCAGAGTGCAAAAAGTTTTTTTTTTAATTTGCCTCTTCAAAATCTTGGTGTGTCTTATACTCCAAAAAATACGGTAAGTAGTAGTGCAACATGTAACATATTCACACTGGTGTGAATGGGACTGGGTATTAATATGATTTATTGGGTTGGGGATATTTCTTCTTTTTTGTCTTCACTGTGAGTTTTATTGTGTTGGGGAAGGGGGGTGTACCGAGGGAGCTGAACCAATCTCATTGCACATATGTTGTGCACTGACGATAAAGAATTATTATTAAATTCTTAGATTTTTTTTTATTTTTAGTCATTGCACACATTCCTTGAGAGCACTCTTGAAGTGCAAATGCAAAAGAAGTCTGGACATCTATGTCTTCAATAGTTCAAGACATGTTTTAAGTGCATGGTACTTTTTCTCATCCCTGTGAGATAAATGTCTTATCAGAAACCCTTGTCCACTTTTATTGAAGGCAAAAGAATCCTACAGTTTGATAACCCTGGATATAAAATCTGAGTCTACATGCCAGATGAAATTTGTGGATTTCAACCTCCACTGTATGCTATAACATATCGTAACACCTGGCTACTGAATCATGATAATTTAAGATATTTAACATTAAGAATGAACCTCAAAACAGAGTAAACTCTGAAAGTTCACAATGGGAATAGCATTATGGAATAAAGCCACAGAATTGCAGCTTTATTCCATAATGCTATGGGTTCCAGGAGTCCTTTACATTCCTAAGAATGACTGAGGTCCATAAAGAGCTTTGTGGGCTACCTATCAATATTTATTATGTTAGAAATTAGAACTGAGAAAATTTTAAAATATTTGACTTCACAGGAACCTTGAAAACGTCTTGGGGAACTTTCAGGACACGACCCCCCCCAGACCATACTTTGAGATTTGCTGGAATAATGGATCAACCATAGTAAAATAAACTGTATTCAACTGTATTCAATCAATTAGATAACCATTTGTCTGAAATGGCATAGGGTTTCCTGCTATAAGCAGGGGGTTGGAGTAGAAGACTCCAAGGTCCCTTCCAACTCATTCCATTCCATTCTACTCTACTCTACTGTATTCCACTCCACTCTATTCTAATCCATTTCATTCCACTCCACTCCACACCATACCACTCCACTCTATTCTAATCCATTCCACTCCACTCCACACTCCACTCCACTCCATTCCATTCTATTCTCTTTAGACTAATGTCTTCTACAGGCTGAAATACCAGATAGGGCAACTCTCCACAGAGGACCTGACCTCACCACCTATCTTCTAGTGATTGCCTTGCCTGCATCTTCCTATGAATTCAGCTTGTGAAAGGGATAAAATGCTCAACTCTATTCTTTTTCTGGTGATTAAAAAGTAAACAAGGGAAAATGTATATTTTTCTGTGGAAACTCCTGGCCTTGTAGCATAGAGGCATGTATCTTTTTTTTCCTTTAAAAGCTATACCAGTAAATCAACTTTCATTTTAAGGAAATAAAATAAATAAGATGTACAAAAACTAATTTATTTCTTTAATTTACAAGAATATGAATAATGTTCCAAGCTTGCCGCGTCACGTTGCCATCATGTGACTGTTTTCCCCATTCGTGGAGCTAGGGTGGGCGTGGCTTGTGTGTGAAGCATCCGGCCTGCAGTTTGACCCCCCTGCTCTAAGCAGATGACAAAATGGTGCTGGTCTCCTACAATTAGTGATTTCCTGGATCTCTCTCTCTCCCTCCCTTTCTCCCTCCCCCTTTCTCTTACCTTGGAGCAATTTCATCAAACTTGGCACACAAATGCCTTACTCTCTGAAAAAAAATATTGTGGGGGTAAGAGAGTCCTAACACCCCTCGGGGTATGTATTCTATTAAGATACAGCCTGTTGTGCCGTACTGCTGTACTGACTTCTACTGTACAGCGCAGTGGAGTTGTCATGTAACGGTTTCACAGTACTCCACAAGGGGGCTCCCTCTGGTAAGGGGAAAAATCCAACATTATGTTTGGTCCGGACATTTCCCCCCTATAAATAAATACCTGGGCAATGCCTGATTATTGGCTAGTTGCAGATAAATGACAATGAACTGGTATTGGAAGAGGACAGTAACAAGTGAGGATCTAAACTAGAGAGTTATAATCAATAAGTTTCTATGGATACATTACATGCTTAATTTCTTAAAGTTTGTCTCCCAGAAGTTTTTATTTAGAAAGCAGGGCTAGTAAAAACTTTGCTACAAGAATAAGAGGTATATATTTTTATGCTGAAAAAAGCTTGTATAATTTGAGCATACATCTAAAGGGGAAAAAAATACATACTTACAGGGAGTTCTCAACTTATGACCAGTTGTTTAACAACTATTCAAATTTATGATGGACCCTCTCAAAGCTACCTGTTATCTCTTTTCAAAGTTACTATGGACACTCGCCCCTGAGTCACAGTTTTTTTTGCTGGTTTTGACCATTTACTTTTAACTTCTGACCCCCCCAAAAAAAACCCCTCCAAGTGGGGAAATTGATTAGTTTAACTGCAGCATTAAAAACTGCCACCAAAAATGTTGCAAAATCAGGTCCAGCTACATGATGACTTGACTTACAACCTCAGTATCTTATGACTATAATTATGTGCTCAATTATAGTCCTAGTTCAAAGAGTACCTATATTCGTTGGCTGAGAATGATAAAACTTTCCAGAAATGGAAAGACAATTCCATTTCTTTATTCTTTATCACCCACAGCTTCCAGAAATGGAGGGCAGCAGGTGTTGGCCAAGATTGCTCCATGAATCAAATGTTCTTTCTCTATTTGTCCTCTTTTTCTTCCCAGCCAGTAAAGTATACAGAGAAGGGCATCGTTTGATCACTAGCAGATGAGTATCAGAAGAAACCATATGGTTCATTATTCTCCTATTCTTCTAATGGCAAAGGTTTCCCCTGTCCAGTTGTGTCCAATTCTAGGGTGCAGCATTCATCTCTGTTTCTTAGCCAAGGGAGCAGTGGTGGGATTCAGCCAGCTCACACCTATTCGGGAGAACCAGTTGTTAACTTTCTAAGCAATTTGGAGAACGGGTTGTTGGAAGAAATCTGTTTGTTTTTTCACCATTTAACAGGGCTAATCCTGTAAGGAAGGCAGGAAGGGAACATTCTGGTCTTGTTTCTAGCCTAATCTTTATTGCCCTGCTTACAGAAACTGCCTCTCCGGTTAACCCTTACTACATTGTAACAGCTAAGGCCATATGCCAATCGATATGCGTGATGTTGAGTGGGCTATACCTACCCAGTCACATGATCACTGAGCCCCGCCTACCAAGCTGGTCATTAGGAGCAGAGAACCATTTGTTAAATTATTTGAATCCCACCACTGCAAGGGAGCTAGCATTGTCCGAAAATACTTCCATGGTCATGTGGCCAGCATGACTATATGCTGAGGTGCACAGAACGCTGTTGCCTTGCCACCAAAGTGGTACTTATTTATCTACTCGCATTTGCATGCTTTCAAAATGCTAGGTGGGCAGGAGCTGGGGCAAGTAATAGAAGTCCACCCCATCTCATGGCAGGTCTCATATCTTTCCAACCAGGGGTGGGTTTCTCGCCCCGTTCCAACCAGTTCGGTTGGAACATGGCTGGCGGCGTCCTTGTGCACGCGTGCAGTGCACGCATGCGTATTAGCGTCTGTGCGATGCTCCAGCTGCTCCTGGAGGATCACGCAGGCGCTGTATGCATCCTGCGCATGCGTGGAAGCGCAGAACTCATCAAAACCGGGTAAGAAATGCGGGCGGGCGGGTGGACCCTTTGGCGTTCCCGGAAGTTACTTACTTCCGGGTTCGCCGACCAACCGGTTCGCAGGGACCACCGCAAAGTGCCTGAAACCCACCCCTGTTTCCAACTGACAACCTCAGGCATCTTTAACCACTGAGCCATCATGCCCCCTCCCATTCTTCCTGGCTAATACAATTAACTACAGTAAGTATACACTGCACACAAAAACATACTAATTTATTGGTGCACTGCAAACAATTCTGGAAGCCACATAAATTTACCCTTCCTTGTTTATGAATCAGCCAAGACATGTTTTGAGAAGAATAGGAGGGGCCGTCATTAGTTGATTGGAGAGAAGACATTTCCCTGCATTGTAAAAGCTGCCATTCAGAAAATGATGGATATGATAAGAAATTAGGAGGGACAGGCTAATAATATCTTTGGGGAGATCAGTAGTAGGAGAGGTTAATTAAGACCCCACGCTGGTTTTAAATAAAACAGGAAGGCAATATACAGGTACCGCAACGGGATGCCTAATATGATAACAATGAACACTCGGATCTGTTCATCATTGTGTAGCGGGATATATTTTAACAACGCTTATTTTCCTGTCCATTACTTACACAAAAGCCGCATAAGAAGGAAACTTATACACATGATGCTTTGATTCCTTACTGGAAGCAACAGGAAAGTCCAATTATCATTATTCTAAATGCAGGAGTGCAGCTGTGATATCTGAATGGAAGGCTTAAACAATGAGCTACAAATGGCTCTCTGCAGTTTAGGAATTCTCCACTAATGTATTTTGCATTATTAGGAGCCTCATTCAGCTATTTATCGGCTCACCTGTACCTGGGTAGTTAAGCTACATCTTCTTGAGCCATCAAAGTAGATGGGAAGAGAAAGGTCCTTGTTTTAAAGATAATAACAGTGGCTGAAGGTGTACATGGTGAATGACAGCAACAGGGTTGGAAGAAAAGAAGATTCAATCCAGCAATCAGGGGTGGAAAATATATAGATCTAACCCAAATTCTCTGTATGTAAGAATTCTGGTACTAATGTACAGTATGTGTACAGTACATGTTAACAGATTAACAGTTGGAAAGGACCTTATAGGTCATCTAGTCCAACGCCCTCCTCCCCCCACTCAAGCAGGAGACCCTACACCAATCTCTTCTTGAAAGCCTCCAGTGATGAAGCTCTCACAACCTCCGAAGGCAACTTCTGTTCCATTGGTTGATTGTTCTCAGCTTCAGAAAGTTCCTTCTTATTTCTAGGTTGAATCTCTCCTTGTTCAGTTTCCATCAATTATTCCTTGTCTGGCCTTCAGGTGCTTTGGAAAATAGCTTCAGCCTTTCCTCTCTGTGTCAGCCCCTCAACTATTGGAAGACTGCTATCATGTCTCTCCTGGTCCTCCTCTTCACTAGACTGGCCATGCACTAGTTCCTGCAACCGCTCTTCGTAGGTTTTAGTCTCCGGGCCCCTAATCATCCTGGTTGCTGGATACTGGAAAAGTATTTAAAGTGTTTGTGTGCAAAACAAAAATCCCTTCTTACCTCTATGAGTGGTAGGTGTCTTCCTCAATCTTTGGTCCTCTACCAGAGGCCTGGGAGTTTGAGGGTTTTATGCAGGAAATTAACTATTCATAGGACTAAACTTTTTTGGACAGAGACCTTTGAAGTCATTCCTGTTGGGGCCACTTTCCCTGATTAGGAGTCACAGCTCCAAGTGTAGTCCAGTGAGACTATTTTGGCCTTTGCTTCCCACAACCTCTCTAGTTCGTCCTTCAGGCCCTGATCCTTCTCCAGCTTCTCCTATTCATCCTTCCTGATGTTATTGTCACTTGGAACCACTATATCCATCATCAGGGCTGACCCTTGCTACTACCACCGTGTCTGGTTGATCAGCTTAATTGATTTAAGATCCTCAGGATCTTAGCTTTCTTATTCTACAGATCTTCTTCCATCTGTACTTGGAAAGATCTAGCCCAGTGTTTCTCAACCTTGGCAACTTGAAGATGTCTGGACTTCAACTCCCAGAATTCCCCAGCCAGCATTCGAATGCTGGCTGGGGAATTCTGGGAGTTGAAGTCCAGACATCTTCAAGTTGCCAAAGTTGAGAAACACTGATCTAGCCTATATACGCAGTGCAGATGTTTCTGTACACAATGCCAGCTGTTTGGTTGTGCTGCTCAGTGCGTGCTGCTCCTGCCAGCATCTTACACCCTCCAACTATGTATTGGATTGTCACTGAAGTCTCTCTGCATAGTCTGCACCTCAGGCCCTGTTTAATGTGGATCTAATGATTAATGTCTGTTTTTCTGCCGCTATGCTTATTGCCTCAGTCAGTTCTGGTGTGTGTGTTGTTAGCAACCAAGAAGATGAACTCTTGTTTACTAGCTTCTGGTGCCCATCTGGATTTTTGCAATCCAGTTATGAATCAAACCTTTATTATAGCTCTGAAGCAGGAGTGAAATTCAGCGGGTTCTGACAGGTTCTGGAGAACCGGTAGCGGAACTGGCAAATACCCTGACTAGAGTGGGGTGGGAATGGAGATTTTGCACTATCCTTCCCCTGGAGTGTGACGGGAATGGGGATTTTTAGTATCCTTCCCCTGCCACGCCCATAGAACCGGTAGTAAAAAAAATTGAATTCCACCACAGCCCTAAAGCCTAAAGATACTAAATGTGCAGATAAGTAAACTGGCTGGTCTTAAGTCTATTATGAACCTACAATAACTAGGAAGAAGCAAATGAATAGGAAAGAAGCCACACGCACAAATTAATGGGAAAAGGTAAAACAGTCCCTGCAGATTTTACTCTGCTAGTCATTGCTGACTCCGGGCGAGGTACTCATCTCCGTTTCAAGGCCATTGGGTCAACACTGCCAAAGACATTTCCGCGGTCATGTGGCCAGCATGATATCACAGGGCGCAGTTACCTTCCCACCAAAGTGGTACCTATTTATCTAGTCACATTTGCGTGCTTTCAAACCGCTAGGTTGGCAGGAGCCGGGGTGAGGATGGGAGCTTACCCTCTAGCATTGCGCATGGATACCGGGATGTGCCACCTTTCCAGCTAATGAGTCCAGCCGCTTAACTGCTGAGCTATTGTTCTGCCCTTAATGAGTGATGTTGATAATCATTGTACAAATATAGTACATTGGGGAGGGGGATATCCAAAAACAAAAAAATGTATGGAGCTGGATAGTTGGCTGTTACATATTTCAGTACCAGGGTGGTGCATTTCCCTTCCACAGGGAGAATATGTTTTTTTAAATTTTGTATACATGTTGATACACTATTTTTTTAATGAGAATTTTGAAAAACAAACTTTACAAATATTTACTTCCCTTCCCCCACCCTCCCCCCCAACCCCCCCAACCTTCCCCCCCCCCAACTTCCCAGAACCAATACAAGGTATAAATCTTTAACAAAAACAATCTAAATACACTTAGAAAAAAAAAGATAGTTAAGAACATCTTTCAATTGAGCTTTAGCTCCTCCTTGCTAGACTAGCTCTAGACAATTTATATCATTCCTGGTCTCTAATCATAAGCTATCTGGAATTTCTTAGTCCCATATTTATTTTGAGTATAATCAATCCATCTTTTCCACTCCAGTTTATATCTCTCATTTGAATATACACTATTTGTTTTTAATGAAAGAAGGTTTTGCTGGGTTTTTTTTTTGCCAA
Organism: Thamnophis elegans; assembly: GCF_009769535.1. Classification (NCBI taxonomy): domain Eukaryota; kingdom Metazoa; phylum Chordata; class Lepidosauria; order Squamata; family Natricidae; genus Thamnophis; species Thamnophis elegans. Next base: position 10,067,240 of record NC_045558.1, read on the forward strand.
TTTGATTGCTTATTAAATATATGAATTGGGGTTTTAGAAAATACAGGGGGTTAAAGTCAATATATCTTGGAGCATCGTAAGATGCAATAGTTAAAGGTGTTTACATTGATTATTGGATAAAAGCTAAGCATATAGTTCACTAGGTCTTATTGAAGGAAAATGATCACCTACTACATAATACAGAGACAGTTTGCCCTCTGCTGGCACAGCAAGTTAACATCTTTTTTATTAAGATGACTTTAAAAAAAGAAGAAGAAAACTTCCAATCCATAATTGTGCTATTTATTAAACGCACGATCTCACATGTGAATGGGCGGCATACGATAAAAGGTATAAAGCAGAAAATCATTTGCCTTGACCACTTACACATTGTAGATATATGTCAGTAGTATCTGTATGAGAATACATTTCTCATACATTAATAGATTCTAAAATGGTACGTACAGGTAACCCTAATCTTACAAACATTTGTTTAATAACCTTCAAAGTTGCAAATGGCACTGGAAAAAACTAACTTGTGATTGGTCCTCGACCTTACAATTGTTGCAAATCCTCACATCCTATAATCAAAATTTGAGTGCTTGCCAATTGGCAGGCATTTTATCACAACTGCAACATTCCAGGATCACATGATTGCCACTTGCAACCTTCCTAGGGGGGCTTTTGACCAATAAAGTCAATGGGGGAAGCAACCTTTGCTTAAAAATCGCATGATTCACTTAATGACCATGGCAAAAATGGCCCTAAAGTTGGGCACAACTCTTGTTAACCACCTCATTTGGTGACTGAAATTTTCGGTCCCTTTGAGGATTGTAGTTTAAGGACTAGCTGTACTATCTAACCTTAAAACATTCTTTTTCTGCATTCTGTATTCACAACAGCATTGATTCCCAGAGCATATATTTTTTAAAGAATTCGTTTATTAACGTCTCTGTCAGATCTGTTATTCAATAGAAACCAGAAGCTCTTTCAGTTCATGGTTCCCAAAAAGGGACCCAATGAAATCATAGAAGTGATCCGAGATTGTAAATTTACTAGCCTGGAATTGTTCAGTTTTGGCTGAGGGGCACTGTGAAAAAAATTACTAAGAGCACTTTGAACCAAGAAATTTGGGGAACCTCTGCTTTAAGGCAAGGGTGTGAAACTCAAGGTTCGTGGGCTGGATTTGGCCCACTTGTACTTAGATCTGGCCAGTGGGGCCACCCCAGAAATACTGAGTGACCGGTCCACAGTGCCTCTGCCATTGAAAACAGAGCTCAGGAGCACTTAATGCAACCCTCAGCGGGAGAGTTCGCCCCCCGTGATGAGTGATGTCAAACTGGCTACATCCACCCTGCCCACACACCCCCGACACACACACACCTGAGGTCAAACACAACCCTGATGCGCCCCTCAATGAAATCGTGTTTGACATCCCTGCTTTAAGGCATTTTCACAAACAAGTAGTCTTCAACTTACAACTATTCATTGAGTAAACTTTACAGCAACACTGAAAAAAAGTGAGTTGTGAGTGATCTTCATGAACACCCCCATGGTCATGTGATCAACATTTGGATGCTTAGCAACTGGCATGTACTTAAAACAGTTGCACTGTCCCAAGGTCATGTGATCACCCTTTGTAACCTCCCGTTAGAGCGACCATCCTTCGCACGCACCTCTGCTTCGCTAGATGCCAGGCTGTCATAAGCCATGGGGACGGAAGGAGCTGTGAGAAGATGGAGGAAACCCAAAACAATCTTCATGCATCCTGAGACATCCCAAGGCCACAGACCTAGCAATGGAATGTATCACCTCCTCATCTATCCAATTGTCGTAGGGGCAAGACATCTTCTCTGAATATGGCTGGACAATGGGGAGACAACAGGAGGGGTGGATCAGAGAAGGGGAATAGAATGGAATAACAGAATAGAATAATAGAGTTGGAAGGGACCTTGAAGGTCTTCTAGTCCAACTCCCTGCCTAGGCAGGAAACCCTATACCACTTCAGACAAATGGCTATTCAACATCTTCCTAAAAACTTCCAGTGTTGGAGCATTCACAATTTCTGAAGGCAAGTTTTCCACAGATTAATTGTTCTGTCAGGAAATTTCTCCTCAGTTCTAAGTTGCTTCTCTCCTTGATTAGTTTCCACCCATTGCTTCTTCTCCTGCCCTCAGATGATTTGGAGTATAGTTTGACTCCCTCTTTTTTGTGGCAACCCCTGAGATATTGGAAGACTGCTATCATGTCTCCCCTAGTCCTTCTTTTTATTAAACTAGACATACCCAGTTCCTGCAACCGTTCTTCCTATGTTTTAGCCTTCAGTCCCCTAATCACCTTTGTTTCTCTTCTCTGCACTCTAGAGTCTCAGCATCTTTTTTACAATGTGGCGACAAAAACTAGATGCAGTATTCCAAGTGTGGCCTTACCAAGGCATTGTAAGTTGGTATCAATACTTCACCTGATCTTGATTCTATCCCTCTGTTTATGCAGCCTAGCACTGTGTTGGCTTTTTTGGCAGCTGCTGCACACGGCTGGCTCCTATTTAAATGGTTGTCCACTAGGACTCCAAGATCCCTCTCACAGTTACTATTGTTGAGCAAGGTGCCACCTATGCTGTACCTGTGCACTTTATTTTTCTTGCCTAAATGTAGAACCTCATTTTTTTCACCATTGAATTTCATTTTGTTGGTTAACTAGGGAATCTTTGCATTCAAAGTTCTATTTCTGGCTTTGCTCAATGTAACTGCTCGGCTTTCAGTCAAAGTAAACTTTTCACTACAAACGGAGTCGATAGTGTTTCTTTCCTAAGGGACCAAGTTGGGCCAGGTCTGACACCTTCCCAGCTGGTTTCCAACAAGCAAAGTCAATGGGGGAAGCCAGATTTGCTCCATGACTCCATGATTCACTTAACAACTGCAATGATTTGCTTAATAATTGTGGTCACAATTCACTTAACAACTGCCTTGCTTAGCAACAGGAATGTCGGGCTCAATTGGGGTCATAACCCGAGGACTACCTGTGACCTGGTCAAGAAATATCAGCTTGGAATTCTTTGTCAAGGAATAAGGAAAGGCGTGAATCAAGAGATTTCATTTATTACTTCAGGGAGTTCACTTAAAAAACAGTAGGAGTTTAATAACAGCAATGTATCATTCTGATGCCAGATTTCAGCCTCTACCAGAAAGAGTGTGGCCATAAAAACATAAAGCATCAGTGCTATTCATGAGTTCTGTCCCCAGTTGTATAAGAGCAACTAAGCTAAAAAAAACCTTTGATTTGTTTTTTTGATTGGCTTCTTCTAAAGGCAGGACGTTTGCAGGAAACAAATATACTTGTGCATTCTGTCAGCCAAGAGAAATTGATGTAAAAGCACCCTTCCTGCAGATCTTAAGGGCAGAACAGATCCCTAATGGGAAAGGCTGGTAATCAGGATCAAAATCCTTTATATATTGTACTAGCTGATAACCTGGCGTTGCCCAGGCGTTTATAGATGTCAAAGTGTTCGTCTATATAGGGTGCCATCGAGAGGGGCCTTTCTTCCCCCTACTCTCATGCCCATCATCCCTGCCCTCTCCCTTCCCCCTCCCATGTGCTCCTCTTTCCTGCCCTATCTACGATTCTGGCACTTTGCCCCAAATCCATCAGGCCCTTCCCCATTGGTCCACTGGAGGGCAAAGGTCACGGATGGCTTTCCAAAGGAAGCGGCGAAGGAACTGACATCACAAACAATTGCCACTCTAGGACACTGTAATCACTCTCCTTAACGGCCCAGGCTTTCCCTTCTTCCTCCAATGACATCATAAACAATTGCCGCTCTAGGACGCCACACTCACTCTCCTTAACGGGCCAGGTGTTCCAGAGTTATGCTGGAAAACACACACACACACATCTTAGGGGTATCTTTACCCCCACCCACCCCAGTATTTGTTTCCAGAGAGTAAATAATCTATGTACCAAGTTTAGTTGAAATTGCTCAAGGTGCTCCAGAGTTATGCTGGAACATACGTACATGTGTGTGTGTGTGTGTGTTGCATTTGTGCTGATAAATAAATAAAGGGAGACTAGTATAGATCTATTTCAAGCTATTTAGCTCTCATAAGCTAGCTACCCTTACTGGGATTTGAACCTGGGCTCTATTACATATTAGGCAGTTGTATTAGCCACTAGGCCACAGGCTCTCCTCCTTTAACAGCTAAGCGAGGGAAATCGGTACCAAACTGGCTCTTTGGGCCTATATAAATCCAATACTTTAAATCGCTTTCATTAGTGATATCTTGCACTATTTATGTTTCAAACCAGTTAGCTGGCTAGTGCTCAGAATTTGTATTATAGTATTTTTGGGTGATAGGCTTTTTCAAAGATGGTTTCCCAAGTAGATAAAAGGCTTATTTTGCTCTTCTCCCTTCACAAAATCAATCCAATTTTCTGTGTGTATGAAATTTCTAAGGGTTGCTTTAAGGCACCACAAGATTTAAGGTGCCTTCTTATCCCCCCCCCCCAAAAAAGACAAAATATTCAAATGCTTTGCAGATGATTTTCTGCAAAGACACAACTTTTTTGAAGGCCAGAGTTACCCATCCTGATGCAAGATATCTATTCTGGAATAACTGTAAGAACTGTGCTATACCCTTCCTAGCACATCCTTGGCGGTTTCATATTTTAAATTAAATCATGGCTTGTTCAATCACAACTAGGTGGATACATACAGTATATTGGGATGGTGTGGTGGCTCCGTGATTAAGAGGTTGGAGACCCGAGACCCACAGGATGGGATGAGCTCCTGTTACTTGCCCCAGCTCCTGCCAACCTACTGGTTCGAAAGCATGCAAATGCAAGTAGACAAATAGGAAGAAAGGTAACAATGCTCCATGATGTCTTGCTGGCCACATGACCATGGAAATGTCTGGCTCAATGGCCTTGATACAGAGATGACCATTGCCTTCTAAAGTCAGCAATGACTATGAAGTAAAATTTGCAGGAATTCCTTTACTTTTTGTTTTTACACAAAACACGAAGCCTTGATTATAATTTATAATAGCAATAGCATTTAGACTTATTTACCACTTCTCAATGCTTTACAGCCCTCTCTAAGCCATTTTACAGAGTCAGCATATTGCCATCAACAATCTGGGTCATTTTAACAACTTCAGAAGGATGGAAGGCTGAGTCAACCTTGAGCCTGGTGAGAATTGAACTCCTGGCAACTAGCAGGATTAGCAATACTGCATTCTAATCACTGTGCCAGCACAGCTCTTAATGTGGAATTAAAAAAAAATATTCCTTGACATTCCCAATGTTTTATCTTCTTCAAACCTTACTGAGCCTAAACCAGAAGTTCTATTTTTATCTTTCCAAGAACTAAACACTGATTTAAAATTTAAGAATCTTTTTTTAGTGTTACATGCAGAAACGAAAATATGGAAAGGAAAAAGCTAAAACTACTAAGGAATATTCTGGATGTATAATTTATATCAGGTTTATAAATTATTTGGCTAACATGTTAAAGTGGTAAGCTTGATTTAATCACATGGATTAAAAAGATTTGACAACATTTGTATTCACATAACCTATCTGGTTGTGTGGTTAATTATAGTTTATTGATTAAATTGCAATGCATTGGGCATGCAAAAACATATTAAGCCATAAATCTTGATTAGTGAACAATTAGGGTTGGCGCTAGGCGATATAGCAGTTGGCTAAAACCAAAAATGATTCTTTTCAAGCATGATTCTCTCAGAATTCTTTCTAGCAAAACATTTTCAGAATGCAACAGAATTCCAGCAACTGAAAAAGTAATAGAACCTATCTAGTCCCATGCACATTAGGGTAGAGATTTTTAAATTATGTTTTTATTATTCTTTCTATGACTTAAAGAAAACCCTCTTCACAGAGAAGATTGCAGTTGGTTGTTTACACAACTTTCTTCTAAAATGTTATGAGTATTAGAATCAATAATTATAACCAGGTTCACACAAGACACTATGCCAAAATTAAAGAAATCATACTGTTTCATGACTCAGGCCAGTAAGTAGTTCCAACTTTGCATCTTTAATTGTGTCTCTCATAACTTGTTTTCTTTTGCATATTTTCTACATTTTCTTGCATTCTCCAGTTAGCCTTACATTGTTTCCAATCCCATCCTTAAGTGCATTGCTATCTGACATCTGCCCAGAAATTCATTTCGGAAGAATTCACAAAACAGATTCACATGCCATCACCCTTGCTAGCTTATTTCAGAAATGTTTATCTAACTTCAAGTTTAAATTGGCTCACACTTCATGAAAAGAAATTTTAGATCAGTAGAACCAGCATGAACCGAAACGTAAAAGATAACCATAAATTTGATTCTGCTTAAAGCACAACCTGTATTATGACTTATTTGTCATTAGCTGAAATAATACTGGAAAGCCAGAATATATACCCTACAAAAAGAAGGCTGGCTGATTTATGAGTGAAAGACTACCCCAAAATCCTAGCACAGGGGTTTCAAACTGAAGGCTCGCAGGCTGGATCTGGTGCTTAAATCTGAGGCGGCAGGGATGGTGGCCACACGGGGGGCCTCCACGGAGCCCATTTTTGGCCGGCGGAGTGCTGGAGGCCATGGAGACTGAAAATGAGGCATGGGGGGGGGGGGGCACATGCATGTTTTGGCCAGAAGGGTGTTGTTCTTGACTCACAGCAAGGTAAGATTTTCTCCATGACGATTGATCCCTAGCTTGGTCTTTCAGATCTACCAATTGTATGGAGGTAGTCCTCGATTTACAACAGAATTGAGTGCAAAATTTGCATTGCTAAGCAAGTCAGTTGTTAAGTGAGTTGTGCCCTATTTTACAATCCTTTCTGCCCTAGTTGTTAAATGAATCACTGCAGTTGTTAAGTGAATCATGTGAGTTGTTGAGCAAATCTGGCTCCCCCCACTAGCAGTTAGACTTAGACTTATATACCGCTTCATAGGGCTTTCAGCCCTCTCTAAGCGGTTTACAGAGTCAGCATATTGCCCCCAACAACAATCCGGGTCCGCATTTTACCCACCTCGGAAGGATGGAAGGCTGAGTCAACCCTGAGCCGGTGAGATTTGAACAGCTGAACTGCAGTCAGCTGAAGTAGCCTGCAGGGCTGCATTTAACCACTGCGCCACCTCGGCTCTGACTTTGCATGAATTTTCTGTAGTGGCGCAGTGTTTAGAGTGGTTTCTAAGGCTCTATGGTTTACTATTTGTTTAATTGCAAGTTCCCTGATTGTGGTATTGTTTGCTTCTTGATTATTGTTATGATATTGATCTTGGTGTTAACCTCTGCTCATCTGGGAGTTGATTGCTGATGTTTTGATCTTTTTTCTCCTTTTTGGCTTGTTGATCGTCTCTTTTGAATGGTATGTAGCTATTGTTTATGTCTATGTGCCTGTTGAGGGCCGATTTGTCAGACTGCCAAGCTTCTAGGAAACTGGAGGTTTCATCCAGATCTAGGATGGTTATAGTTTTGCAGCTGAAACATTTGGGTTATGAAACATCTGCAAGAAAATAACCAAACCCAGAGAGCACCTAGATCCAGGTACACTTGTTGTTTGACTAAAGATCTGTCTTTCAGATCTAGTTCTTTACATATCCCTATTTTACATTTTGCGAAACATGTTTTCCCTGACTTTGGCTTAATGTCATGTGTGAGCTAACCCATTTGTGGGACTTTGGCTTAGTGTCATGTGTGAGCTAACCCATTTGTGGCCTCAATCATGTGTAAACATAGATAATAGGTTGGTGGAGGAATATTTGCTAATTACCAACAGCTTGGTCACTCAACAGCTTGGTCGTTCAACGAAACACAGTGCCTGCACTTTCTGCATGGCATGAGAAAAGTTCATCTTCCTTCCCCTGTCCTCACCACTTTTTATAGAGGGATGATTGAGAACATCCTGTTATATTGCATTAATGTCTGGTTTGGAAGCATTTCTGCTTCGGATAGGAAGGTGGTGCAGAAAGTGGTGAGGATGGCAGAAAAGATCATTGATAGTTCACCTCCTTCTATCCAGGATATAGAATATACCATATTTTTCGGAGAATAAGACTCACCCTTTTCACTCAAAAAAGAGGATGAAAATCTGGGTGCATTTTCTACACTGAATACAGCATTTTTTGCCTCCTGAAACTCCGTCCCCTTCACCAAAATGGTTGTGCGTAGCTTGTAGGAGGCTTTCAGAGAGCTCCTGGGGGCTGGGGAGGGCAGAAATGAGGGGAAAAGGGGGTGTTTTTTGCTCGATTTCCTCCCTCCAACCCCCAGGAGCCCTCTATAAGCTTCCTAAAGGCTATCAGTGCTCTTTTATTGACAAAAAAACGGACCATTTTTGGCTCTTTTTTGCCCCACCCCCATCCCTCCCAGGACCACTCTACAAGCCTCCTAAGGGCTATTCATGCCCTTTTTTGAAAAGAAAAAAAAACAGGCCCGTTTTCATGAAAAATGGGCTGTTTTTGGAAGGTTTGCAAAGTGCAAAAACTTTTATTTAAATTTGCTTCTTTAAAACCTTGGTGCGTCTTATACTCCGAAAAATACGGTAAATGATGCTTGAGCAGGATCTGCAGGATTGTCTGGGATGCTACACATCCTCTTTATGTCCTGTTTTCCTTGTTACCTTCTGGCAGGAGGCTTCATGGTATACGAACCAGAACAGCTCTAGATTCCGTCATAGATTTGTTCCATGTAGCATCAATCCAGTGGGGGGGGTTCCGGATCCTGTTGCAACCGGTACGGTGCAGCGGGGCCCGACGTTCTCCACATGAACGCATGCAGCATGCGCATGTGTGCTACCCTCCAGTAACACCTCCACGGTGCTCCAGCTGCTCAGCGGAGCATTGCACAGGTGATGTATGTGCTGTGCGTGTAAGCGCCAAAGAGTTTAAAGACAGGCAAGGACGACCTGACCACATGAGGGACGGGCGGGTGGGCCCTCTGGAGCACAATAGCAGAATGGTACCCGGTGCTCCGGGCAGGCACCGGTACATCTGTACCCTGGCGTACTGCCTGCAACCCACCACTGCATCAATCCTCTGTGTGTTATTTATGTGTTTGGGTAGGTATACATTTTCTCTTGAGAGCAGACAACAGGATTTCATTTTTAACGTGGGCCTGTGTGCTCGCAGTAAAAAAAAAGTGACAATAAAGTTATCTTATCACTTTAACTGATTTGTGGGCTAATTTGTAAGGATCATTCTGCAAAAGAAACACTTTAGTGAAAAAGAAAATAATAATAATTACTTCTGGCGTTCTCCCTTTCAAGCTAGGGTACACAATGTCCTCTGTATACATAATGATAATATTGTGGTTAGCAGTCTCTAATTTAGCTAGACTGTGCTGAAATTCACTAAGTAATATTCTGGCTCCTCAGGAAAGTCCAGAAAGCAATAAAAGCCGATTGCTGAGTGAATTGGGTAATGTCTACGAATATTTTGGAACATAAGCCATTATTGACAAGTTGTTGACTCATCCAACTTTTCTTAAGGCGCCGAATGAACTGTGCTATGGGGAAAAAAAACACCACAAAATGGAACAAGGCAAAGAAAGAAAGCCCAGGTTTTTGTATCAATAGTCCAGAAGAAACACAAAGATTTAGTTTTTACCCCAAAGGGCATTGCTATATTTCTAGGAGGCAACCCAAACTTAACTTCCAGAGATATATCATAATCATCACATCTCGGTCTCTGTGCTAATTCCTTACCAGTACAGAATTGGGTCATTAATTCTTGTCTTTACAGCCTTTCATTTGGTAACCATTCAAAGTTACAACAATACTGAAAAAAGTGATTTATGACCATTTTTCATACTTATGGCCATTGAATTGCTTCCCTCCTTCTTTAACTCCTTTGGTAACTCTGGTTCTGATTAGAATAACTGGCTGTCCATAAAAATTAATCAATGTTTTCAGAAATATGGGGCAGTTTTAAAATTGCTTGATCATTATCTAACTACCATTTTAATGGCGTTTATGCTCAGCACTGCTATGATTAGAAGTTCTGAGTTTGATGTTTCAAGAGACTTTGTCAAGAGCTTACAACCATTTGTTTAGAGACTGTACAACAGAGGTGGGTTCCTACCAGTTCGCACCTATTTGGTAGAACCAGTTTGTCAAATCTACCGAACCGGTTAGAAGAGGTTCCATCAGTGGACCCGGAAAGCAGGCCACACTTACAGAAGAGGTTCCAATTTTTTTTGAAATCCTTGGATATGATTATTCTACACTATCATGCTCATATTTATAAAACTCAGTGCCTCTGTGAAAGGTAAGGATGACTACTCCGTTTGTGGTGCAATCAGAACATTGCGTGTGTTGAAGTTGTTTTAGCGCAAACCAAAGATGACTTTTAAAAAACAAGTTTACATCATATTCTTATGCATGCCAGTGCTCTGTGTGAGATAATTTAAGGTGGTTCTGACAAGTGTCGTTGGCATCTTCATATCCGGTCACATGGGCGGCAAGCCACTCCCATCTGGTCACATGGGCAGCAAGCCATTCCCACAAAGGAGGCCACACCCACAGAGTAGGTTCGAACAATTTTTGAAACCCACCACTGCTGTACAAAGTTTAGTGGCACTGAAAAAAGTGACTTTCAACCACTTCTTTCATTCCGTGGCATGACAAAACTGCGCTCGTCAAAATCGTGGTGATAAAATCGCGGCGCTAAAGCCGCGACGTCATCACCGCGCGTCATCACCGCGGCGACAACAGCGCGGCAACAGAAGGGCGCTTTAAAACGGCGCCGCGGCAGAAAGCCGACTTCAATTAAGGTAAGGGTTAGGATTAGCTTTAGGGGTTTGTTTTAGGGTTTGTTTTAGGGTTAGGTTTAGCGTTAGGTTTAGCGTTAAGTTTAGGGTTAGGGTTAGGGTTAGGTTTAGGGTACTGAGTGCTTGGGAATGTGCGAATTTGCCCTCCGCGATTATGTCATCGCGGTAGGGTTCCGTTTTTCCTTAGCGCTTAGAACGGCGTGAATTAGTCTTCGTGCTTATGTCTCCGCGGATAAGGGCTTCGCGGATTTGTGGTGGAACCCTTTCATTCTATGTTGTTCTTATTTAGTTTTGCCTGATTAGAAAATAGAAACAATGACCCACCCCCAGGTTTTGGTGGGGTGGGGGTCAAAGCAAGACTAAAAATGGACCAAAGCAGTTGGTTTACAGTCTATCTCGGGACTTAATTTCACTCATTTCAGGGCCACATGAAGAAATGCAATTAATGTCCTCCCAGCATCCATTTTATTTGCTGCATTTTTTTTTAATTCTGAAGGATGGTTTTAGTTCTAAGTTATCCAGGGGCATTGTTCATTGAAATAAAAGAAAAGTCAAGGGTATCCATAGGGAGGGGTCAAAAGAAGTCAAGGTGGAAGTGTGATCAAAGCTCCCTTCCCTTTCATGCATTAAAAGTAAACATGGCTTCAACTGTACAGCTATGGCCATCTTGACTTTTTTTGACTCTTCCCTGTGGACACTGCAAAAAACTATTTTTTTGAGTGAGAGAGACTTCATAAATCTTATCAAAGTGTTTGCAATTTGCACTGGTCTAATCACATATCAGTTCCGCAACTGTCTTTTCAAAATTTCAATTAGGGCATGTTAACAATCACCCCTTGATAAACCTTACTGTACTAAAATATTCATCTGCTGGAAAACCACCAGAAAAATCTCACACTTTCCTTTATAGGCGAGGTATGCACGTTGGTGGGTGGCTTGGCGTACACGCATCGCCCAGGGGAGCTGTATCTGTTCCTATCATTTTTTCCTGCTGCACCTGTAGACGAAAAGGAGATTGCGGCGCACACGCATCTCCGCCTGAAAGCCTTTTCCGAGCTCTCGGCGTGACTAGACTGTCAAAACCAAAACCGGCTTTGTTTTGGAGAGCAGCAGGGCTGGTTGGGGGAAATCGCTGCGCGCGCGGGGCTGCCGGGGAACACCAGTCCCAGGGCTCGCGGCTTGAGCAGAAGGCGCAGGCCGCGCGAGGAAGCCTGAATCCCAGCTGGGTTGCGCCAATACCGTTGTGGCGAAGGGTGAAAGTGATTCGGGGTCTCGCCTCGGGTATTTGCGGAGGGGGGGAGCGCATTCCGGAAATGAAGCAGAAAAGAAGCTGGATGGGTGTGCCAAGCGCCCGGATCGGTGGCTGGAATGGGAAGGAGGGAGGGGCGCGATTGGGGGAGTTGACGCGCAGCTGGCGGGGGACCCTTTGGGGAGGGGGGGTTGGCAAACACCAGGCGCTCGCGTAGGGGTGTGGGAAACCCCCCACACTGCCTCCTCGCGCGAGGAGGTGCAGGCGGCGGCGGCGGCAGCTGATTCGGAGGCAGCCCCGAACGAGCGCAACCATGGAAACGGAACGGGTGTCTCCTGGTAACCTGTAAGAGGAGCGGGATTGACACCGATCCGTCCATCTCCGACGGTGCTGTGCGGCTTCCTGTTTCGCGGCCGGTCAGCCTGGGACCTCCGCGTTAGGAAGGGAAGCCCACCCAAACCTAAGCTGTGAGCTCACCCAAACCCGTGTGGACGGCTCTTCCCCCCCGACTCTGCCCTGTTCGCAAACTCTCTCCCCTCGCACCCCCGCGCGCCTCTCGCCAAATCTCCCGCATCCCCACAAGTTTTGGCACCAAGCATTGAGAGCAGGACACGCGTTAGCCGCGGAGGGACTGAGCCAAGTCTCACAGATTCTCACGACAACTACCCTTCTCGCCGCCTCACGGGAACGATGCGTGTGCTTGCACGGGGTTGTGCCGAAGCGGGGTGAGCGGGGCGGGTGTTGTGGCGGAGCTGCTTCTGTCCTCGTGTTTACCTCCAGACAGTTATCGCTACAGGCAGTGTGGGAAAACGGGGGATACCCGTCTTTGGGAGGCCGGCTCCTATCTTTTTCCTTCTTCCAAAAGATTTTGCGTAACGGTAGGAAGAAGAGCAGAAGAGTGATAGCAGCCCCTAAAAATTTAGTAGCGCCTTTTTTTTAAAAAAGGGCGTTGACTTAAAAAAAATAAAACGAGGGGAAACAGAACTCCCTTTACTCCTCCTCCTCCTCCTGTCACTCCCTCCCCCCCTTAAAAAAACACATCTAGCAAGTGTTAAAAAAAAAGACAGCTTCCAGACTAAAGTGACCAAGCCGGCGGATTGTTAAGTATTGTAGTAAGGTTGCTTGGGAAGGAGAACGCCAGGCGCGCGCTTTCCTCCCTCCACCAGCGCCCCAACCCAGCCAACATGAAGGAAAAGGCGATGATTAAAACTGCCAAAATGCAAGGCAACATGATGGTAAGTAGCCGGCGGCAGCGGCGACGTAACTCCGGGGCGCCTTTCCACGGCGTTCGTTCGTTCACGAGCAGGGACGTGCGTTAGCCTTCGCCGCCAGAAAGACGCGATCCGGATTTGAGCGTGGGGTCGCCTCTGGCGCGCGGGGCTCCTCGCCCCGAACCCTTTAGTCGGGCTTACCGGCCGAGGACGCTTCCCTGGCTCGCCCCAGCGCAATTGGGACGAGCTTCGGCCGGTGCTTGCGTGTGGCTGGGGCTAAGGAAGGGGGAAAGGATGGCGTGCAGGCAGGAATAAGTGTGACCTTAGAATCGGGACGCGCCTGGGCTCGCGCGCGCTGCCACCGCCCGCCGTCCCTGCATTCCTTGTCCTTTGCTTAGAGAAACAGCCTGTTTGTCTGGAAGGGGGGGGGGAAGGATCCGCTTTCGCCGTTAGTTGCAAGGGTAGTGGGATGTTTGCAAAAAGAAAGAAAAGTATGGATTTGACCAGCTGGAAAAGCGGAGGAGCTGCTGCACCCCTTGCCAACTTTGATAACTTGCCTGCGTGTGTCCGGGATGGATTGGTCGGAACCCTTTTTAATGACCCCCTCTGCTTTCCTTCCCTAGGAACAATGGACCCCCTTCCTTTTGGGTGCATTCTTAAAAAAAAAACAATAAAATATGCTGATCCTTCCCTCCCCCCTCTGCTCCCCAGGTAATACCGGATGCCATTTTGGAGGAAACGTGCTTCTTTGGCCTTCCCGCTTTGGTCGCCGGCAAGCCTTGGTGCGAATGCGCGTTTTGAGGCGGTTGGAGGTGGGGAGGATATTTGCTTTTGCTTGGTATTATTAGGAGAAGCTGACCCAGCGACGGCGACATTTGCGCTTGGGACTGGAGGGTGAGCTTATAGAGCTCGGCGCGGAGTGGCACGTGATGGTGGGGGGGGGAGGAGGAAATGTCCTTTTTGCAGAAAAATAATAATGTTCGCCGTCTGCACCCAGGACTTCCTAGCACCAGTTTTTGGTAGGTGATTTTGCACGCCTCTCGGGAGTCATTTTTATTTGAACCTGAAGGGAGGGCGCAAAGGCTGATGATGCCTGTCACTCTTGAGATATATTTAAAAACAGCAACTCTCGTATCGTTCATTCTTTCACCTCGGCTCTGTATGGGTGACTCACTGCCGCTTTCCCTTTCCTCTCTGGAGGAAATACTGCTGGGTTTTTGTCACAATTGAACTCCTTGCCTTCCTCCCCCCCCTCCGCCCACCCCTCTTTCTTGAATAAGAAGGTGACCTTTGGATTTAAGGAAAGGACCAGTGGAATAGCAACTTCTATAAGCAGTTTAGAAATGGAATTGTTGCTCCCCAATATCTAGTTAAAACCTCTAAGGGAGTTTAAAATGAGTTGAATCCTCTCCTCCTTCCTCTCTTCCTCTCCAGGAAGTTCACTGTCATTTTTACAATATGGAAGGAAGGAAGGCCCAAATAACTACTGAGAGGCAGAAAGTATGGTTGGCCTTCAATTAATCTAATTTATGGGTACATGCTCACCCATAGAACACTATGGCCTTTTTATCTTTTAAAGATCTCTGCTCTTAGATATAGTAAACTGATTTTGTTTTTGCCTTTTTTTTAAAAAAAAAATCCACATTTTCTTTAGTGAGAACTTTTCAACAAAGTTACTGTAAAGTTTTTATATAGCCTAGAATAGATCCACCTAAAGAGAGAAAAAAGGGAATATAAACCTTAGACATAGCTGTACACTGAGAAACACATAGAAGTGGGTTAATTTGTCATTGCATTTGGTACTAAAATTGGCTTTACTCCACAAAGCCATTAATTCCATTTGTCCAATCTTGGGATATTCTGAATGCAGATTGGCCGGTGCATGATAGCAGTCTGTTGAGTCATGGGCCCCTTTGTCTTTGCTTTTTCAGCTGAATGGTGTCTGTAAAAAGCCACCAAATGATCAGCAAAACTGTTTAACTGACAACAGTGATTTAGAAGTATAGAATAACACTGCTGATTACAGGATGTGAGGTTCATACCGGTTGTACTGTTGGCAGAAGAACAAAGAATATTTTCTTTTTGGAAAAAAAAAATCTCCCTTGATATTTGGAAAACAAATGATAAACCTATTGCCTGACTCTAGATATATTTGCAAGGATATTATTTACCTGTCTAAATCCCCCTCCCCCCCGTTTAATTTAAAGAGGATACTTCACTATAGAATTAAAGAACATTTTTGGAATCCCTAAATTCTTATGTTTTTGTTTCATTGGTATTCTTCTGTTGCATGTTTATAGAATTTCTCATTTTAGGAGACAAACATTGGGCTGTATTTCCGGTAGTAGTTATAACCCCTTTAAAATAAATGATGTGCACACGTTTATAGCAGTATGTTTATTTGTTATGACTTGCTTGCTAACAGTGCTTCGTTTGCTAGCGGACTGATAAAGTTATAAAACACAAATTAAAAATAAAAGATCTGCATTCTCTTTAGCAATCAATAATGCATCCGGGTTTTTTTTTTCTTTTAAAAGTCTTAGGAATATTGAAATCTTTCACTCAGATGCATAAAACAGAATTGTTTTTGACTGATATGTCTTTTGTACATTAGCATTCTAACAAGTGTCCGGATAATAATATAGGTTGATTTTCCTCTAGAAAGTTCTTTATAAATGTGCAGTTTCATTCCTAGTGCCTACATAAGATAACCTGTGAACATTCATCATGCTATTTATTGTTATGAATACTTTTATCACTGTTCTGCTGAAACCTAATATTTTGCTAACTTTAGCGAAATCAACATTGGGGAAAAATAGTTTTGGAACATGTATATAATAAGCCTCAGGCTTACCAAGCCATGGCAGATACTTGACCTCTTATTCATCGTTTGGCAGATTTGCAAACATGATTTGGTTCGATTAGAGTCTTTATTCCATATAAGAATGAAACACTGATAGATGAGAATATTTGTAACATAGGGTTGAATTGTGGAGTCTTTGGTTCTCTCTGAGCTTGGTTGTTTTCTTCCAGACATTTCATGACCCAACTAGGTAACATCTTCAGTGCTGGAGAGAGTGGGGTTTTCTCTCTGTTTATATACTAGTGGCTTGCCTTGTCAGTGTTGATGGGAGTATTCTAGGTGATTCCACGATTAAACTGTTGTTTATGGTTAGCCTATTTATCTAAGTTGGTAGTTTCATACAGTGAGAAAATCCCACTCCCTTCTAACACGGATGATGTTACATAGTTGGGTAATGAAACGTAAGCAAGAAAACAACCAAGCTCAGAGCACCATGGGCCCCAGAAGAATGAAACATTAAGCATATCAAAAGATTTTCTATCTGAAATGTCAACCCTGTTATGTAAGATCATTTTCCATTGTTTAAACCAATGTTTCTCAACCTTAGCAATTTTATGAGGTGTGAATTTCAATCCCCAGAATTCTTCTGGCATCCTGGCTAGGGAATTCTGGGAGTAGAAGTCCACCCGTTATAAATTTCCTAAGGCTGAGAAACCCTCTAGGCTAGGGCTACCAAACTCCTGGCCCACAGGTCAGATGCGTCATGCGCTGGACTGTTAACCATGCCTGGTTTAACAAAAAGGGGGGGGGAGTCCTGTTAAGTCATGTGATGCCGCTAGGATGATGTGATTTCGACACCCCTGCTCTAGGCATTTTCTACTTGTCTCTTTAATAAATATTAACTCATTTATTGGTAGCAGCTGGAGTGTTTTCCACAAAACTTCCCTTTAGCATGGCCAAATTTAGTCCTTTTAATGCTTTTAGTTAGAGTAAAAGAATTGAAATGGAGATAGGATGGTCACATTGCCAGAAGAACTGATGGCAGGTGGGCCAAGGCAGTCATATTAATGGATCCCACCTGATGAAAAGTGTAGACCTCAAACAAGATGGATCGAAGACATCAGCAAGTATTTTGGGTCCAATTGGCAAAAGAAAGCTCAGGACCCTATTGATTTGATTGGAAACATGCGGAAGAGGCCTTCATCCTGCAGTGGATAGACAAATGGCTAGAATGATGATGTAGACACGTTAACATAAATTGCACCCATTGTTTAATTTGGAAAGCATCTCTTGGTTCTGTTGCATTGTGCTCCATTCATCAAATTAATACAAAGGATAGACTGAAAACTGTAAAGATCTCAGCTATTCCTAGCATCAGCCCATTCTTCCAACTGTATGTTTTGGTAAATGGCCAAAATTTTATACAGTAGAGGTGAAAGAGGTATCTTCACATTATCTAACTGAAGAGGATTGTCATATGAACTCTTCTGCATAGTTCAACAATACATGTTAAAACAGGAGAATTCTGTCCATAAAAGCACCTGAAATTGTGTGCATAAATAATGATTCCATCCTGTATCACAAAAGGATTAAATCATTCTAGTAATAAAATGAAAATCCAATATATTGGTTCTGAATAAGTCTATGTAAACTTAAGCAATGTCGTCATTAGTTTATGAGAATCCATCATCATCCCCATATTTTGCTTTTAGTGAGCCCCTATATCTTGTAGGTCAGGGGTGTCAAACTCGATTAGATTGCGGGCCGCATCAGGGTTGTGCTTAATCTTGGGTGGGAGTGGCCAGAGTGGGCATGGCCAGCTCAACATCACTCGTGTCAGGGATTCCTGTGGTGGCCTGAGCAGTCTGCCAGTGAAAACGAGCTACCAAGCTCCGTTTTCAATTGCGACGGTCTCCTGCATCTCTCTGCCAGTGAAAACTGACGTCCATTTTCATTGACAGAGGCTTCGTGGGCTGGTTCTTCGCTTTTTCCAGGGTTTTTCCAGGGTGCACCCCGCAGCCGGATCTGGGCCCCAGGCCTTGAGTTTGTCACACCTGTTGTAGGTGAATACAATCTTTGCATAAATTGGGGCAGAGACAAAGAGTGAGTTCAACAATGGAAACAACCAAAAAGCCAAATAATTTATTTGCCTACAAATCACATTTCTGATGCCCACCATTAAATTGAACGAGTGTGTTTAAATAACAATACATTTATTAAATGTATATGCTACCTGACTCCCAAGTATCCTGGATGGGTTATGGTTGTTAAAACATTTATAAATAAAGAACAATAGGAGCGCGCGCGCACACACACACACACACACACACACACACAAACACACACACAATATAGGTCAAAAGAATAACAATGGCAAAGAAAATAAATCAGGCTGGTGGAAGAAAAGAAAAAAGGGAGGGAGGGTAGAAAGAGAAAAGGGGAGAAAGAAAGGAAAGAGAAAGAAAGAAAGAAAGTAAGAAAGAAAAAGATCATCCTCTCCAATATCCTATTCAAAGGCCTGGGCAAGGAGCCAGTCTTTAAGCTTTTCAAAAACCAGACGGTAGAAGCCATTTTCTTCACTCCCCAATGGCTGAAATTCTACAGGTCCATGCCATCAAACATACAATTATGTGTTGATATCATGACATATGCAACTTTGAGGTCATTCTTGCTTCTTTGGGGTTCCATGTTTACATAAATTTCTGTAGGTATAACTGCAATGGTGCAACTAAAGCTCTGCTTCTTCACATAAAACAGATAGATCTTCAATTATATCATCATAGCTGCTTCCTTGACCTTGATCTTCCTCACTGGAAAATCCTAAATTTTCTCCCTTTTAAAGTTCTGTTCACTTTAGTCAAAACCAGATACAAAATCGTTAATCACAGTATTTTAACAACTGCACTGCTTTTGTAATGACCCTTCTGTAACAGTCATGATGCTATAAAATATGTTGAACGTTTTACCTGACATTTAAATGCCAATGTTTCTTTAAGACACAACATGTGGTAGAAAGGTTTGAACCTAAACACCCAGTTATCTTTATTATAAATATGGATGCAGTAGGTAATCTCAGCAGAGAAATACTTGCCTATTTTAATCTACAGTTTTTGTCAAGAAACTTTTCCAGATAATTCAATTCACTATTATGCACTTTCTCTTTATTCTTTTTTTTCTTTTATGTTTTGCCTCTTGATTATTAGTTCTAGTTAGTTTTTTATATTTCTAGCTTAACTTTTAATAAAGTTGCTTTAAAAAAAAAAGGCTTGCCTGATAGCTGTGGTTAAACTTCCCACAGAGTTTGGAAGTCTGTAATGAATCCATATTCCCACTATCCTTCCCTTCTATCCATCCAATTAAAAAAAATATAGTATTAACTTGATTTAATACTATGCCTTTGTAATATGTTTAATGACTTGTGACATGCCTTGCTACATTTATCTATCTACAGCAAGCTTTGATTTCTTATTTTACTGATATTACTTTACACAAATGAAATGATTTTTTCCCCCACTCAGAATTCTGGGGCATATAGTGATTAAATGAAAGTTCTGAAAGGCTCCTCTCTATAGCAAAGCAGTATTTAGTCCATCTGTCTTGGCAATTTTGTTCTCAATAATGATGTATTTCATTTGCTCAGACATGGAATGACTGTTAATAAGAGTATTTTCAACATGACTCTGGATGCTACAGAATTCAACAATTGGATTCTTATTTTTCTAGAGGTTTGATCACCATAAGCAAATGGGCATTGATAAATCTCAAAGTTAAATGGCTTGTTTTATCTTGGCTTAGAATAGGGATGATCAACTTCAAATGTGTGGACTTCAACTCCCAGAATTCCTCAGCCAGTCATGCTGGCTGGGAATTCTGGGAATTAGTCCACAAGTCATAAATTCCAAGGTTGGACACTCCTTCCTTAGAGGCATTGTCATGAAAACTAGAACTTATCTAAGCTAACTCAACATATTGTTATTTTTCTGCCTCATATTACTATGCCTTAGTTAGTTAGCTTTCTGTATCCCAAAACAAGATTTAACTAGTAATTTAGTAATTGAATCATGAACTACCAGTGTGTTTGTTCCAATGTTTTTATTGAATTGAAGATAGATCATATCCAAAGATCCATTAGGTTTCATCTTGGAAGTCATCATTATTCTTACTGTTATACTTCAATCTCTTTCTCCTCTCTCTCTCTCTCTCTCTCTCTCTCTCTCTCTCTCTCTCTCTCTCTCCCTCCCTCATTCTCTCCCTCTCTCCCTCCCTCTCTCATTCTCTCTCTCTCTCTCTCTCTCCCCCCCCCCCCCGTGTGTAGGGAGTGGGAGAGAGAGAGAGATGCATACTGAGTTTTTTATGTGGACAACTCATTTGAATTTTCAGTAGTTCATAAAGCAAGTTCTCAGATCTAGAAGAAAACTTATTAAAATATTAATCAGGTTTATTGGTTTTATAATTAGTTCTCTGAACTAATAAGTTTTATTTATTTGTTCTCTGAAGATTTTAACAAAATTTTCCCATTCATATTTTGAATAATTAGACCTAGTATAGCTTTATGGTAATTTGTAGTAAATATTGCATTTCTTATTTACCTTATTCATCCATTCTTAGATTTTGTTTATAGTTGGTGGTTTTAATTTAAAAGTGTATCTGTAAAATTGCAAATGAACAGCATGGTACAGATCTATTGCCCTTGAGCATCTTTAATATTTATGAACTAGTCATCAACTAGACAAAACAAGATTGGTATGTGCAATAAACCTGAATGCCTTATCTTTATATATATAAAAGCTAAATACCACTCACTCATCATGAAATCTCCAGAACCGTAAAGCCTACAAACTTGAAATTTGCAACATATGTTCCTCTTGGCTTCTAGGTGCTCACTAAGAAAGGATTTTTTGAAATGACCATCAGATCATTAGCAATTTTAATAGAATAATTAACATGCTCTGAGTTCTACTTCTCCTCCTCACCTAAAAAGAATTCTGTTCCAACTGCCAGTTGCCTTATATTAACATGCTCTGATGCTAAGGAGTTAGACATTCTACATTAATTTTCAACCTTTAAGTGTCAATTTATCAAGCCCAATCATATAGTTTCCTAGCGAAGCTCGCGTATGCAGCTAAACAGATATAATCGTATTGCATTATTCAACAAAGTGACAAAATTAGTGGACCAAAGGAATCGATATAATTTACTTGGACTTCAGCAAGGCATTTGATAAAGTAGACCATAAGCTACTACTACATAAAGTAGGAAAATGTGGGTTAGACAGCATAACCAACAGATGGATTCATACGTCAACGTGTAGTCCTCAATGGAACTGCATCTACATGGAGGGAAGTATGTAGTGGAATACCCCAAGGCTCTGTTTTAGGCCAAGTACTCTTCAACATCTTCATCAATGATCTGGATGAAGGGATAAATGGGAAACTCATCAACTTTGCAGATGACACCAAGATGGCAGGAATAGCCAATGCTCCAGAAGACAGGCTTAAGATACAGAAGGATCTTGACAGAAGGCTGCATAAACAGAGGGATAGAATCAAGATCACGTGAAGTGTTAATACCACTTTATAATGCCTTGATAAGGCCAAACTTGGAATACCCCATTCAGTTTTGGTCGCCATGATGTAGAAAAGATGTGGAGACTCTAGAAAGAGTGCAGAGAAGAGCAACAAAGATGATTAGAGGCCTGGAGGCTAAAACATATGAGGAACGGTTGCAGGAACTGGGTATGTCTAGTTTAATGAAAAGAAGGTCTAAGGGAGACATGATAGCAGTGTTCCAATATCTCAGAGGCTGCCACAAAGAAGAGGGAGTCAAACTAAGCACCTGAGGGCAGAACAAGAAGCAATGGGTGGAAACTAATCAAGGAGAGAAGCAACTTAGAACTGAGGAGGAATTTCCTGACATTTAGAACAATTAATCAGTGGAACAGCTTGCCTCCAGAAGTTGTGAATGCCCCAACACTGGAAGTCTTTAAGAAGATGTTGGATACCTATTTGTCTAAAATGGTATAGGGTTTCCTGCCTAGGCAGGGGGTTGGACTAGAAGACCTCCAAGGTCCCTTCCAACTCTGCTATTGTATTCTATTGTAATCTTACATATTTAAAAGGAGTCTAGTTTTGTTCATTTCAGTGGACAATTATTTATCCCAGTGCTTCTCAACCATAGCATTGCTGGCTGGAAGGGAATTCTGGGAGTTGAAATCCACCTGTCTTAAAGTTGCTAAGGCAGAGAAACAATGGTTGATGTTAACGTTCTTCTGTTTCACCCTATTTTTTTCTCTTCCCTTTCAGTTAAATGCTTCCTCTTCCCTTCAGCTCTTCTTTGGGTCTTGCTATTTAGAGTATTCCGCTTTGTCAGCATTACTATCTTCTTTTAATTTAGGTAGTGGATTCTGTGGGAATAACTTGGGTAATAAAATGCTTCAGTCAGGAAGAACTTTTTTCAACATTCTGTCATTTGGTCATTTGATGGCCTTGCTAATTGCTTTTAATAGGTTTTGATGTCTTCTCCATTCATATTCAGGCCAGCGTGCTTGGAAAGAGAGCACAATAACACTTTTCCCTTTACAATTCCTTGTGCAATTGGAAGAACCTAAGGTTAGAAACGAGCATCTTGGCTAATCTAGAGATTCTGTTATAAAGCATGCCTGTTAGGAAGGAGGAGGTGGATGTAATTTGTGAAGACAAGATGGATAAAAAAAAATCCCTGTGTGATTGAACAATACTCTTACTGACACCTTGTGAAAATCAATGAGCTAGGTTTTGGGGGAAAAACGCTCTATCATTATCTAATTTATGTAATTGTATCCATTTAAACAAGCTATTAACGTGGCATGTTAAGGTGGTTTTACTGACATAAACAGACTTAATTTGACTCAGAATTCAGTTTTAACATTCTCTGCTCTTCTCATTTGAATGCATCTCTTACTTGATAGTTAGGGATGTGTCACTTATTAAGGTCTACTTTTTCTAAGCTGTGGTAGGCAGTTTGTAGCCTCATTTGGCCCTTTCTGACACTTTACTTATGGCCCCTTTGCACTCCAAGGCTGCACTGCTGAAATGGACAGTTTTTCATCCAAACCTGTACAACATTTGGAGTTTGGGAAGATGGGGGTGGGGGCTAGGTGCATAACAGTAATTTGTCTTTCACAACCGCCTCGTTCTTTTTTCCATGCTTAAACTAACTAATGAACTAAAAGCAAATCAACTATTCCTCCTCCGTTGATACCAAATGGCGTCCAGAAACCCTCCAGAAGATCAAGCTGCTTACTTGCAACTCCTGAACCCTCAAAAGTCATGTTGTGGATCTGCTAACACCTTCCTTTCTTTCTCACCCCTGATAGCATATGTGAAACCATTGCAAATTCATAGTTGATCGCAGGTAGAACGGTGGTCAATTTGGTTGTTGTTGTTAGTTGCGAAGTCATGTCTGACCCATCGCGACCCAATGGACAATGTTCCTCCAGGCCTTCCTATCCTCTACCATCCTGCGGAATCTATTTAAGCTCACGCTTACTGCTTCGGTGACTCCATCCAGCCACCTCATTCTCTGTCATCCTCTTCTTCTTTTGCCTTCAGTCTTTCCCAGCATTAGGCTCTTTTCCAGGGAGTCCTCCCTTCTAGTGGTTAAGGCACCAGGCTAGAAACTGGACGATTGTGAGTTTTAGTCCTACCTCAGATGTGAAATAAGGTGACTTTGTGCCAGTCATTTTCTCTCAGTGCCAACCCACCTCCCTGGATTTTGTTGTGGGGAAAATAGAAGGAGGAAGGTACGTTGGATATGTTCACCACCTTGAATTGTAAACAATAATTATAAATAAATTCAGCACAAATGAGAAGAAACCTTGGAAAAATCCGTTAAAAGAAATTTCACCTCATAAAATTTTCCTAATAATCTTTCTAAGGTTCTATGGTTAAGGTAAAAGTTCCCGTTGCACATATGTGCTAGTCGTTCCCAACTCTAGGAGGCGATGCTCATCGCTGTTTTAAAGCTGAAGAGCCAGTACTGCCCGAAGACGTCTCTGTAATCATGTGGCCGGCATGACTAAATGCCGAAGGTGCATGGAACGCCGTTACCTTCCCACCAAAGGTGGTTCCTATTTTTTTACTTGCATTTTTATATGCTTTCAAACTGCTAGGTTGGCAGAGGCTGGGACAAATAATGGGAGTTCACTCCATTATGCGGCACTGGGGATTCGAACCGTCAAACTACCAACCTTTCTGATTGACAAGCTCAGCGACTGAGCCACTGTGTTCCTTTCTATAGTTATAACAGGCAAACATTACAAATATCTTGCTGAAACTGATGTATTTCTTTGATCTTGCGAAATGCATAAAACTTGAAACAATCCCGTTATGGTTTATTCCAGGTGTGATTTTGAGACATAGGTGGGAGACATTATGAGCACTTGGATCATGTTGCTTTAACAAATGTACTCCTTTCCTTCTATCAGGTCTCCCGCTCACTATCTCATATTACTTGAATATCTGAACTGTACCAGTAGCACTGGAAATCATATCCAGACTGCAAAATATCTCCTTGGCGCTAACAATGCTCTATGAGTCAAAAAGATATAGTACTTTTGAAAAAGAAATCTGAATCCTGAATCAGCTAGCACTGATGATATTACCTAGTTTGGTAATGAAACATCTGCAAGAATACCAACAAGCTTAGACAGCACCGAGGGCCTAACAAAAACCTAGGTGGGAAACCAAAAATAAAAATGTCCTTATTTTTTAATTACCTTAAAAACATGGGAATAAAGAAATGCAAACTACGTCAGAGTTTCATCCAATACTCTACTGGTAATGTTTCTTTTCAATGTTTGCAAAGGGAGTGGATTTTTTTTTTTTAAGTTCCTACAATCAAGTGATTTTGTTTTCAATTTGGTATGATGCCAATCAGCACAGAATACGAAGGACTGATTGTGATGATTACGGAGCAACAAGTCAGTGTTGGAGAATAGGAGGAGGAAGGAGTAATAGCTATGGTCTCTCTACATCAGGGGTGTCAAACTCACGGGGCCGTGGGCAGGATGTGTCACGCGCTGGCCACGCCCACACCCAATTTAACGAAGGGGGGAAAAGTCACAATACATCATATGACACCACCATGACGACATGAGTTTGACACCTCTGCTCTACATCTTCCAGTCATGCACTGCTGCTTTGAGTTTTTCTATATTCTGACTGGAGTCAGCTTTGATAGTGTCCAGCCATTGTGGTTTTGGGCAGCCTGTGTTTTTTTTTTTAACTGATAAAACTCTTCCAAGCGTAATTGCTTTTTCCAGTGAATTCCCCTGCATGGCCAAAATAAGTGAGACGCAATAAACTTTTAAAGTCACAGAGACAGGTTTTCTCCAGGATGATTACTCCCATTATGGTCCTTCAGATCTTTCAACAGTGTATTGTCAACACTATAATTGAATCCATCTACTTCACTGCTGTTCTTCTTTTCTTTCCTTCTCAACACTTTAGATGTTTCGAGAAAAGTAGGTCTTTGATAATGCCTCTGAAGTGTGATAATTTGAGCCTGGTCATTTGTGCCGTGAGTGAGGAAAAAAGGCTGATGCAATTGCAAAAATGCTAAATGCAGAGTATAAACTATTATATGAATATAAATTTAGACCAACTCATTTAGTGTTTATTGTGAACCATTCAGACCCTGTGCAACAGCAAACTTGTTTGGCTCCAGAATATACATACATGCATCTCTTGAGCATTCACATTTATTTGTTTGTTTGTTTGATTGTTTAGTTAGTTAGTTGCCATATTTTTCAGAGTATAAGACGCACCAGAATATAAGACGCACTAAGGTTTTGAAGAGGCAAATAAGAAAATAAACCAGGTTTTGCACTCTGCAAACCTTCCAAAAATTGCCCATTTTTCATGAAAATGGTCCTGTTTCTCCCCCCCCCCAAAAGGCATAAATAGCCTTTAGGGGGCTTGCAGAGTATTCTTGGGGGGGGGGAGAGCAAAAACAAGCAAAAAAACAGCCAGTTTTTCGCAAAAATGCGAAAAATTCGCTTTTAGGAAACTTATAGAAATTGAGGAAAATTTGGGAAATTGAGCAAAAAATAGGGCTTTTTTTGCTCATTTCTGCCCTCTCCAGCCCCCAGGAGCTCTCTCAAAGCTTCCTACAAGCTATGCACGGCCATTTTTGGTGAAGGGGACGGGGTTTCAGGGAGTCAAAAATGCTGTATTCAGTGTATAAGACACACCCAGATTTTTAGCCTCTTTTTTGATGGAAAAGTCTCTCTTATACTCCAAAAAATATGGTAATTAGTTTGTCAGTTTGTTCGTTAAATTGATTTTCTGTCTACCTTGCTATGGGGCCAATCTAAATAGTTTACAAAAATAAGAAGGAAGAGATGGAGGGGAAAGTGTAAAGACAACATAAGTAAAATAGTAGAAATAAATAAACTTTATTTACTTATTCATTTAGGTGTACAGCTAAAAAAGAAACATTGAATATCCTTTACGTTAGTATGTAACTTCCCACAGAACTGCTGCTGTAGTGAAGATGTAGAAATGGAAGTGGAATATTGGAAATTAATATTTCTTCTTTATCCGGCAGGCTTTCTATAAGAAATAAAAGAGGTAAAGTTTCTCTTATGAGTGAGAAACATATTAGTTTTTCTTGCTTCTCCAGAAATGAAAGCTTAATTATGAGGATATGAAAAATCTGTTAATGTTTGTTAATACAAGTTATCCCAGATTTAACGCTATAAGAACCCAGAATTACAGTCACAAGTTTCTGAGGTCATTAAATCATTCTCCATCAGCACTATGCTCAATTTTATGATCTTTTTGTGACAGTCGTTCAGCCAATAGCAATAGCAATAGCATTTGGACTTATATACCGCTTCACAGTGCTTTACAGCCCTTTCTAAGTGGTTTACAGAGTCAGCTTATTGTCCCCAACAATCTGTGTCCTCATTTTACTGACTTCGGAAGGATGGAAGACTTAGCCAACCTTGAATGGTGTGGTTGTTAACCAAATGCTGTAATCATTAAGTAAATGAACCAGTTGTTAAGTGAATCCAATCTATTCAATGGGCATTTTTTGTTGGAAATCTGGAAACAGTGTAAAATCGTAAGTCACGGGACACTGGAATGCTGCAAACAGCTTTAAAGGGAAGCTGGTTACCAAATGTCCAAAATGTGAATGCATAACCATGGTGGAAGGGGTGCTGCCATCAGAACCTCAAAATCAACTCTTAAGTATCTTTTGAGGGTCTGTTTTAATTTTGAACAGTTGCTAAGTGACTTGTCATTAAGTAAGGACTACGTGTATTTGCTTATAATATGCTACAGAGGCTGGATCTTTGTAAATAATTGTTTCCTCCTATACATCCCACTAGATTTTTTTTTAAAAAATTGTTGGGAAACATTGCCCCATTTGCATTGTAGTTTTAATTTTTTTCAAATACATAAAAATTAGTTTAAAAAAAAGATTTTAATGCAACTTATGATAAAAATTGCTTTCAGACTACCACAAAAAATGCTTTATAATGCTAATAGTCCTTTCTTCCAAAAAGTACAAAGATTGTTTTTATTAGGAATTGCAGCACTTCCAATATCTCAAACAGAAAAGCTGTAGAGTTGGAACTACCGCAGTGTACTTAGCTATCTCTGGACTCTGTTATTCATTTGCAACCTCTATCACTCCAATGCTTTTTAAAGTAAAATCTTTTGTCTAAAATTTGTGAGAAGGAAATCCACAGAAACAAGGATAAATAGAGGAAGAAAAAATATAGCTGACTTTCATTTATGTCTACTTAGACATATTCCAATGGGCCATGAGTACTAAAGGTAAAGATTTCCTGCACACATATGTGCTAGTTGTTCCTGACTCTAGGGGGCGGTGCTCATCTCCGTTTCAAAGCCAAAGAACCAGTGTTGTCTGAAGACGTCTCTGTTGTCATGTAGCCGGTATGACTAAACATCGAAGGTACATGGAGTGCTATTACCTTTCCCCCAAAGTGGTCCCTATTTTTCTACTTGAATTTTTACGTGCTTTTGAACTGCTAGGTTGGCAGAAGCTGGGACAAGTAACGGGTGTTCATTCCGTTACGTGGTGCTAAGGATTCAAACCGCTGATCTGCCGACCTTTCTGATCAACAAGCTCAGCGTCTTAGTCACTGAGCCACTGCGTCTCTTTTATGAGTACTAAAGAATTGCGCTAAAGTTTCCAAATGGGAAAAAAAGCTATTTGCTATTGGGTCCAATATTTTCAGTATTGGAAAAAGATCTCATTATTATGCACGTCAGCCCCCATGAGTGAGACCACACCAGGAAATCAGCTTCCCAGGAAGGCAAAAATTACCCTTGTTGTGTTGACTGAAATAACAGAATCTTGCAAGTCTAATTGTGCTAAATTTACTTTATTTATTTTATAAATTATTTTATATTTATTTTATAAACAAATGAATAAATTGAAATGTTAAATTTCATCCCCTTGTATGTCAGTGAAGGTGTCTGCCAAGGCTACTTCTGAATATGTTAACTGAATAAGTGTTAGTATTGCTTTATACTACATTAATGAGACCAAATTTGGAATATTGCATCTAGTTTTTGTCACTTGAGATTCTATATTAAAAGTGTTTTGTTTTTTTTCAAAACAGACACAACACAAAAAATCCTATATTGGGATTCTAGAAAGACTGCAGAGAAGGGCGACAATGATTAGTGGGTTGGAGGCTAAAACACAAGATGAATGGTTGTGGGAACTGGGTATGTCTATTCTAACAAAGAAAAGGATTTTGCTAGCATGATAGCATCATCCAATATTTGAGGGGCTGCCACATATTTGGGGGTTGACTTATTCTCCAAAGCAGCTGAAAGCAGGACAAGAAGTAATGGACACAAACAGAAAGCCAACCTAGGACTAAGGAGAAATTTGCTGACAGTAAGAACAGCTAATCAGTGGAATGGCTCACCTTCAGTGATGATGCTCCATCACTGGAGGTTTTTAAGAGGAGACTGGACTGGAGTGTTGGGTTTCCTTTTTTTTTTTTTTTTTACTACCGGTTTGCTCGTACACACACTCACGAGTGGGCGGAGCCTCCCACCGCCACTACTATCAGTTTGCCCGATCCAGTCCGAACCGGAAACAACCCACCTCTGGGTCTCCTGCTTGAGCAAGGGGTTATACTAGAACAGTGTTTCTCAACCATGGCAACTTGAAGATGTCCGGACTTCAACTCCCAGAATTCCCCAGCCAGCATTCGCTGGCTGGGGAATTCTGGGAGTTGAAGTCCAGACATCTTCAAGTTGCCAAGGTTGAGAAACACTGTACTAGAAGATTTACAAGGTCCCTTCCAACTGTAATTCTGTAATTCTGCAATATTGTTTTGTTTTGCAGAGCTTAAACATGTTTCGGCTTTGTTTGCCTGACTAATGGCTCTTGCATACCAATAATCCTTGATTTGTGACTGGTTGTTCAGCAACCATTTGAAGTTACAACAGATTCCCCCCCCCCCCCCCAAGATATTTACAACCAGGTTCCAAAATTCTGATCAAAGCTCCCCCTCCCCATTTGATCATGTGACCACATTTTAGGCATTTGGCAACTGATCTGCATTTACAGCCAATTGCAACATCCTGTGTGTGGTTTACTATATTTTTTTTTGCCAAAAATTACAGTTACTTCTGGTCTTTAGCAAACAATGGGCTTGCTTAACGACCGTGGATTCATTTAATCATGGTGATTCGCTTAATGACCTCCACAAAAAGGACAATGAAATCAGGTCAGCCGTATGAATAACCACTTTGTGACCTTCACAAATTATGACTGATAGGCAGGCTCCGTTACGATTGTGCTGAAGGCTACCTTGTATTTCCCTCAAGTTTCTTTTTGTTCAATAACAGAGCCTTGTAGGAGCCTGAGATAATGATTCAGTTACATATAGAAGATCCAGCGGTACCACCCTGGTGAGTCTCTGTTGCAAAACAAGGACGGCCTTACATTGATTTTTGCTTAGTCTAGTCACAGGCTGTGAGTAAAGCTGTGTCCTGACATGATTGCAAGAGCATCTGAACACAGTTCGTCCTGCTGTGCCTCATAAGAATACGGTATGTATTTTTGCTTTGGTAGAACTGAAACTTCAGAAGAAAATCTGTGATAGACAGTATAGTTGTTCCTCTGTGTTTAGAGGTTTATAATACTGCTGTTAACCACTCAAAACTGTGGAGCCACACATTTACCACAATGTGGAAGAAAGGAATGGGGCATTGCTATCTTGATTTTTTAAAAACTTTCTTCCCATGAATGACCCTTCTTCCCACTGAGGAGAAAAAGGAAGTTACTGTTTGTCAGGGAATTGCGCAGCGGGTTTCCCAAAGGAAGTCAGAGACGTTGACATTTATATTATACTAGCTGGTAACCTGGCGTTGCCTGGGTATTTATTTATCCTAATCCATACATTTGTCCTCAAAAATAATCACAGACCAAACGTAATTTCTTTTTTTTTAAATAAATTTTTATTCTTTTTAAACAAAACAACACATACAAAACAAAGCAAGAGAGGAAAAGAAGAACAACTTTCCTCCATTTCATCAAGCATGTCTTTTGGTTACAAGTTTTTGTGCATCAATTCTTAAATTTAGGATTAACATCACTGGTTTACATTAAACATAGCTGAATGTTTCACTGTCATTGAGCATTATACGTTCAGGTTACCATTAATATCATTTCATTTGTAACAATCCTTTTTTCCTTGAATTCATAATTATCTATCAAATAACAATGGGTCTTTAAACTGTTATAGTATCACCTATCTCTAAAGAGTAAAAGCGAAGATTCGAACTAAGAATTCTCATTGGTTTATAATAAAGCATTCATATTTTCAATTGACCATAATGTTTTCAATCGTCCAGAATTCCAAGAATGGTTTCCCATTATTAATTATTCGTCTATACAGTGGTTAAGTATTTCAATTCATGTATATATCAATTATTCCTTACATCATCATTGATCTGTTTAATATATAAAGATCTTTCTAGTGTGAAATGGTCACTACATACAATTATACCAAAGTGTTCAAATCATCCCACTCTTATACATTAAAAACATTATTGTTCTTTATATATCATATAAGTAGCACTCTATATCATAACAGAAAAAATAAAAAAGAAAAAAAGAAAAAATTATTACAACATAAGTAAACAGTTTCATTCCTAGGTTTTTTTATCCAACCATTGGTAAAACAAGTCCCACACTTTATAATATTGCTCATCCTCTTGTTCTCTAATTTCAAATGTAAGCTTACTCATTTCGGCACATTCCATTATTTTCTGGATAGTTTCCTCCTGTGATGGTACTTTCTCATTTTTCCAATTTTTGGCAAATACAACCAAACGTAATTTCTAATATTGGATTTCCCCCTTTACCACAGGGAGCCCCCTTGTGGAGTACTGTGAAGCTGTTATAATGGCAACTCCACTGCGCTGCATAGTAGAAGCCATTTTTAGGCACAACAGACTGTATTTTAACAGAACACACCCCAAAGAGTATTAGGGGTGTCTTTCCCCACAGTATTTTTTTCTAGAGAATAAGTCATAATTATACCAAGTTTGGTTTTATATATATATAGAGAGAGAGATTTTACATCAATACAGTATATATGGCAAATTAGATAGTTGGGCAAATAGGAGCATCACCAGGAAAATAACAGAACACACAGAAGACAAAGACGGGGAGGGAGGGAAACTTCCCCCCTCCACACCCACAGCAACCAATCCAGCGCAGATTGCCTCACGCAAGAACCAACCCTCTTCAATCAATCAACCACAACTGTCTGTTCTGGCTCACTGCATAACCCCATTGCTCCAGTTACTAAATTTCAATATCATAACACTGTTTATCCTTCTCCATAAGATAAACGTAGGTTCTGAAAGATTTTCCTGGAAAATGAACACATAAAGTAAAATTCCGTAACATCATTTTCCCATCTTCAGGATAGCCATTGTTAGACATTTGGTTTCTAGTGTTTAAGAGCCAGGAAGCTGCAGGCAGTCAGGGCAAAAGCTGATTAAGGGTTAACTCATAATTATTTTAAATTAAAGCAATATATACATTCTATATTGTTTTTACATTCCGACTATAACCCATAAATATTACTTAGTAACTTGTTTCTTCTAACTTGGTATGCCTGAGTTTGCAAATGAAGCCTGTTTAATGTGAGTCATATTTAAAATTTCCCATAAGAACTCAAAGAGAATTGATTTTGGGGGAGGGTTAAATGGATTATCAAAATGTTCTCTCCCTTTAACTTACCAGCATGTATTAGATGACAGTAATTGTTTTTGGAGCAATGAAAATTAGCAAATAGAGTACAGCCAGCTAGCCTGGTTAGCGAGAAAATTAAGCACAATTTAAGAAATATATTTATGGCAACATGTTTACTTTGAAAAGATTGCTCTTGCTAAAGTATTGCTGAAACAGAAATTAAAATGTGTAAAAAAAAAATACAGGTTGTCATTTTTAACCTGTCATAAGATTCCTAAAATTGTAACTCTTCCAATCTTGGATTTGAGTTTGTTTATTTTTAAATATTATTGTGAGCTCATTTCTATGCTACATACAGTAAGGGAAAAAATTCAATGTAATGAACAAAGCAGATATATTGCGAAAGAAAATAAAAATAAAAACTTTTACATATGCCACATTGAACTTCTGGTGGATAAATGGTGTAAACTTAAACAATAAAATAAAATAAAATAAAATATTGGCTAAGAATCAGTTTGGTCTAATGCAGTGGTTCCCAATGAGACTCCCACGCCCCACAGGGGGGCAATTTGATTTTTAATGGAGGCAATGTGAACCTTGTTTAAACCACATTAATGGCCTTTTAGGCTTCCTCCGCATGAGTAGAGTTCACTTTGTGCGTAAAGTAAGAATTATATGTCACGGTGGAGGGGCATCAGGATTTTAGAGATGCTGAGGGATGGCATGGCCAAAAAAAGTTTGGGAACAGTGGTGGGTTGCTCTTACCGTCATTATTGGTACGCTGATTGCGGTCTGTCCGTGCACGTGCCCGATGTTTACTGCGCACGCATGCGTAATCCACTGCCCCTGAAACACCCAGCTGCTTGTCGGGGTGCACACAGGCTCCGTGTGCTGTGCGCACATGCGCAGTGTGCCTTTCGGCATAAATACAGCTATAGAGCAGAGGCGAGTGAGCCAAACGAGCCACCGTACCGGTACGCTCTCAGCTGCTCCAGGCCACTACCGGTACGGCTGTACCAGTCAGGACCGGCAGCAACCCACTACTGGTTGGCAACTACTGGTCTAGTGGTTAAGACACCACGCTAGAAAGTGGGGGACTGAATTTAAGTTCCATCTTAACCACCTGGGTGACCATTCCCTCTTTCCTCTCAGTCCAACCCACCTCACAGGGTAGCTGTGTTTTTAATGCCACATCTCCCTCAACCAGTGTTTTGCAACCTCACCTGTGGGAAGTTGAAGTCCACACATCTTAAAGCGGCGGAGGTTGAGAAACACTGCCTAAACTAATCAATAATTTTATTAAAGTAATATTAAAGTGATAGATAAAACATTCTGGAGCTTATTCCTAAAATTTGTGACTCCCCTTCAGATTTCCTTATGATCTCCAGTTCATGACAATACAACTGTAGAATCTCTGGATTAAGCCATAAATCATGATTTATTAACCACAGTGCACAGATTCATCCTTTTCCTGGATTAAACCCACAGCCCAAATAACACAGCATCAATAGTGTTGTGGCCAGCAGATGCCTATGTAAATTTCAGCATAAGACACATGAACAATGTCTTCATGATCCTTAGCTCTGAATCCCTGCCCAGTAAATTCCCTAGTACTATATTTGACATTTAATTGTGATCTTTTCTAGCCTTTCTGCTTCTATTCTTTTGAATCATCAAATCAAACAGGCAATTTGAAATTAATACAGACTATTTCTACCCAAAAAGGAACGTGATGGCTCAGTGGCTGTTGAGCTTGTTGATCAGAAAGGTCAGTAGTTTGGTGGTTCGAATCCCAGGCGCTGCATAATGGAGTGAGCTCCCATTACTTGTCCCAGCTTCTGCCAACCTAGCAGTTCGAAAGCACGTAAAAATGCAAGTAGAAAAATAGGGAGCACCTTTGGTGGGAAGATAACAGTGTTTCATGTGCCTTCAACATTTAGTTGTGCTGGCCACATGACCACAGAGACGTCTTCGGACAGCGCTGGCTCTTTGGGTTTGAAACGGAGATGAGCACCACCCATTAGAGTCAGTAACAACTAGCACGTATGTGCGAGGGGAATGTTTACCTTTACCTTTATTTCTACCCAAAAGGTTGCATGTGAGAATTAGTCTTCTTATCTGAAGTTTGAGTTATCTAAAGGGTGTTTAATTAGATAACGAACCAGAAATCTGGGAGCGGCTCAATTAAGCCGCTGCCGATGGCCAAGTTCCTCCCCGGAAGCCAATGTGAGAATTAGTCTTGACGTGTGAGACAAACAGTAAAATTCCTAGGATATATGGGGGGGGGGGGGATATGAATATTTGAATTATGGATTGTTTTAAGTATCTTAAATAAGTGATTCCTGTCTTGCACAGGAGTTGTATTCTAATTCTAATTAATTAATCTTTAAGAGAATGCATGGCTATCTTCTAATGAAGGATGTTGCTAGGGATGCAAATGAGTGTCTACCCAAATGGCTGAATATTTTAAGTTTTGTTTCTTTCACATTAATTATGATTATGCAGGCCAACATAGGAAGCTTATGAACGCAATGGAGTGGGCCTGTCTGTACGTACAATAGCAACTACTGCAGCTCTAATTATTGTATGTAGTGGAAGTGTTTAAGCAGTGGAGAATTCGTGATTGGTTTTCAAAGCAAATTTAATACCATGGGAAACTCAAATGAGCGCCAGCCTACCCTTAGGCAGAATAAGGCAATGGCTCACAAGTAGACATCTGCAGGAGCTTGGGAAGAAAAAAATATTTTCTTAATGGGGAAAGATGCACTAAAGCAGAAACAAATAGGCAATAGTAATAAAACAACAGCATAAATGTTATGCTTTTGTAGTATGAAAGTTGCCCACAGGTAATCCTTACTACTACAATAGTAGTACATATGTGCTAGTTGTTCCCGACTCTAGGGGGCTGTGCTCATTTGTCTTTCAAAGCGAAAGAGCATGTGCTATCTGAAGACTTCTCCGTGGTCATGTGGCCAGCATGACTAAATGCCAAAGGCGCACAGAATGCTGTTTCCTTCCCACCAAAGGTGGTTCCTATTTTTCTACTTGCGTTTTTACGTCCTTTCGAACTGCTCGGTTGGCAGAAGCTGGGACAAGTAACGGGAGCTCACTCCATTACGCAGCACTAGGGATTTGAATCGCCAAACTGCTGACCTTTCTGATTGACAAGCTGAGCATCTTAGCCATTGGGCCATTGCTACTACTATACTACTACTACTACTTCTACGACTACTACTACTATTACTACTACTACTACTACCACCACCACCACCACCACTGCTACTACTACTACTACTACAACAACAATAGGGAGCAGAATTTTCATTGGTAACCTAACAACTCCAGTGGTTAAGTGTGTCGCACCCAATTTTATGACATTTTTTTACCATGGATATTAAACAAATCACCACAACTGTTAAGTGAATCATGTAGTTGTTAAGCAAATCCAACTTCCCCCATTGACTTTGCTTACTGGAAGTTGGCTGGGAATGTCACAAATGGTGATTACATGATCCCAAGATACCATTATAAATTCATGTCAGTTGCCAAGCTCCTGAATTTTGATTATGTGAGCATATTTGATTATATTCTATGGTCATAAGTGCAAGAATAAGTCATAATCCACCTCTTTCAGTACTGTTGTACTTTAGAATAGTCACTTCACAAATGGTTGTAAGTTGAGGACTACCTGTATATAAAGAAATCCATCGTTTGGAAGCCAGTAGGTGTTTTATTGGGTTCAGTGAAATGCATTAGTATTTTATATATAGTTCTGATCAGCTTTAATACAAATAAAAGCTTTTTATTTTGTTTCAGCCAGTGTTTGCCTTGAAATAGCTAGTGTGAGATGGGTGCCCTTCACCCCTAACCCTTGCTTAATAGTGAGAGGAGCTTCTGAATTTAGCAGTACTTGAATTTTGGCAGCAATCATTCCTGTAACTGTGTATAAGTGCAAAGAGCTTTTCAATCATGTATAATAAATTAAGCTTTTTCTAGGATTTCTAGTCAATTATGCATTCTTCAATTTCCAGGCAATGTATTGGATTAATAGTAGTTGAGCATGATAAGAAATGGAAAAACCCGCTGTATGGGCTAGTGTTGGTTTTGCTAGTTATTAAAACTGCACTCTTTAATTGGTGTTTATAAGTTACAATTGGTGTAACTCTTTAATTGGTGTTTTGTTGTTATTAAGACAGAGGAAGAAAATTGCCACAACCAATGTTTCTATACTGAGTTTGGAATTAAAATTGAGAACCAAATAATGATTTTTCGGACTTGCTGAGAAACTTTTGTTCTAGAAGCTAAATAAAATAAATGGAATCCCCCCCCCGCCCAAGTTTAATCTGCAATTCTCTAAGGATATGCATAAAGCATAAAGCAGAAAGGATGTTTAGTTTCAAGCTCAAAGCAAACATCGCATCCAGAATGTTCCATCAAGACCAGGGGTGAAATCCAGCAGGTTTTGACAGTTCTGGAGAACCGGTAGTGGAAATTTTGAGTAATTCAGAGAACCACTAGCGGAAATTTTGAGTAGTTTGGAGAACTGGCAAATACCACATCTGGCTCGCCCCAGAGTGGGGTGGGAATGAAGATTTTGCGGTATCCTTCCCCTGAAGTGGGGAGGGAATGGAGATTTTGCAATATCCTTCTACCTGGAGTGGGGAGGGAATGGAGATTTTGCAGTATCCTTCCCCTGAAGTGGGAAAGGAATGGAGATTTTGCAGTATCCTTCCACCTGGAGTGGGGTGGGAATGGAGATTTTGCAGTATCCTTCCTCTGCCACGCCCACCAAGCCATGCCCCCCAAGCCGCACCATGCCCACTAAGCCATGCCCCCCAAGCCGCACCATGCCCACTAAGCCATGCCCACAGAACTGGTAGTAAAAAAATTGCATTTCACCACTGATCAAGACATATTTAAGTTTCTGTTCCTCCTACTAGATCTGGCCATTTGGACATTGCTCTTGGTCCCCCTGGCAAAACGGTGTCACATGACAGGCTGCAGGAAATATGCTACTCTTGCCACAGTCCAGTCTTATGGAATAATGTCTCCACTGAGATGTGGACAACCCTGATGCTGATGGACTTCCAGTTGACTATGAAGATTGGGTTGCTTTACCTACCTCAGTCCCAAAGGTGCTTTTCAAAAGATAACTAGACTTTCTTGTTTTTTTTTTCCCCTTGAAAAACGTTTCACTTCTCATCCAAGAAGCTTCTTCTGAAAAACTTCTTGGATGAGAAGCAAAATGTTTTCAAGGAAAAAAACCAGGAAAGTCCACTTGCCTTTTTAAAAGCACCTTTATGAGCTAAATGATTGAGAATCACCATAGACACCTCCTGCCTTAAATATTCACAGGATGTCGAGTGTGGTTTTGTTACATGTTGATAATGTGAGTTTTAGGAGTCTCAACCCAGTTTCCTTCTGTACTTTATTTATATAGCTTACTTTATTTTTATTTCTGTTCTGTTCCTCTGGATAGATGAGCAGCTCTCTAAACTGGCTGAACAAATAAAATTTCAGTGTGTGCATTCAATTTTTCTCCAATCATCGTTTCCAGAGATTTGCTAATTAGATTGTGAATTGCATGTTTAATCTCTTAAATGTATATGTATCAAACCGGAACGCAGGAAAAATGCATGCCGTATATGAGTTTATTTTCAATAGGCCAGTGCTCAGATAATACATTTCAAACAACCAAGCCAAACACATTATTTAAGGCAATATTGCTTTATAAATTTCATGGTGTCAGTATTTTTTTATATCAGAATTTAAAGCCCTAATTTTTCAATTGCTTCCTTGGAACTGCACGATGCAGCAAAGCCGCCACAAGCAATCTATCTTTATAAACCTTTTTTCTTCTGAAGGTATCATCATTAAACTGAAGATGGAAGTGTTCCTACTGAACTGAGTCTTAGCATTATTGGAACTGGGGTTTTTTTTTTGTTTGAAAAAAAGCCTATGACTTACTGATAGTCAATATTTTATTACAGACTGTGGGCGGATTTAGTAGAAAACCCCATTTTTTTAAAAAAAAATAGACTTGTTTATAACTTATTTATTAATGTCTGTTTTTAATCTGGTGCCAGAGTGCTGTACAAGAATAATTGTTGCACCTTCTACAGTGGTAGCTTCTAATTTTGCTTTTATAAGCGTGGCTATCAATTAAAGAAATCTTCATTATAGAGGAAAAAGGGTGGGAGGTTGACAAGCATTAATAGCATCATTATGCTCAGAAAGCCCCCCCCCCCAATGTATTAATGTATTTTACTGCAACCAGCAGTGATTATTTTCAGTGGAGCTCTGAAGAAATAATTCAAATATATATTTGGGGATCCTGCGGGAAATCATGAAACTTCTCATATCCAAATATTAAATTTAAGAATGTTTTTCAGAGGTAAAAAAAATCTTTTCTTTGATATATGCTAAATGCATGTTTTGATGAAGCTTGAAGCAATATATGTAAAAAAAAAAGATGAAAGAATATCTTCCTCCTATAAAAAAACAAGCCTTATGCTATAATTCCAGAGTTTATAGCTTCCGCTCATGAAAATAGGTTACCTGACCTTGAATCCAAAATATTACTGTAGTAAATGGAAATGATGCAGCCAGATTCGTTTAGTAAGCTACTCCAGAGAGATAGATAAAAGAAATATGAATCATACTTTCACATGTCCACTTTGTTGGAGCCAACTGATAGTTGGAAAGTTACTGATATTGCACGGTAGGAGGAAAATAGATAAATGTACAAATCATTTTGGAACCATCTGAAGCAGATTGTTCTGTAAAATTTCCTCAGAAGGCCTCTGGGCTTCAAATCTTGGTTTACACACTGGCTTTGGGACGGTGGCTTGGTTATTCCTAATGTTTAACTTCACATCATCCTCTAACCACTTATGCCCGTGATGGTGAACCTATGGCACGCAGGCCAAAGGTGCCATATCTGCGGGCACGCGAGCTGTTGCCCTAGGCTCAGCTCCAGTGTGCATGTGCGTGCGGGCCAGCTGTTTTTCAGTCTTCCAGAGGGCTGGGGGAGGCCGTTTTTGTCCTCCCCAGACTTCACGAAAGCTTCCAGAGCCAGGGGAGGGCAAAAAACCGGACACCACGGGCCTTTTGGATGTTTGGAAACGATCCATTTCTGGCTTCTGAGGGGAGCAGGAGGGAGCATTTTTGGTTTTCCCCATACTTCAGGAATGCCTCTGGAGCCTGCTAGGCCCAAAACGGGGCAGGGGTGGGGTCGTGTGAACATGCACGGGGGAGGGTCATGCGTGCATGTGCGGGGGCGCAAGGGGGGCATTAAATTATGGGTGTGGGCACGCATGTGCGCCCTATCGCGCACGCACACAGGCATGCTTTCGGCACGCAAGCCAAAAACGGTTAGCCATCACTGACCTATGTTAACTGAAGTGATTCGCCTAACAACTGCGGCAAAAAAGGTCATAAAATGGAGCAAAACTCACTTAACAACTGTTTTTTGCTTACCGAACGAAATTTTGGGGTCAATTGTGGTCATAGGTTGAGGACTACTTGTACTTTCCTCTGCATGACATCCTTCTCCTAGTTGACTCCTCCATTCCCTGGATATTTTCCTCTTGGTTAGAGGCACCAAAATGACCGAGATGGTACAAGGTCTCCTATTGAAGCTCGGGGTTGGACTAGATGACCCCTGAGTTTCCTTCCAGCTATAGAGCTCTATAGGGCTCTTTCCTTCCAGCTATAGGGCTCTATGTTCTGTGTAATGAGCTGTGAAAATAATAAAAGAGAAGATAGCCATATTTTAAAAACAAACCCTTTCAGCTTTAAGTATTGAGTTGACAGTGTGGAAGACGATAACTACAGGAGTGCCCAGATCACAGCAAAATAGCAGCGGGCAAATTAATTATAGAGAAAAAGAGAAGCCAAACTCCAGATATTTCACTAGGTAACACTGACATGCTAAACGTCAAATTCTTCTCTGCGGAATCTCCAGAGATATACTGGAGAGGCTTCAAAAATTGTATCTTCCTCAATTCAACAGTTTTTTTTAAAAAAGTGACTTGGCACAACCCAGCAAACAAACAAAAAACTAATCACACTTTAGGTTAACTACTTTTATTTTTTTTTAAATTGAATTTTTGCTTTTGGGCCTGGACGTATGCAGGTTCTGAGAGGTTCTGCCTGTTGATTATAGATTTTTGGGGGAATGGACTTTATGTTCCTTACGCAGCCTCTTTTCACTGATTTCCCACGCATTTTGCCCTTTGCTTTCAAAAGACCACTCCTTTCCAGCGGAGGGTGGCTAGAATAATCTGCTTCTATACATGACTAACAGTGGTGAGTTCCTACTGGTTCAGCCAAACTGGTAGTACTTTGGCAACCTGGGTCACTGGAACCGTCAGTGACCCATGCTTGCCACGCCCCCGAACCAGTTCTCCCGGCGGCGCTGTAGATGCCGCCATCTTGTTTTTTGCTTCTGCGCAGAGCAACTTTATTGCATTTTTGGTCAAATGCACATTTTTGGTATGGCGCCAGGGGTGGGGTTCCAGCCAGTTCTAACCTCTACTATAGAAGAGGTTCCACAAATCTATGTGGCCATTTAGAACCGGTTCCAGGTCCCTCCCCCCGTCCTTCCGCACATCATCAAGATGAAGAGCGAGGAGGAATTCTGGGAGTTGAAGTCCACAAGTCTTAAAGCTGTCAAGTTTGAACACCCCTGGGTTTTTTTTTTTTCTAAAGGGTTATGGGTGCAAGGGTCTTGTGGCTTGACAGCTTTAAGACTTGCGTGCTTCAAATGCCAGAGAGCCAACATTTTGGTTGCTAAGCAAGAGAGTTGTTAAGTGAGTTTCACCACATTTTACAAGTTGGCCATGCCCACCCAGTCACATGGGTGGCAAGCCACTCCCACAAAGCAGGCCACACCTACAGAAGAGGTTCTAAAAAAATTTGAAACCCACCACTGTGTGGTGCACAAGCAAAGTAAGCACACACGGAGCAAAATTAATGTAATACCAGCAGCAACCCACCCCGATGACCAAATTATATGACTTCTCACTCAGAAGGAAGTAGAATTCCCATCAGAGCCTACAGGCTAAATTCACAACACATTGTACACTTTGCTGTATACTGATTATCCTGGGTCTCGTTGATTTGATATGGATGCTTGAACAGAATACTTAGGGGGGGGAAACTTCAGTGCTGCTAGAACAATTTTAATTTTTGCTTGAACTAATCAACTGGATGACTATAAAGGGAAAAGTTACAGCCCAGAAATATTAACATCTAGAGACTAAGATAGAAGAGTAGACCATATACATTATCAACATTTAACAGAATAACAGAGTTGGAAGGGACCTTGGGTGTCTTCTAATCCAATCCCCGGCTCAAGCAGGGGACTCTGTACCATTTCAGATGTCTGTCTGGACTACCTCAAAGGGCTGATAATATGAGAGAGATGGGGATAGGGCTCACATACCATCTGCAGCTTTTTCTGGTGATTCAAAAGATGAAATATAAAAGCAATCTTTATATCACCATACCATTTTATAGCACTGTTATGCAGAATAGAGGAAGGATTCAGCCCTTTGACTCTCCCTCACCTAATAGATGGGTCATAGGAGATAAGCAAAATCAAGCTTGATTAATAGAGAGAAGATAACCATATTTTAAAAATAACCGAACAAACCCTTTCAGACTTAAGTACTAAGTTGACATTCAGTGTGGAAGAAGATAACTATAGGGATGCCCACATTATAGTAAGACAACAGTTTGCAAATTAATTAAAGGTAAAAATCCCCCACACACATACGCATACCGACACACAGACATACGTGTACACAAGTGAGTCCTAATAGTATAAGCCTTGTTATTCCTCAGACTTCGTCAGGTGCGAATATCCAGATCTTCATGTGAAGAGTTCAATTAGCTACTTTTTTGTGCTCATGCCTATTTCACAGGAATCTTCCCAGATTGGCAGTTTGTAAGTATAAGTATAATCTTTATTGCCATTGTACTGAATGAAATACAATGAAATTGGTTTAACCTCACCGGTGCTAAATTATAACAGAAACGAAAAAGAAAGAAAAAGAAAAAAAACCTAGCGTGTGCATGGAGTGATTGTGGTTGTATTTAAAAGTCTCACAGCCCAAGGATAGAAACTATCTTTGAACCTGTTTGTTCGGCTGTCTATACTTTGATGTCTTCTGCCTGATGGTAGAAGTGCGAAGAGACACTGACCAGGGTGTGAATCATCTCTGAGTATCTTCCTTACTCTGCTAAAGCAGCGAGACCTGGGAATGTCATCCAGTGGTGTCAGAGGGCAACCAATGGTTTCTTGTGCCGAGTTGATCACTCTCTGTAGTGCCTTCCTGTCCGCAGCTGTTAAACCAGCATACCATACTGTAATGCAGTATGTGAGGACACTTTCTATGGTGGACTGATAGAAAAAGGTCATCGGCCGTTGTTCCACCTGATTTTCTCTCAGGACTCTAAGGAAAAGAACTCTCTGTTGGGCCTTTCCAATCACCAGAGATGTGTTGTCTTTCCAGATGAGATCTTGATTAATAAGCACTCCCAAGAATTTAAAAGAGGAAACCCTCTCCACACAGCCCCCCTCGATATACTGGTACCTGTAGCAGATTAGATAAGGCTCAATGACCATGCCTTTTGTGCCTACATAAAGATTCCAAATTAATTCCCCATTTAACTTCTCCCCCTCACTTGGCCAGTGTCTCTCCAACAGATTGATTGATTGAATTAATTGATTGAATTCTTTATTGGCCAAGTGTGATTGGACATACAAGGAATTTTTCTCCGGTGCATAAGCTCTCAGTATACATACCAGCAATAAGTGATAAATAATGATCATAGTCATTGTAAAAATACATTCATTATAAATCATAAAATACAATACTTAGTGATTGTCATAGGATGCTAAATCAGCAATCAACATAAATCATACTAGAATACTAA
This sequence comes from Thamnophis elegans, assembly GCF_009769535.1. Classification (NCBI taxonomy): domain Eukaryota; kingdom Metazoa; phylum Chordata; class Lepidosauria; order Squamata; family Natricidae; genus Thamnophis; species Thamnophis elegans. Next base: position 10,110,440 of record NC_045558.1, read on the forward strand.
TATAAATCATAAGATACAAGTAACGAAGTTATAGTCAAAAGAAGATGATATGTAAAATGAGGATTGTTGTTGGGGGCAATATGCTGACTCTGTAAACCGCTTAGAGAGGGCTAAAAGCCCTATGAAGCGGTATATAAGTCTAACTGCTATTGCTATTGCTAATAGGAAAGATGAGAAGATTAATAGAATACAGCCTTACTAGATTGTTTGACAAGGTTGTGGGAATTATTTCTTTATCAGAGTAATGGCATTGGGGGGGGGGGAACTGTCCCTGTATCTAATTATTCTGGCGTGCAATGCCTATAGAGTCATTTTGAGAGTAGAAATTCAAACAGTTTATGTCCAGAAGGTGAGGGGAGTCTGTAGATATTTTCACAGCCCTCTTTTCTTTAGTGCCTTAATATTTCTCTGCAGTCTTTGTAGAACACTGAAAGTCAGCTGGAGAGGCATAAAGATGTAGAATGCAGAGGATTTTTGGATATTTTGTATTTTTCTCCTCTGTGTCTTACATTTTTAAATAATAATAAGATAATATTCTTACAACCTGGCATTATATATGACATGATCATGTATTTAACATAATTATGATTGCCCTAGCAGGTGTTTTTAGCCAGCAATAAAACAATTACACATATAAACATTTTCTCTTTATTGATGTCATATGTTTGATTCTGCAGTAATTTTCACCCAGAAAGGAAGCCAAATTTAAAAAACTATATAAATGGCTTTTCTACAAGAAATTATAAATATTCATTGGGATTTACAATGTACAAGAAATGGTGTGTTAAAAAATATTAAAATGCAGAGGTCCTTCTAGAAGGCAACCTATGGAGAATTACAGAAATAAGATGGAGACATGCAACATTTAAGATGTTTAGAATCTTATGAAAACTTCAGCAAAATTCAATTCACTAAACATTGGAAGATTTTTTTTTGAGCTTTTGCCAATTAATAATTCTTGAACTACGATTTAGTGTGTTATAGATTCAGTATAAGATCAAGGCATTTGAGATTTTTTTAAAAAGTTTTGCATTTAGATAAATTCTAAAACCCTTTGAATTTAATTTGTTTTATTAGTTATTTCTGTTTTCTGTTTTTCTGTTGCATTTAAGAATTATATACTATTACTTGCAACAAATCAGCGAACACCTAGAGGCAAACATAGTCATAACCAAAAGCCAACATGAGCTGTAGATATAATTTACTTGGACTTAAGTAAGGCACTTGATAAAGTAGACCATAACCTATTACTTAATAAGAAGAAAAAAGTGAGTTAGACAACATCATCACCAGATGAATTCATAACTGACTGACCAACTGCATTCAACATGTAGTCCTCAATGGAACTATATCTACATGGAGGGACGTATACAGTGGGATATCCCAAGGCTCTGTTTTAGGCCCACTACTCTTCAATGTCTTCATCAATGATTTGGATGAGGGGATAAATGGGGAACTCATCAAATTTGTTCGGATAAAATCGCTCGGATTCGGACAGACCTGGACTCCACTTGGATGGTACCAGCCGAGGTGCCGGGGGAAGGTCCTGATCGGATTTTATGGAGTGAGTTTCAACTTGTCGCTCCTGAGGAAGTGGACAAGGCCATGGGAGCGGTGAGTGCCTCCACCTGTTTACTGGACCCGTGTCCTCCTGGCTGGTCTCGGCCAGCAGGGAGGTGACACATGGCTGGCTCCAGAGGATTGTTAACACCTCTCTTTGGGAGGGATCCTTCCCGCACGCCCTAAAAGATGCGGTGGTGAGACCCCTCCTTAAGAAACCTTCCCTGGGGAAAAAAAAAAGAAATCTTACCTGGATCCAGCCATTTTGAACAACTATCGCCCAGTCTCCAACCTCCCATTCGTGGGGAAGGTTGTCGAGAAGGTGGTGGCCTTTCAACTCCGACGGACCTTGGATGAAACAGATTATCTGGATCCCTTTTAGTCGGGTTTCAGGCCTGGTTATGGCACTAAAACTGCTTTGGTCGCACTGACCGATGATCTCTGGCCGGCCAGGGATAGAGGCCATTCCTCTATCCTAGTGCTTCTTGACCTCTCAGCGGCCTTCGATATCATCGACCATGGTATCCTTCTGCGACGGTTACGGGAGGTGGGAGTGGGAGGCACCGTTATAAGGTGGTTCTCCTCCTACCTCTCGGGCAGGTCGCCGTCGGTGTTGGTTGGGAGACAGAGATCGACCCCTAGGCCCCTCAAATATGGGGTGCCTCAGGGTTAGGTCCTATCCCCCCTCCTGTTCATATCTACATGAAGCTGCTAGGTGAGATCATACGCCGGCACAGGATTAAATATCATCAATATGCGGACGACACTCAATTGTATCTGTCCACCCCGTGCCAACTCAGTGAAGCAGTTGAAGTGATGTGCCAGTGCCTGGAGGCTGTCAGGATCTGGATGAGAGCGAACAAGCTTGCACTCAATCCTGACAAGACCAAGTGGCTATTGCTGTTGCCTCCCAAGGATGGTCCTGACATACCACCTCTTATTAAGTTATTCACCCCTCAGAGAGGGCTCGCAATTTGGGTGTCCTCCTGGATCCACAGCTGACGTTAGAACACCATTTGTCGGCTGTGACCAGGGGGGCCTTTGCCCAGGTTCGCCTGGTGCACCAGTTGCGGCCCTATCTGGACCGGGAGGCACTTTGAATGGTCACTCACGCCCTCATCACCTCAAGACTGGATTACTGTAACACACTCTACATGGGGCTGCCCCTGAAGAGTGTCCGAAGACTACAGCTGGTCCAGAATGCAGCTGCGCGAGCGATAATGGGTGTATCTAGATACACCCATGTTACACCTATCCTCCGCGAGCTGCACTGGCTTCCCATTGGTCTCCGGACCCACTTCAAAGTGCTAGTCGTTACTTTTAAAGCCCTACATGGTATTGGACCTGGCTAGCTGAGAGACCGCCTCCTGCCATTCACCTCCCAACCACCAATAAGGTCACACAGGTTGGGCCTCCTCTGGGTGCCGTCGACTGGACAATGCCGGCTGGCGGCTCCCCGAGAGAGGGCCTTCTCTGTAGCTGTACCGGCCTTGTGGAACGAGCTACCCGCAGAGATCCGGACCCTCACCACTCTCCCGGCCTTCCGTAAAGCGACCAAGACCTGGCTGTTCCGGCAGGCCTGGGGCTTGGGGCTGTTGATTAATTTCCAGCCCCACCTGATGGAATGGATGTTGTATTAATTTTTTAACATTGTATTTTTTAATTATTTTAAATGTTTTTACTTTGTTGGGAGCCGCCCAGAATCCCAAGGGAGTAGGTGGCATACAAATCTTATTAAAGTTCAAAGTTCAAATTTACAGATGACACCAAGCTGGCAGGAATAGCCGACACTCCAGAAGACAGGCTTAAGATACAGAAGGATCTTGACAAACTTGAACATTGGGCACTATCTAATAAAATGAAATTCAATGATGAAAAGAGTAACATTTAGGCAAGAAAAACGAAATGCACAGGTACAGTATAGGTGGTATCTTGCTCAACAGTAGTAACTGTGAGAGGAATCTTGGACTCCTACTGGACAACCATTTAAATATGAACTAGCAGTGTTCAGCAGCTGCCAAAAAAACCAACACAGTTCTAGGTTGCATAAACAGAGGGATAGAATCACGTGAAGTGTTAATACCACTTTATAATGCCTTGGTAAGGCCACACTTGGAATACTGTATCCAGTTTTGGTCCCCACGGTGTAAAAAAGATGTGGGTACTCTAGAAAGAGTGCAGAGAAGAGCAACAAAGATGATTAGGGGACTGGAGGCTAAAACATATGAGGAACGGTTGCAGGAACTGGGTATGCCTAGTCTAATGAAAAAAAAGGACTAGGGGAGACATGATAGAAGTGTTCCAATATTTCAAGGGCTGCCCCAAAGAAGAGGGGGAGTCAAGCTATTCTCCAAAGCACCTGAGGGCAGGACTAGAAGCAATGGATAGAAACTAATCAAGGAGAGAAGCAACTTAGAACTAAGAAGAAATAACCTACAGTTAGAACAATAATCAGTGGAACAGCTTGCCTCTAGAAGCTATGAATGCTCCAACACTGGAAGTTTTAAAGAAGAGATAGGGCAACCGTTTGTCTTAAATGGTGTAGAGTTTCCTGTCTGAGCAATGGGCTAGGTTAAAAGACCTCCAAGGTCCCTTCCAACTCTGTTATTCTGTGTATATATATATATATATGTGTGTGTGTGTGTGTATATATATATATATATATATATATATATATATATATATATATATATATATATATATATATATCAGCAAAATACAACACATACATATATATGTACATACATACATACATACATACATCATACATACATACATACATACATACATACATACATACATACATATATATATATATATATATATATATATATATATATATATATATATTTAGTGGTATGCCCCAATTATGGTAGCTAACTTGGAAGCTAACAGGTTCGAATCCCAGTAAGGGTATGGCTAGCTGATGAGAGCTAAATAGCTTGAAATAGATCTATACTAGTCTCCCTTTATTTATTTATCAGCACAAATACAACATACATACATACATACATACATACATATATACATATGTTGTATTTGTGCTGATAAATAAATTACTATATATATATAGTAACAGAAGAGATTTAGCTGAAATTAAATAACAGTCATTCAGTTAGTAATTAAGAGAATTATTAAGTAAGTAGACCTCTATTTAAAAATCTGCACTCTGCTATGAGAATAACATTATGTTTTGGATGACAGGTTCTTCGTTGTAATAAACTGTAATTAGTAGATTCAAAGTTCCTTTGGACAAACATAACATAAACAAACATTCAGGCAGTTTCATATTTGGGGACCTCCTATATCAATTCACAGATATTAAAGCCATCAAGAATTAAACTAGTCAATTAACTGAGAATATTATGTTTAAAACAACATCTTGTTTAAAAGATGTGTCCTGCTTCCAGGTGTTCCTGTGGCATCTATGTTTCATTAGCCCCATGTGTTTCTTGGCATTTTTATTACCTGATGCTGACATTACACAGATGCTGTTGAAGCGGATTCTTCACATTTATTGCCTGTTTCCTGAGTAATTGCATAATGGAATTTAGTTAAGGTGTGAATAAGGTACAAAAGTGTTGATGGACTGAAGAGTGAATTCAGGACTGAGGAGTGAATTAATTCAGGAGAGCTCCTTGGGTGTCGTCACATTGAATGCACACATTAATACAATTGAATGGGTCCAGAGGTATTTCACAAGAAGAGTACTCCATTCCTCTACTCACAGTAGAATCCCTTACGCCACCAGGCTCGAAAGTTTGGGCTTGGAAAACCTGGAACTATGCCGCTACAGCCCAGGGGTGGGTTTCTCGCCCCGTTCCAACCGGTTCGGTTGCACGAGGTGCACACATGCGTACTAGCATCTGTGCGATGCTCCAGCTGCTCCTGGAGGATCGCGCAGGAGCTGTATGCGTCCTGCGCATGCGTGGAAGCGCAGAACTCGTCAAAACCGGGTAAGGAGCACGCGCGGGTGGGCCCTTCGCCGTTCCCGGAAGTTACTTACTTCCGAGTTCGCCGACCAACCGGTTCGCAGGGACCGCCACGAACCGGTTGAAACCCACCCCTGCTACAGCCTGACCTAAGCATAGTACACAAAATTATCTGTTACAATGTCTTACCTGTTAATGACTACTTCAGCTTCAACCTCAATAATGCACGGTCAAGGAAAATTGCTCCAAACTCAATTGCAGAAAATATGACTTCAGCAACCTAGTAGTCAACACCTGGAATGCTCTACCTGACTCCGTTGTTACATCCTCTAACCCCCATAGCTTTAACCTTAAACTGTCTTCTGTGGACCTCACCCCATTCCTAAAAGTAAAGGGGCGTGCATAAGCCCACCAGCGTGCCTACTGTCCCTGTCCTACTGTTCCCATTAATTTGTACTCATTTCCCTTGCTCAGGTCCATGCTTACACTTATACCTGCTATCTTGTACATGTTTGACAAACTAGCTAAATAAATAAAATAAAGCATTCTCTGGAGAGAAGCCCATTCAAACCCAGGTTGTTCGTTTACGAGCTCACTTTTCCTCACGTTGCTGCTCATATAAATGAAAATTGGAAAAATAAGTGTTTTGGAAATCTAGGAGAAGGCAGATATAAATGTAACCCATAAATAAATCAAATATTCCCGAATTTACATTGTCAGACATGTAATTTAAGCCTCAAAGTATGAATTGCTTTCCCCCCCCCTTTTTTTCTCCCTCTAGTGGAGTAATATTCAAAATAGTTATCTTACCATTTATGGTAGGGCTTCTGTATAAACCATTTCACTCTGCAGTTTAATATTTTATCCTGCACACATAAATATTCCCCAACAAATACTTTCTCATATAAATTAGGCCTTTCTAATGCTTTCCCCTGATCATTTATTATGGCTCTGAGCAATGCATTTCAATTGGTTTTACAAACATTTTTATGAAGATAACATGAAGAGCAAAGTCTAAACAATTGGATTGTAGCTTTTAGTACCTCAATTATTTTCTTCTATAAAGATCTAATATCCCGTAGAACACATACGCAGCAGTTTTAGGTTTTCAGCTTGGCCATTAAAGTCCAAGGAAATTGGTGAGGAGACGAGTGAACTCCATTTTAAACAGCCGGAATACTGTTACAGGTAATTTTTGACTTATCACCTCTTTGTTTAACAATAGTTCAGAATTACAGTGGTGCTGAAAAACATGATTCACAATCTCCCCATTGTCTCTGTGAGCCATGTGATCAAAATTCAGGTGCTTGGCAACTGGCATGTATTTATGATTTTCTAAGTTATGGTGCCAATTATGGTTATAAGTCAATTGCTACCTGTAATTTGATCTTCAACCTTACAAGTACACTGACACATTTCCAAAGATGAAAGTGGTATAGACTTATAGAATCAGAGGGCGGCATTTAGTTGTGAAACCCCAACAATCGATGCCTCCCTAAAACTGTTTCTTTCTTAATTAATCTATCCGGTTATTCGCATATATCCTTCTGAATTGTGGTGAGTGAAATATATTTCTCAACCCCACCTCAAAATACAATATTCTGCAAAGCAAAATCATGAATAGTATTGTTTCTTCTGAATATATTTGAATAATTCTTAGCCTTAGAAAATATGTATATTTGGCATCACATGTTATAGTTTACAGGGATGCGGTGGCTCAGTGGCTAAGATGCTGAGCTTGTCGATCAGAAAGGTCAGCAGTTCGAATCCATAGCACTGCGTAACGGAGTGAGCGCCCATTACTTGTCCCAGTTTCTGCCAACCTAGCAATACAATACAATAGCAGAGTTGGAAGGGACCTTGGAGGTCTTCTAGTCCAGCCCCCTGCCTAGGCAGGAAACCCTATACCGTTTCAGACAAATGGCTATCGAACATCTTCTTAAAGACTTCCAGTATTGGGGCATTGACAACTTCTGGAGGCAAGCTGTTCCACTGATTAATTGTTCTAACTGTCAGAAAATTTCTCCCCAGTTCTAAGTTGATTAGTTTCCACCCATTGCTTCTTGTTCTATCCTCAGGTGCCTTGGAGAATAGTTTGACTCCCTCTTCTTTGTGGCAACCCCTGAGATATTGGATCACTGCTATCATGTCTCCTAGTCCTTCTTTTCATTAAAGTAAACATACCCAGTTCCTGCAACCATTCTTCATATGTTTTAGTCTCCAGGCCCCTAATCATCTTTGTGGGTCTTCTCTGCACTCTTTCTAGAGACTCCACATCTTTTTTACATCGTGGTGACAAAAACTAAATGCAGTATTCCAAGTGTGGCCTCACCAAGCATTATAAAGTGGTATTAACACTTCACATGATCTTTGATTCTATCCCTCTGTTGATGCAGCCTAGAACTGTATTGGCTTTTTTGGCAGCTGCTGCACACGGCTGGCTCCTATTTAAATGGTTGCCCACTAGGATTCCAAGATCCCTCTCACAGTTACTACTATTGAGACAGGTATCATCTATACTGTTCCTGTGCATTTTGTTTTTCTTGCCTAAATGTAGAACATTACTCCTTTCACCATTGAATTTCATTTTATTAGATAGTGCCCAATGTTCAAGTTTGTCAAGATCTTTCTGTATCTTAAGCCTGTCTTCTCGAGTGTTGTCTATTCCTGCCAGTTTGGTGTCATCTGCAAATTTGATGAGTTCCCCATTTATCCCCTCATCCAAATCATTGATGAAAATGTTGAAGAGTACTTGGCCTAAAACAGAGCCTTGGGGTACTCCACTGCATACTTCCCTCCATTTAGATGCAGTTCTATTGAGGACTATACGTTGAGTGCGGTTGGTTAGCCAGTTACGAATCCATCTGGTGGTGATGCTATCCAATCCACATTCTTCTACTTTATCTAGTAGTAGGTTATAGTCTACTTTATCAAATGCCTTACTGAAATCCAAGTAAACTATATCGACAGCATTCCTCTGGTCCACTAATTTTGTCACTTTGTCAAAGAATACAATGAGATTAGTCTGGCATGATCTGTTTTTGACAAACCCATGTTGGCTTTTGGTTATTACTTTGTTTACATCTAGATGTTCTTGATTATCTTTTCCAGAATCTTTCCTGGTATTGATAGGTCTATAGTTTCCTGGATATTTTTTTTTCCTTTTTTGAAGATGGGAACCACATCAGCTCTTTTCCAGTCCTCTGGCAGTTCCCCGGTGACCCAGGATCTCTGAAAGATACAGTTCAGTGATTCTGAGATCTCATCTGCCAGTTCCTTCAGAACCCTGGTTTGTAATCTGTCCGGTCCTGGTAATTTGAACTTGTCTAGGGTAGACAGGTGCTCACTTACCATTTTCTTCCCTTTTTCAATTTGTGTTCGAAAGCACGTAAAAATACAAGTAGAAAAATAGAGACCACCTTTGGTGGGAAGATAATAGTGTTCCATGCACCTCAGGCGTTTAGTTAAGCCGGCCACATGACCACGGAGACGTCTTTGGACAGGGCTGGCTCTTAGGCTTTGAAACGGAGATGAGCACCGCCCTCTAGAGTCGGGAACTACTAGCACATTTGTGTGAGGGGAATCTTTACCTTTATTACAGTTTACATTCACGCTAAATTTAGTTCCGAAAATAACTTGTTTTGAAAGATTTTAGTAGTTTTGTAAATCTTTCCAACTAAAAAAAACCTAGCTTGCATAAGACTCAACAGGCCTCTATACTTTAATTTCAGGTTCTCCTCCACTCACCCATTTTAAAAATTAGGTGAGTTATAAAATTGACTTCTCATTATTTTCAGTACTTCAATAGCAGTAGCTGCCTTTTTGTTTCAAAAGAGCAGAACAGTTTTGAAATCTGCCTAAACCTTCGAAATAGCTGTGAGGCTTACATTTTGAGATTTGCTTGTGTTATTGTTCTCTATAATTTTTGCTGTGTCTAACATATTACTGGAAGGACAGCCGATTTAATTTCTATACCATCTGTGGCTTCTTCCTTTTGGCACCTTGCATTGGTCTGCAAGTGCTCAGAATTAAAATAGAAATGGCTTTTCACAGTATCTTTTAAATCCAATGATTTTTTTTATTTTTTTTTGCTAAGGATTAAGAGACACAGTGGCAAATGAGTTGGCGGAATTCTGGGCCATGCCATTCCATTTACTTCATTGCCAAATGCATAATGTAGTGCAGTGTTTTTCAAACTTGGCACCTTTTAGCTGTGCGGACTTCAACTCCCAGAATTCCCCAGCCAGCAAATTTGAAAATCATTATGTACAGCTGGGGAATTCTGGGAATTGACGTCCACACAGCTTAAAGGCGCCATGTTTTTTAAAAAAACCCTGATGTAGCACAAAGTTGTCGCTAGAATAGGAAGATTCAATCCCTGAGTGACAGAAACCAAAGGGTATTTGTGTTTTTCCAACACATACTTGATTTCCTTTCCCATACAAGCATGTACAAAGCTATAGTCCAAATACCTTGTTTTTTACATGGCATGAGGCCAGTCTTCCTCTGATTTCATCTACCTGTCCCACCTGGTCAGGCAGGGAAGGTATGTTGCAGACCCCAGGAAGAGACCCTTGTCTGCTTTTGTCCCTACCGTATACAATAGTCTTCCCATGGGCAGGGGGGACAGGTCCCCACTCTCCTGCCCTTCCAAAAAGAAGATAAAAATATGAGTCTACAGCTTCCAGATAAGCACACAGCTGTGAGGGTGGCTGATGCCAAGAGTCCCCCCCCCATTTTACTTTTAAATTTTATTTCAGCAGTGTTTAATCATCGCTGCTTCTTTCTAATTTTTTAATTGCTATAGACCGTGAGCTTGTCGATCAGAAAGGTCGGCAGTTGGCGGTTTGAATCTCTAGCGTCATGTAACACTGTGAGGTCCTGTAACTTGTCCCAGCTTCTGTCAACCTGGCAGTTCGAAAGCATGTATAAAGCAAGTATAAAAATAGGAACCACCTTTGGTGGGAAGTTAACCGCGTTCCGTGCACCTTCGGCGTTTAGTCATGCCAGCCACATGACCACGGAGAGTGCTGGCTCTCCGGCTTTGAAACGGAGATGAGCACCGCCCCCTAGAGTTAGGAATGACTAGCACATATGTGCGAAGGAAACCTTTACCTTATATTTTAACATTTCAATTGTATAGTAATATTTTATTGTTGTCACCTAGTGTTCCTCTCTGAGGTAGATGAGGGTTCAAAAACATGTATATAAATATATAAAATATACCTAAATAAATTTATCCCTCTTCCCTTCAGTGAATGCTTCTGGGCAGGTGTGAATCCTGTCAGCTCCTTGCAAAATTCTAATTTCGGGGAGAATGTAATTAATAAAATTCTGATCTGACATGGTGTGAGAGACGGTGGGAAAGAGAGGCGTTTGAGTGTTTACCTCAGAAGAGTCAGTCCATTCCAGTTGCCAAGAACAAAAAGCTGCAGAGAAACTTCTCTTTAACTCTCTATAGGGAGTTAGTTGAATTCTGGGGAAATTGCTCTTAGTCTTCAACGTTCTGTATTAGCATCAAATTAGCATTAGCGTTTAATTAGCATTAAAGATCCATTACTAAAATCCGTGTTGTTCTTGTTTCCTTGAGCTTGCCAGCATATAGCCTCATTCTGGGGATTTTAGTCTCCACATTTCTGAAGTATAACACATCGGGGAGGACAGTTTATTAGTCGATACTTAGATTGTCCGCATTTTGAGAATGCAGTAGAAACTCCCTGGTCAATAGAAAAGAGCCAGATCTGGAAGGCTGTCATCATTATAGATAGCAATAACAATAGTATTTAGACTTATACACCAGTTTTAATGGCCCCATCGGAGCCGGGGTGCGAGGAGATTGGGAGCCTGGGCCGACAGAGGGAGTGGGCGCAGCCTACATGGCCCATGAGGAGCGACCTGGGGATGAGGACAAGGCAGACCTGGGTCCCTCAGATCTCAGAAGATTAGGCAGGGAGACCAAGAAAGGGGTGGGGGGAGGAGATGGAAAGGCAACAGAGCAGAGGAGCCACAGAGTTCCTGAGACAAGCAAATGCTTCCCCTGCCTGATCCCCGAGTGTGGAGAATGGGGAAGAGGCAGAGTCAGTGCAGGGTGACCCAACTACTTGGGAGGAGGGCACCCCACCCCTCCTCACAAGGATCACCTGGAGAATAGCATTTAAGGAGTCACCATGGGGAGAGCACGTATTGTATTTTGCAGCAACACACTCCATGGCTTTTAGAAGAACTTTGCACCAGAATCCTAGCTGTTGTTGACCGGGGTTTGATCCTTTGGCTTGACATTGGTGGACTTACACTGTTGGGAAGTTGTATGAGGTGTGTGCAGACACATGGGTTCAAGCCTTGCTCTTGGACTGTAGGTGTGCCCTGTGGACAGAGACGTTGGAGAACAGACAATTGCTGTGGGGATTTGGGGGGCATGGTGGTTGAATAAAGGCTGACAGGCTTTCGCCTAGCATGTGTGGTTTATGCACCAACCTTTGGTCATAACACCACCCCATAGCACTTTGCAGCACTCTCTGATGGTTTACAGTGTAAACAGTTTGCCCCTAACGATCTGGGTCCTCATTTTACCGACTTTGGAAGATGGAAGTCTGAATCAACCTTGAGCCCCATTGGAATCGAATTCCAGGGAATGGGCAGAGATAGTAGTTAGGGTTGGCAATATATAAATCATGTAACAATGTTCTACCTGGTTTTTTTTAATCATACTGTAAAATGTGATTGGTTGCTGTTTTCCTCAATCGGCCATAAGAGGGAGCCAGAATCACTGTTAGCACTCTGTTTTGTTAGATGCTGGACTGATCCGATCTGAGTGTTTTAGAAGCTGGCTGTTAAAAAGTGCCGTGAGCTATTGTAAGTTTTGCAACTGCTAGCAAACTTTGAGTACTGAACTGATTATATGATACTGGACTATGTTATTTTGGATTATCCCTTAACTGAAAGACGTTGATGACTGACTTGGACTGTTTGATGGACTCTGATACCTCTATTTCCATGAAAGTAAAAGCCTATTTAAACTGCAGTGTCTCTGTATGCTGGTTTGTGTGTTCTCCACACAACTCTTACAACGCTTCTCTGAACGTACTCGCTCTCCCAATGGGAAGCTTACCTAACAATAGTCCTCAACTTTGCAACCATAATAGAGTCTTCCGATGATTATGGTCCTAAGTTGTGACAATTATAAAGCAGGTCATCACATGATGAACCCAATTTTACAACCTTTTATGCTAAGTAAATGTCATGGTTGCTAAGGAACCCCATTGTTTATTATGGGGCATTTTTTTCCTGAAAACCAGAAGTAAATGCCAGTATTTGACATAAAATGACATGCAGTAAATCGAGGTCGTACAATGCTGCAAATAGCCATGAATTTGGGCCAGTTGTTGTGATCTAAATCATGTGACTATGGGGGGAGGGGCACCATCACAACTTTGGAACCAGGTGATAAATACCTTTTAGGGAATCTCTTCTAACTTTAAATTGTTGCTAAGCGACTGGCTATATGTTGAGGACCCCGTGTGTATTCTCTTCAGAGGTGGTATTCAGCAGGTTCTGACCAGTTCTGGAGAACCAGGAGCAGAAATTTTGAGTAGTTTGGAGAATTAGTAACCTCTGACTGGCCTTTATTCTGTTCTCTGCCATCTATTCTCTGCCTCCCAAGTCCCAGCTGATCCGGAGGAAATGTGGATTTTGCAGTAACCTTCCCCTGGAGTGGGCAGGGAATGGAGATTTTACAGTATCCTTCCCTTCCATGCCCACCAAGCCATGCCACGCCCACCAAGCCACACCTACAGAACCGGTAGTAAAAATTTTTTGAATCCCACCACTGAGTCTCTTGGGGAAAAAACTTGGTCTTGGAATCTGTTTTATCTCTAGCATAAAACACTTCAACCCCTTAAACTGGCAGTGAATGAAATTTACATTAACGCGCATAACGTATGCATTTAACGGGTATAAATGCATACATGGAAGTTTGTACAAGTAATGTCTGCAAATATGAATTGTGAGAAGGGCTGATGTACAAAATGAATAGAGCAAATATGAAATGGGGGGATGCTGAAAAAAATAATAGAACCTGATAAAGGAATAGAATGAGAATACACATAGGTCAGGTTTGAACTGTGGGATCCTTGTTGCTCTCTGAGCTTATAATTTACTTCCAGACATTTCATTACCTAACTGGATAACATCATCAGTGTGAATCAGTGGTGGGTTTCAAAAAGTTTAGAACCTCTTCTGTAGGTGTGGCCTGCTTTGTGGGAGTGGCTTGCTGGCCATGTGACTGGGTGGGCGTGGCCAATTTGTAAAATGTGGTGAAACTCACTTAACAACACTCTTGCTTAGCAACCAAAATGTTGGCTCAGGAACTCTGGCATTTGAAGCACGCAAGTCTTAAAGCTGTCAAGTTACAAGACCCTTGCACCCCTAACCCTTTAGAAAAAAAACCCCGGGTGTTCAAACTTGACAGCTTTAAGACTTGTGGACTTCAACTCCCAGAATTCCTCCTCTTCCTTTTCATCTTGATGATGTGCAGACGGGTGGTGGGGAGGGAGCTGTAACCGGTTCTAAACGGCACTGTAGATTTATGGAACCTCTTCTATAGAAGAGGTTAGAAATGGCAGGAACCCACCCCTGGCGTGAATGAATAGGAGATTTATACAGTAGTTTCCCTATCAATGTTGTTGGGGGTATGATTTTTCTCCTTGATAGGTCCTTGATTAAGATAGTGTTTTCTGCTTGCCTATTTGTCTGGTGTTCACGCCTGTTTATCTGGGTGTTGGCTGTTGTCAGGATGCATTCTGGATTTTTTTGTTTATTTCTTTATTTTTTATTGTCTCTTTTGAATGATGTGCACATACGGTTTATTAATTTGTTTTTATTGATGACTGATTTGTCTGAATGCCAAGCTTCCAGGAATTCCTGCGTATTTTTAGATTTGGCTTGGTCGAAGATATTAACAGTTTCTCAGTTGAAACTGTGATTTAAGTCTTTCCATGTGAGATTAAGGAGATTTTATTGCATCTTTCGATTGCTAATTGCTCATAGATGGATTCTGTTAGTCTTCTACTTGTGTCCCACATAGTGGCTATGCAGTCCTTAACACTGTATCTTGTAGAAGATGACTTTGTTTTTTTCTTCTTGAACTACCGGATCTTTTGATTTACATAAAATGCTTTGGAAGGTTTTGTATGCTGCGATGATTTGTGTGTTTGTAATAGCCTATTGATTGTTTCTCAAGTGGGATAGTGTTATTCTTTTCATAACGTGTTGGTTATATTGATTTACGATAGTGTTCTTTTCAGAACTTGTCTGATATTGTGTTGGTTGTTGTTGTTAGTTGCAAAGTCATGTCTGACCATCGCAACCCTATGGACAATGTTCCTCCAGGCCTTCCTGTTCCCTACCATCCTCTGGAGTCCATTCAAGCTCACGCCGACTGCTTCGGTGACTCCATCCAGCCACCTCATTCTCTGTCGTCCCCTTCTTCTTTTGCCCTCCGTCTTTCCCAGCATGAGGCTCTTCTCCAGTGAGTCCTTCCTTCTCATTAGCTGGCCAAAGTATTTGAGTTTCATCTTCAGGATCTGGCCTTCTAAAGAGCAGTCAGGGTTGATCTCCTCTAGGACTGACCGGTTTGATCGCCTTGCTGTCCAAGGGACTCGCAGGAGTTTTCTCCAACACCAGAGTTCAAAGACCTCCATTCTTTGGTGCTCAGCCTTCCTTATGGTCCAACTTTCAAAGCCATACATTGCAACGTTGTGTTGGTTATATTGTAGTTATATTGGGTAGCAAGCATTTTTAAAAAATAAATAAATTTGCACGGGCACTCATTTGTTGGAAGATGTTATTGGAAGACGTACAGATTCCTTTTTCTGTGTTCTGGGTTTGTGCACTGTGTTTTTACTTGTCTAAATAATATTCTTACCCAGTTCCTCTTGTGGGAGGTTGAGTTGCTGCTTTGGAAATGGGTTAGTGTGGGTTGTTTTTCCTTAGACGTGCGTTTGTAATTTGTCATTTCCTTGGCTGATGAGGACATCCAGGAAGGGCTAGTGTGTTGTTTTCTTCTTTTGTGAATTTTATTCCTTTGCAGATGTTGTTGATTGTTTCATTTATCTTATGTAACAAAGGCAGCTACATAATGGATCCATACATTTGATTGCATGTATGGAAATGCTATAATTGCTCAGGAGCCCGTTTGTTTTCGCTGGCAGAAGCACTGTGGGTCCGTCCTTTACTTTTTCCAGGGTAGCCCTGCAGGCCAGATCTAAGCACCCCATGGGTCGGATCTGGCCCCCGGGCCTTTGCGTTTGATACCCTTGAGCTAGATAGTGAAAAACACAAGAAGTCTCTAAATGCTGAATTGCTCATCACTGTATACATGTTAACCTATTGTTGGCACAAAGCAATGTAAAGTACAGGTATAACTGAACTATGATTGAACTTTGAGTTAGCAAAAGACCTAAGGCAACTTTGAGCATGCCTCTGGCTAAAGAGGAAAATATTCTTGTGTTAAAAAGAAAGAAAAAAGTGTTTTGTTAAATTTTGTTTTTGCTGGGGAATTAAAGAGCAGCTGGCCAATTTCTGGTGACTTTATCAGGCAAAGGAGGATATGAACTTGAAAAATTCCTTAGAAAAAAATCCCTTTGCAGTCCCAAAGCTGTCAGTCACCTCTAAATATTGACTTTTGTGAGAAACCTCAGCATGATAAGCATGTATGATAGTAAGTCAAATGGAAAAACTGGAAAACAAAGACAGTAGGTCAGTTTGTTTGATTGCTATAGAATAGATACATTTAGGATTGCGTTTCCATTTATCTATATCAGATAAAGTTGTTTTTCTCAAGATATTAAAGTTACTTTTATTTTATTAGCTGTAGAGTATTTTAATAGGCAAAAGTGGGAAAAAGCCACATTGTAATAGATATACCTGAAGATCCTCCCCCTCCCTCCCTCCCTCTCTCATGGTGTGTATGTATATATATGTGTTTTTTTGTGTGTGTGTGTGTGTGTGTGTGTGTGTGTGTGTGTGTTTGACAGAGGGAGAGAAAAATATTTATATACAGTATTTACACCTGCAAGAATGCAGAAATAGAAAGGTCTGAAATGAGTAACTAACTAATTAACTTATTCTGGTTTTTTTAATTGCACTGTAGATCTTATCTTGTTTGAAATTATCCTGGGTATATGCTAGTAACTAAGTTTTTGTGTGCTTAATAATAAAATGATTCTCAGGATAGTTTGCCATAGCATCATCATTTTTTTTTAAACCAGTACTATAGGAACCAATTTATGTGAAATAAGTAGAACAGCTGATTAAAAATATCTGCTTAGCACCAAAGATATGGCATCCAAATGAACCACATTGAAAAACTTGGTGTGTAAGGATTTTTTTCATTACAATTACTGTGTTTCGCAATTGAACTCTATCTCATTGGGCCAAGAGGATATACTGTTCCTTGAATGTGATTTAGGATCTCAGAATTACTGATGTGCAGTTTCATATTCTTAATTATTGCTCAGGGAATGCTTAGCTCTAACTTAGCAAATTGCCAGGGCTTGAGAACTATTAATAGGTCATTTATGTGTTAATTCCAAAACTCTGATCTCTTTAGTATGAGGAGAAGGTAGTGCTTTCATTGTGTTAATCAGTTCTTGATGGATGGATGGATTATATGCTGTCTGGTTGATGACAACCCTTAGTGACCTCATAAATAGACTTTCTCCATGACAATCAATCTATCCCTAACCTGATCCTTTGGTTTTCCAGTGGTGCTACCCATCACTGCTGCAATTGAGCTGATCCATCTTCTTACTGATTGTCCTCTTCTTCTTTCTCCTTCTGTCTTTGGTAGCATGAGAACTAGAACATCATGTGTCCAAAGCAGGATAACTTGAGCCTGGTCATTTATGCCTCCAATGAGAACTCTGGGTTAATTTGTTTGATGATCAATTGGTTTGCTTTTTTGGCTGTCAATGCCACTCTCAGGAGTCTTCTCCAACACCAAAGTTCAAAGGCATCAATACTCTTTCTACCCTGTCTCTTCAAAGTCCAAGTTTCTTTTCCATAGAGAATCACAGCGTATGATGTAAATTATTCTGATCTTCTAAGAGATAGACCCGTTGTGACGTTGTGAATATGTTTTCCAATCTTTTTGTGGGTACTCTGTCAAAGCTGGTCTGTGTTAGACTTAAAGGAGCTTTAATTGAGGACCCAAACTGGGGGGGCAATATGCTTACTCTGTAAACCGCTTAGAGAGGGCTGAAAGCCCTATGAAGCGGTATATAAGTCTAACTGCTGCTGCTATTGCTATGTATAACTCTTGCAACAACACATAAATTTAAGTAATTACAGATAGATCACCATAGCTTACTCCAGTGTTTCTCAACCTTAGCATCTTTAAGATGCATGGACTTCAGCTCCCAGAATTCCTCACCCAACGTAACTGACTGGGGAATTCTGGGAGTTGAAGTCTACACATCTTAACTTTCCCAAAATTGAGAAACATTGAGTTACTTTATTCTGATTTTTAGGAGAAATAATGTTTATCTTAAAGACAGTATGCCAGGGGCTCTCAGATTTCTGGATTGCAGAAATCCACGTGACCAAGTAGATGACAGGCAAATCCATTTTGTTCTGATTTTGTGCTTTTCTTTGCAGCCGAGACATATGTCTTGGAGGATTCTTGTAAAAAATGTTTAGGGAGTTTTTGATCACAGAGCTCTTAGTTCTCAATCAAATAGAAGAAAGCAAAATGATAGTTACCTGCTTAGAAACTGAGCATATTCATTAACAAACAAAACTTTCCCTTTTAGCTTTTGAACCCCTTCATTATTGCACAGAGGGGACTGTTAAACTGCAGAACTGCGGAGTGGCATTGTTGTGTCAAGATGATTGATCATACTCTCATAAGGAAGGGGTGGCTGGGAAATTCTCTTTCACCCTCTAGTGAATTAGCAAAAAATCTCTTTTCCCCACACCACACACCATCAACTAATTAAATCCTGTGGTCAGCAATATGATGTTGGTACATAAGCTCAGTTTAGCTGGCAAATCCTTTTAATTCAGAACTTTTACACATTTATCGGAAGTGTGATTTGGTGCTGAGAGACTAAGCAAGTCTTTCTCTGGGACGCAACATCATGTAATTTAATCTTGTTAAAAGGAAATCCACTAACCATCTGTTAAATTGTCTGCAATGGGAAGGGAAGGGGTTTATGTCGTTATGAAAAAGTGAAATATGAAATGGAGTGGATTTGTTTGTAGACAGCGCTTTTATTTCTGATGTAAGCGTTCTGTATTTGTACAGAATTTATACAGAAACTTATCTCGCTTGGATGCTACTCTGGGCAGCGAGCATAATTAAAACTAAACTACCAAAATACTTTAAGACAATTAGGAAACCATTAAAATAACAAAAGGCAGAGAAGAATACAATCAAACTTATACAAGCCATTTCATGGGTCCAGTGGCTAAGATGCTGAGCTTGTCGATCAGAATGGTCAGCAGTTGGGTGGTTCGAATCCCTAGCTCTTCATAACGGAGTGAACTCCTGTTACTTGTCTAAGTTTCTGCCAACCTATCAGTTCGAAAGCGTGTAAAAATGCAAGTAGAAAAATAGGAACCACCTTTGGTGGGAAGGTAACAGTGTTCCGAGCGCTTTCGGTGTTTGGTCATGTTGGCCACATGACCATGGAGACGTCTTCGGACAGTGCTGGCTCTTCGGCTTAGAAACGGAGATGAGCACTGCCCCCTAGAGCACATAAATGCGAAGGGAACCTTTACTTAATAAAGGGATGTCCATAACCTCCGAAAATATGCTATGGAGCTGCTCATATAATTGGGAAGGTTCTGGGCTTGTGGCATTCAACTGATCACTGCTTCCCTGCAATTTAACTCCATTACAGATAGTCCTCAACTTGAAACCGTTCATTTAATGACTACCGTATATACTCGAGTATAAGCCGACCCGAATATAAGCCGAGGCACCTAATTTTACCCCAAAAAGCTGGAAAAGTTATTGACTCGAGTATAAGCCTAGGGTGGGAAATGCAGCAGCTACGGTAAATTTCAAAAATAAAAAATCAGTGTTATTTGAAACTCAAAGTTATGTTTATTCAAGGGACCCGCTTAATTAAAGTGTTCTATAATATCAGTATGACTTATAATACTGCAAGTCTGCAATATTAAAATACTTGTATAGGGGATCCCCGGGATCCCCCGAAGAGATCAAATCACAACCAGTATGCCACCTTCTTGGTATATTGTTTTTATTTTCACTGAGTTTTTAAAAATGAGCATTATTTCATCCTTTTTTTCTTTATGTTTGATTGGTATCTGCAATTTGTGTTAATTCTGTTCATACATATAATATAAATGAAAAACCCAGCTCTCTTAAAAAATATTTTAAGTTCTTTCTGGGTGCTCCCTTTTAGAATTGGCAAACTAATATTTCTGTTCGCCCAACTAATGTCAGGCAGAGTTAACTGAAAAAGTAATTTTTCATGAAAGGACATTTTCCTAGGATTTTAATTGTTCTTACTGTCAGATTGCTCGTTATTTCCAGCTTGAGTCTCCTTCTGACAAGTTTCCATTGCTTCTTGTCCTGTCCTCAGGTGCTATTGCTGCCGCCGCCTCCTCCTCCTCCAACAGCACCAGCACATTTGCTGCCCAGCGCTGCGGCTGAGGTGAAGCCGCCAAAGCTCCCGCTGGCGCCCCCGCAGCGTTGGGCGGATATCCGGCAGTGCTGTTGGAGGAGGAGGAGGCGAACCAGCCTGCCATCGCCGGCCACTGCCAGCCCCGCCGCTCTTCCCACCCCCTTCCAAGCCCCACAGTCCAGCGGATGGAGCAGCGAAGCCCCGGGGCTTCGCTACTGCTCCCCGCATTTTCTGCACGGGGATCCCTTGGAGAGGGGATTCCAGCCTGCCATCGCCAGCCACCGCTAGCCCTGCCGCTCTTCCCACCCCCTTCCAAGCCCCACAGTCCAGCGGATGGAGCAGCGAAGCCCCGGGGCTTCGCTACTGCTCCCCGCATTTTCTGCACGGGGATCCCTTGGAGAGGGGATTCCAGCCTGCCATCGCCAGCGGAAGGGGGTGGGAAGAGCGGCAGGGCTAGCGGTGGCTGGCGATGGCAGGCTGGACTGTGGGGCTTGGAAGGGGGTGGGAAGAGCGGCGGGGCTAGCGGTGGCTGGCGATGGCAGGCTGGTTCGCCTCCTCCTCCTCCAACAGGCAACAGCACTGCCGGATCCAGTTGTAGACTCGAGTATAAGCCGAGGCGGCTTTTTTCAGCCCAAAAAGTGGGCTGAAAAACTCGGCTTATACTCGAGTATATACGGTATTCAAAGTTACAACTGCACTGAAAAAAGGTCTTTTTTCCCCAGCATCTCAAACCGTGTGGTCTTGTCCACCATTAAGCCATTTTTCCAAACAGCCTCCATGTTTCCAGTGGCTTTTTCCCCACTTGGAACTGAACCCAGAAGAATATTTCTTCCAACATTTCTAAGCTGATACCCACCTGTAATGATTCTTATTCATTCTTTTTTGGGTCTTCAAATAGTTTGTTTGCTTTTCTCTCTCCTCTCATCTTTCACTCCCATCTATTCCTGCCAACTTGCAAAATAATCTTTACCTTTCACTAATTAAACCCGTACCTGCATACTTCCCTGCATGTATTCATCAACTCCCTGAGATCAAACATTTTAATTCAGACCTATTACATCTTCCCCCTTTTCTCTCAATTACAGACTAAGAAGTCTTTAAAGAAGGGGAAAAAAGACTGTATAAACACATACTTCTTCTTACATCTTCTTTTCATATATCTTCTTTTCTCTTTGTTGATTAATACTCTTCTTCCAAACAGTAATTAATTAATTTGTTAATTAATTCATTCATTCATTCAATTTCTATAGCTGCCCATTTCAATTCAATTGATTCTGGGCAGTGAACAGTGTCACAATATTACACAGTAACTGCCTTACTGCAAACCTAGAAGCACAGACTAAACTATTTATTAAAAGTAAATAGTATGGTAATATGTTCTTTGCCCAGCCATAATCATAATTCTTTCATGGTGAGATCTTTTAAATTGATTTCTCATTATATTGGCCTCAGCTACCCATCATGGCTTTCATCAATGAGGACTATCATATTACACTTTTTAGTAAGATAGAGAAGATGCAACTAACTTATCAGTAATAGTGATGTACACGTGACATGTGCAGCATTCACTGCTAATTCTATGGAAAGTACCATTTTGGTTCTGATTTGGACCAATGGGCATAAACCCAACCCAACTTAGTTTTACCCCAAGCATGCATGCATTATTGAATGCCAATAAGAGGTTGTTAGTGTGTATGAGAGTACATGATTTGGCAGAGATAACAAAGCCAGCCAATGAATAAACATGGCAACTGGGTCAGCCAATGAGGGCCATTTGGAAACTGAAACTGTATTTGCTGTGTGAGAAACAAGGAGACAGCAAGGAGCCTGGGCATGGCTTAGTTCAACTGTTCTGTACTAAAGCTCTGAGTCTGTGCTGAGCTCTGAACTAGTCTGCTGCACTAAACTGAAACTGTTCTCTCCTCTGCCTGTATTTATCTTGTCTTACCACGTTGGAAAACCTGCTTTTGGTATTGTATATTTTCCTGTTATTGTAGAGACAGCAGCCAGACTGGGTATGCTCCATCCATTAACCAATCGGACTGAGTCTACACTTATGATGTCTTCGGGCCCTTGTGGCTCCTCCCCAGTTTCAGACTCAGTCCAAACTAGACTGGCTGTGAGAATTGATCTCTCCTCCTAATTATTTAATTATATCTTTAATTGGTGAATTTTTCAGAAAAAAATTTTTTGTTCCTTTAAATTGGTTCCTTAAATAATCCTTTATTCTACAAATTGGAGGGAAATTCGAAACTGATCTCTGGCTGCCTCTCCTCAGCCGTCTGATTGCCTGCGGCCACGAGTTCGCTCAAGAAGCCTGCCTTGCAATCAGATCAGCCAGCTGTCAAGCTAGGACTCAGCGGCTGTTTCCCCGTGGCGCTCCTTGATTCTGGGCACTCGGAGGGATGTGCGACCAGCCATTTTGCGTGCAGCAGTTCCAGGCGAGTTCAGTGGCCATTCTGCAGATCGCCTGGCCACTCTTAGTATCGGTGGCCATCTTGGGGCTCGGAAAAACCTCGGAGAAAAAGTCGGCTATTTTGGACGCTTTAAAAAAGGCGCGAACTCTACAGCAGCGGTTTGGAGTACCCAGCAATGCAGGATCACCCCAGGTGGACCGGATCAGCAAAAGAGTGAGACTACTGCCTATCTTATTGGGGTGTTGATTTATGTTTGGGGACATGGCTGATCCAACTATGGTTATGAATGCAGAATTAGAGGAGGCAGGGCCATCAGGGGCAAAGAGCAGCAGAAAGCCAAAGAGGCCCCTTCCTCAGGAGTAAACCCCAAGGTCTCTAAAGCGACTACCAGGGCAGAAGAGCGCAGGCTGAAGGCCCTTGAGAAAGAATTCCAAAGGGCCTCCAAACAACAACATATTCTAACTGCCCAGCCCGCCCTCCTTCCCTCCAAGGAACACCCAACTCCACCCGTCTTGCCTCCCATGGGCCCTGCCCCCCCCCCCCCCCGGCCTATTCAGAAGGGGAATTGTCTTCTTCGAAGTCCTCATCTTCGATGGAACTTGACAACAGAGGTAATTTCTTTGATGTCCCTCTCAATAGGGAACGCACCTTTGAACAGGCCTCCCTCCCAGTTACACATGGTTCTGGGGGGCTCCTCCTGCTGATATGGCAACCATCATTGCTGAAACCATTAAACAGGTCATGGCTGCTGGCCTACAATAGCACCCCCAACCTGCTCCATCACATGGCCATAAGCATAAATCTTCTGCTGCCACTCAGCAACCTGATCCCTCTGCCTCTACTTTTCAGGCCTCAATTGGGGAGCAAGATAATCTGCGGGACTCAGACTTGTCTGATGACAAGGTGATACCCCTGCCTTTACCGGATTCCTCAAAACTGATCGATTCAAATCCCTTATACTTAAGGCCATTAAAGTTGCTAATTTACCATCTTCTGCTTCAGCTCCCACTTCACAGGGTAAACCAACAGAACTGGCTTCAACTGAGGGTCCCAGTACCCCATTCACCGAACCCACGGTGGAGAAAGAGGTGATCCCTGTTCCCAAGATATTCCTGAACGTCATCCAGAAGCAATGGGAGTCTCCAGGCACGAGCCCACAGCCAACCAACCTTGACAAACGTCTCTACAACATTGCACCGGACCTCACCAAGTTCTTCAAGACTCCCCCAGTGGACGCACCGGTTGCAGCCCTGTCTTCACCTACTGTGGTCTCTGGAGCCCTTGAGGAGGTTCTCAAGCCTGAAGAGAAAAGGTCAGATCAAACCTTAGTCAAAAACTGGGACTTAGTCAAAACCCAGGCTGGGACCTGGGCTGTTAGGGCCTCTACGGCCACTTCTTTTTTCTCCAGGGTGGCCCTGGTTTGGATTGAGCAGCTTCAGGAGCGCATCGCTCCTACTGACACTAGATCACATAGGGATCTCAACAAGATCAGGGCAGCGGTTGAATTTGCAGCTGATTCTTCCCTTAATGCTGCTAGATTCGCTTCTAAAGCCATGGCCTCTTCGGTCATGGCCAGGTGTCTGCTTTGGCTCAAGCCATGGCAGGCGGATGTCCATACCAAGTGGCCCCTAACAGCCTCCCCATTCAGTGACACCCAATTATTTGGTCATCCCTTAGCGCAAAGTCCTTCCATCCATCTACAAGAAACAGGACAGTCGGCCCGCTCCCTTCTATAGGAGGTCGCCCTTTCGACCGGCGGATGGGGGAACCTCCTTCCCCCGTCCACAATGCCAATCCTACATTCCCAGACAGGGATCTCACCAGGATAGGTCCAATAGAAACACAGTGTTTCCCCTCCAGGAAATCTTACCGTGGAGGAGGCAACTGCCAATTTTCACGTAGGAAATTTCTATCTGGACTCTCTCCCGATAGGAGGCCACCTGGCGTTATTTGCATACTGCTGGGAGGAGACCACAACAGACAATTGGGTACTCAAAACTCTCAAATTTGGTCTCATGCTGGAATTCCTCTCCATCCCCCAGGAACACTTCGTGCCATACCCGGTCTCTCGGTGTCCTCGGAAGAGGGCACTGCTGGAACAGGCCATTCAGCACCTGTTGGAGATCAGGGCCATCCAACCGGTTCCTCCCCATCAGGAAAGGCAGGGTTTTTATTCCCGTCTGTTTGTAGTACCGAAGAATTCTGGGGGACGGAGAGCAATTTTAGATCTAAAAACGTTAAACCGCCACATTGTCTATTGGCAATTCAAAATGCATTCTATGCACACCATCCTTCAGGCGGGCAGGAAAGGTGATTTCCTCACGTCGATAGACTTGAGCGAAGCTTATCTTCATATCCCCATCTTCATAGACCACCAAAAATATCTCCGCTTCTCCTATGGAGGGAGGCACTTCCAGTACCGAGCTCTTCTGTTCGGTCTATCCTCTGCCCAGGGTATTCACAAAAGTACTGGCAGCACTGGCCGCCCACATCAGGTCATCTCCAGTTCGGATTCTCTGTTACGTGGTCGACATCCTCTTGTTGTCCAGGTCTCCGGTTCAGGCAGAAAGAGATCTCGCCTTCACCATTCACACCTTGCAGAATCATGGGTTTGAGGTGAATCTCAAAAAGAGTCACCTCGTTCCCAGCACTCGCCTTCTCCAATTTGGGGTCTTGATAGACACCATGGCGAAGAGGGTGTTCCTATCCAATGACCGCATTCTCAATCTGAGGGAACTTGTCAGGAAGGTGCTATGTCTACGCAAGGCATCCCTTCTTCTTCTCTCCCAAGTCTTGGGCCAGATGGTATCCTGCTTCAGGATTGTTCCGTGGGCCAGGTTTCACAGCAGGAGCCTTCAATGATTCATGCTTCCACATCAAAAGGCTGACAGGAGCAACTCTCCTCTCAGGGTCCCCCTCCCCAGACAGGTATTACACTTTCTCAAATGGTGGCAGTCCCTGGCGATTTTGCAAGGGACCTTGTTCAGAGATCCGTGCCATCTCACACTTATGATGAATGCAAATCTAACAGGATGGGGGGCACACATGCAGGGACCTAGTGGCTCAAGGTCAGTGGTCCCTCGAAGAGAGCCAAAACAGCATAAATTGGCTAGAATTGAGGGTGGTTCACCTCGCCCTCAGACACTTCCACCACAGAGTTCAGGCCCAACACATATTAGTCCTCACGGACAATACCATGAGAAAGGCACACATAAACAGACGGGGGGGAACTCGTTCCTGGTCCCTGATGCAGGAGTCCAACCTGTTGTGCCAGTGGGCGGAATCTCACCTGTCATCTCTCAGGGCAGAACACATCTCAGGGGTCTCCAACGTCCAAGCAGACTGGCTGAGCTGGACAACGATAGATTGGGCAGAGTGGAGTATCCATCCGAACCTCTTCCATCGACTGACACTAAGGCTCGGCCTCCCAGTCCTAGACCTGTTTGCAATGGCAGACAACAACCAGGTACCCAGGTATTACTTGAGGTTCATGGACCCCATGGCAGAAGGAGTAGATGCTCTCAGATGCAGTGGCCCGAGTGTCTCCTGTACGCATTTCCTCCCCTTCCCCTCATTCAGACGGTAATTCAAAAAATGATGGAGCAGGAGACAGAACTGTTGCTGCTAGTGCTGAATTGGCCATGCCGGCCTTGGTATGGCGACCTGGTGACTCTGTTAATCTTCACCCCATAGCACATCCCACGATCTCTCCTGTCTCTACACCAAGGGTCAGTTTGTCATCCCGACCCCCAGTGGCTGCAATTAACCGCATGGCGATTGAGGGGCAAGCCTTAACAGCCGATAACATCTCCCTCAACGTCATTGCTACCATTCAGGCATCACACAGAAGCTCTACTAACCGCATTTATGATGCCATGTAGCAGACATTTGCTCTGTGGTGTTCCAACCAGACTGTTGACCCACTTAGGGCATCCATTCCACAGATATTGGACTTCCTACAGAGGGGGCTTGATCAGGGACTTACTCCTAACATGCTACGCCGACAGGTGGTCGCTCTGGCCTCTATTCTGGACAGCCTGGCATCTGAACATCTACCTTCTCACCCCTTGATCCAGAGATTTCTCCATGGAGTGTCCAGTCTGCATACCCCTGCCATATATAGATATCTGACTTGGGACTTACCTTGTGTCCTAGAGGTTTCTTTGAAACTGTTGTCCTTAAAAACACTGTTTTTGGTGGCTGTAACCTCAGCCAGACATATTTCTGATTTGGCTGCTCTATCAGTCAAGCATGGTTTGTGCGTGTTCCATCCAGACCGAGTTGTCTTAAGACAGGACCCGACATTCATGCCGAAGGTCAATAGCGGTTTCCACCGAGGTCAGGAGTTGACCTTACCTGATTTCTGTCTGTCTCCCCATCATGAAAGGGAGCATAACTGGCACACTCCTGATGTATGTCGTGCCCTCAAGATCTACATCGACTGCACCGCTTCATCCTGCCACTCGGAAGCTTTCTTCATTTCCTTTCGCCAGGCCTCCTTGGGTACCAAGGCTTCATCGTCTAGTCTGGGACGCTGGATAAGAGCCTGTATTAAACTGTCTTATGAACTTCAATCCATACAAGTCTCTGCAAACATTACAGCTCACTCTACACGTAGCGCTGCGACATCTGCGGCTTGGTTCCACTCAAGCCACCTTGGAAGAAGTCTGCTGGGCCGCTACCTGTGTGTCTCCCACAGTCTTCATACGTCATTAGAAGTTGGACAAGTATGCGTCGGGTGATGCGGTTTTTGGGTGCAGGGTGCTACAACAAGTGCTTGTGCCCTAACGGACATTTTTTTACAATTTCCCATCCTGGTGGGCAGCCCAGTCTTTGGTACGTCCCAGTCTGGCTGCTGTCTCTACGATAACAGGAAAATGGGCGTTGGTTCTTACCTGATACACTCATTTTCTGGTAGAGTAGAGACAGCAGCCAGCCCCGCCATGGTATGGGTCACATGAGGGACTTCCTTGTGCAGAGGAGAGAGATACAGTGACTATGGACTTTCACTTTTTGCTCACAATTCTCACTTGAGTCTACAGTTTTCCTTCATCTGAAACGGGAGGATTCACAAGGGCCCGATGACATCATAAGTGTAGACTCAGTCCGATTGGTTAATGGACGGAGCATACCCAGTCTGGCTGCTATCTCTACCAGAAAATGAGCATATCAGGTAAGAACCAATACCCATTTACTTCATGTGTTATGTTATATATAAAGAGAAGTTAATGAATCTTGCTGAATCAGTTACCTGTTCGTGCTTTCTGATGTGATTGATGTGACAAACTCTGACAGAGATTATTGCCAATAAAAGATAACGTATATGGGGTCCTTGGTGCTTCTGACCTTGATTGGTTGCTTGCATATATTTCGTTACCTAACTAACGAAACATCTGTTAGGTAAGCTCCACGTTGGGAGAGCGAGTACGTTCAGAGAAGCATTGTGAGAGTTGTGTCGGAGAACACACAAACCAGCATACAGAGACACTGCAGTTTAAATAGGCTTTTACTTTTGTGGAAATAGAGGTATCAGAGTCCATCAAACAGTCCAAGTCATACACGGATAAGACAGTCAGTCATCAATGTCTTTCAGTTAAGGGATAATCCAAATAACATAGTCCATAATCATACAAACAGTCCGGTACTCAAAGTTTGCTAGCAGTTGCAAAACTTACAATAGCTCACGGCACTTTCTAACAGCCAGCTTCCAAAACACTCAGATCAGATCAGCCCAGCATCTAACAAACAGAGAGGTAACAGTCATTATGGCTCCCTCTTATGGCCGATTGAGGAAACAGCAATTAATCACATTTTACAGTATGATTTAAAGAAACAGGTACAGCATTGCTATATGATTTATATATTGCCAACCCAGCTGTTAGATTATATTTCTAACAACATCATCAGTGCGAGGGAGTGTGGGGTTTTGCTCCCTGTTTATATACAGTTGCCTCCATGCCAGTGTTGGTCTTTGATTTAGAGTACTGTCTCCTGTTTGATTGCAATCTTTTATCATTGTAACTATCAAGCAGACAAGCAATCAAGCAGAAAACCGATAGTCCTTGATATATGACCAGCATTGGAACGAGAATTGCTAACACCAGATTTCCAATTTGTTTTGCAATAGTTGTTAAGCATATCACTGCAGTTGTTAAATGAATGATGCAATTCTTAAGGGAATTCAGATTCCCCCGTTGACTTTTCCATTGTGGGAAGCTGGCTGGGAAAGTCACACAGTGCTTGTCAAGTGCCCAAATTTTGATCGTGTGACTGTGGGAGATTCAGCAGCAACTATGAAGGTTGATCATATGGTATGTCACTTTTTTTCATTGCTATTGGAATTTTAAATAGTTCCTAAATGAACAGTTATAAGTTAAGGATTATCTTAACTCTAATCAAGGATCAAGGAAAGAAATCACACCATGACCAACATTGGCAGGGAAACTACTGGATATAAATAGAGAGCAACCCCACACTTAGCACTGATGATGTTATCTAGATGGGTAATTAAATGTCTGCAAACAAACAACCAAGCTCAGGGAGTACCAAGACTCCCTAGCAGTGGTGGGTTCCTACCAGTTCGGACAGGTTTGGCTGAACTGGAAGTAGCTTGGCGGTGTGGGTCGCTGGAACTGGCAGTGACCCTAACCTGACCCCCCCCCCCCCGAACTGGTTCTCCCGGCAGCAGCGTAGGCACCACCATCTTGTTTTTGGCTTCTGCACATGTGCAGAACAATTTGCGTTGTATTGCGCACGCATGGGCAGTGCGCATCAAGCCCATATGTATGGCGCATCCTTGACTGGCTGCCAGAACCCACCACTGCTCCATAGATATTATTTCTTGTAAGTTAAAATATCTTGCTCAGATTCCGCCCACTGAAGTTGCTCTTTTTTTCCATATTCTACAAAAAAAAGTATGTCTTTCCATTTTGTGCCAAAAATTGAGACATAAACATATCTTTTTCAAAAACTGAATAACTATCACTCGTATTCAAATTTTATAGAACCAAACATTATCTGTCTTTAATGTGAAGAATATCAATGTTCATTTAAGTAGATGGTACTCTTCCATTTTCCCTAATATAAATTGGTTCAAGTAATTATATTCATGATTTATAAACTGTGAAAAATATATCAACTTGGTGTCAGGCAAAGATAACCAGGAGCATTCCTGGAGTTCAAAGCAGAAAATAGTTTATTGCTGCTGCCTCTAATACAAGAAACTTAGTCAAAAAACAGTCAAATCTACATTAGCGCAGCTAAGGGTCAAGAGAATTCACATGGAGCTGGACTTGGGTCTGTCGTAGCAGCTCTTTTCAATGCTATTGAAACTTCGAATGGTCACTAAATGAACTATTGTAAATCGAGGATTACCTGTACTTGCAATCTTGGAAAACTGCGGATAGGTTGTGCTATGTTGAATTACACTGAGTTTTGTGATCAATTTGCCACAGATGACCTCCAAAATTTCTCTCAACCATATGAGTATATGAAAATGCCAACTATTATTCCAATGTTACTGTGTTTCCCCAAAAATAAGACAGGGTCTTATTTTCTTTTGCCCCCTGAAATAAGCACTTGGCCTTATTTTCGGGGAGGTCTTATTATTTTTGAGGTGCAGGAGGTGGTGAGCCTAATCACCTCATGGCTGCTGCTGTATTGCAATATTTTCAGGGAGGGCTTATTTTCGGGGGAGGGATTATTTGAATGCATGCGCTCAAAAGCCTGATTGGACTTATTATCCGGGGAGGGCTTATTTTCAGGGAAACAGGGTATGACTACAGCCTGAACTTGGTGATCCATGTTCAGTGTTCTTTTAGACCACGGGCATCAAACTCCAGGCCCATGGGCCGGATCTTGCCTGCAGGGTACTTAGGTCTGGCCCACCAAGCTGCCCTGGAAACAGTAAAGGACCAGCGGCTTTCCCCAGCTCCGTTTTTCCTGTCAGAGCACTCGGGCCACGACAGGTGCCCCCGAGATGAGTGACATCAAGCTGGCCACGCTCTCTGCCATCCCCAGGTCAAACACAATCCTGAAGCGGCCCTCAATGAAATCAAGTTTGACACCCCTATTTTAGTATATTGGTTGTTTTTTTAAATGCCCTGTACTTTGTAGTTTTTGTGTTTTTCCCTTCCCCTCCTTCGGGTTTGTGCGCCGCCCTGAGTCCCGTAGGGAATAGGGCGGCATATAAATAAAATGAAACTATAAACTATATCACTTTGCTTTCTATCTTTTTTCACTGTAGAATCAACATCGGTAGTTCTTCACTCACAACAGTTTATTTGGAAGGTTGACTCAGCATCCTTCTGAGATTGGTAAAATGAGGACCCAGGTTGTTGGGGCCAATATGCTGACTCTGTATAACCTCTTAGAGAGGAAGCGGTATATAAGTCTAAGTGCTATTGCTATTACTATTTAGTGATCGTTCAAAGTTATATCGGCGTTGAAAAAGAGTAATTTCATGAACATTTTTCACACTCAGAACTGTTGTAGCATCCCCATGGTCATGTGATCAAAATTTGGATGCTTGCCAACCGACTCATATTTATGACGGTTGTCATGTGACCACCAGGAGTGGGTTCCGGCAGGCACTACTGCCGGTTCGTTCACGTCTATGCTTTGCATGCATGCTTGACTTTAATTGCGTGTGTGCTTGCCTTTAATTGCTTGATGCAATTACAATTGTTCTGTGCATGCGCAGAACTGAAAAACAAGATGGCGTCACCGGCGCCCGAGGAATGGGTTCGGAAGTGTGGCAGGACTGCGTCACTGCCGGTCCCAGTGACCCAGACCGCCAAACCACTACCGGTTCAGCAAACAATATTGATTGGGGATTCGCTTAACAACTGCATGGCTAACTTAAGATCTGCATTGATTCGCTTAAGAACTGTGGCAAGAAAGGTCATAGAATGAGGCAAAACTCACTTTAACATGTTTCGCTTAGCAACAAAAATGTTGGGCACAATTGTCATAGGGTTGAGGTCTGTAGTTCCTCGTGTTGTTTGGTTCCTTTAATGTGAAAAGATGATAAACTCAAAACAGTATAAAAACACTTTTAGGTAGGCGGAGGCAGTTGAAGATGTTCTTAGGAAGTGCCCATGACGACCAAACATTTTAATTGTTTAATTAAAAATCAAATTAGCTTTTTCATCTATCAATCAGTCTGTCTAAATCTCTGCCTCTGCCTGCCTGCCTACCTACCTGCCTACCTACTTGTCTGTCTGTCTGTCTATCTCTATCTATCTATCTATCTATCTATCTATCTATCTATCTATCTATCTATCTATCTATCTATCTCTCTCTCTCTATCTATCTATCTATCTATCTATCTATCTATCTATCTATCATCTATCTATCTATCTATCTATCTATCTATCTATCATCTATCTATCTATATCTATCTGTCTCTCTATGTATCATCTATCTATCTATCTATCTATCTATCTATCTATCTATCTATCTATCTATCTATCTATCTATCTATCTATTATCGATCGATCATCTATCATCCATCCATCCATCCATCCATTTATCTATCTATCTATCTATCTATCTATCTATCTATCTATCTATCTATCTATCTATCCATCCATCCATCCATCCATCCATCCATCCATCCATCCATCCATCCATCCATATCTGTCTGTCTGTCTGTCTGTCTGTCTGTCTGTCTGTCTGTCTATCATCTATCTATCTATCTATCTATCTATCTATCTATCTATCTATCTATCTATCTATCTATCATCTATCGATCATCTATCATCTATCCATCCATCCATCCATCCATCCATCCATCCATCCATCCATCTATCGCCCACCTGCCCGCCTGCATGGATTTTTATAATTCAAAGGAACAAAGAAGATTATTCCATGACCGGTTTTCTTCGTTATCTTCTGGGGGGAGGCTTCACAGTAACTGAAGCAGAAGAATTAGAGTCTGTACTAGCTTTGTATCATAGAGTGTTGAATCTTGTTAACTCTCAAGTCTCTTTTTTCCATTATGTATTTTAAATGGTCTGTGATTATATACCGTATTTTTCAGACTATAAAACGCACCAAGATTTTGAACAGGTAAATTTAAAACCAAAAAGTTTTGCCCTCCCCGGCCCTCAGGAGCACTCTGCAGGCCTCCCAAACCCTCTGCAAACCTTGTTTTTTTGTGAAAAGGGGGCATGCAGAAAGTTTGAGAGGTCGGCAAAGTGCTCCTAGGGGCCAGGGAGGGCAAAAATGAGCAAAAAACGGCCTGTTTTTCACAAAAATGGGCCCGTTGTTTTTGGAAACAACAGGGCATGTAAATAGTTTGGAAAGTTTGCAGAGTGCTCTTGGGGGCTTGGAAGGGCAAAAAGAGCCATGTTTTTGTGAAAAATGGGCCCGTGTTTCATAAAAACATGGCTCTTTTTGTCCTCCCAAGCCCCCAAGAGCATTTGGCAGGCCCTCCAAACCCTCTGCAAGTCCATTTTTGCAAAAAACGGGATGTAGGGGCGGGGTTTCAGGAGACCAACATGATGTATTCAGTGTATAAGACTCACTCAGATTTTCGCCCTCTTTTGGGGGGGAAAAGGTGTGTCTTATACTCCAAAAAAATACGCTATATTTGTGTATATGTGTGTTGGGGAGGAGTGGATGTAGAATTTTTTAAAATGTGTACCAGTATGTCTACAGAAAAAAGTGACAATAAAAGTTATCTCACCCAATCTTTTCCTATCCTACCTCATATCACCCTATCCTGTCCTGTCCTGTTTTGCCCTTCCCCATCTCATCCCATCCCATTCCATTGGTCCAATCCTGAAACATTATTTGAGACAGTGGTGGGATTCAAATTTTTTTACTACCGGTTCTGTGGGCGTGGCTTGGTGGGCATGGCAGGGGAAGGTTACTGCAAAATCCCCATTCCCTCCCGATCGGCTGGGACTCGGGAGGCAGAGAATAGATGGGGCGGGGGCAGTCAGAGGTGGTGTTTGCCGATTTTCCGAACTACTCAAAATTTTAGGGTGTGGCTCTCCTCTTTCTCTCTTCCCCATCCAATTTGGGATTGTGTAGTCTCTTCTTTTGGGCTTCTCTGTGGAATATACTGCTATCAGGCACAAGAAACCAAGAAAGACACAAAGAGTTTAGAGTAAATACCGCATTTTTCTGAGTATAAGACTCACCTTTTTCCCTCAAAAAATAGGCTGAAAATCTGGGTGCATCTTATACACTGAATACAGCATTTTCCCCCTCCCTAAACCCTGCCCCCTTTGCAAAAGGTTTCCATGCATAGTCTTTAGGAGGCTTCCAGAGTGCTCCTGGGGGCTGAGGAGGGCAAAAATGAACGAAAAATGGGCCAGTTTTTGCTCATTTTTGCTCCCCTAGCTCCCAGAAGGCTATGTATGTGCTTTATTTTGACAAAAAACGCAAAAATGGGCCATTTTTGGGAGGTCTGCAGAGTATAAAAAGTTTTTTTTTTTAAAAAAAAAAATTGCCTCTTCAAAAACTTGGTGTGTCTTATACTCTGAAAAATCCAGTATTTTATTGAGGCTTGCCTACAGACTAAACTCTGCCAGAATAAAACACAGTCTAATAACTATTAGATCATATAACCTGTAAAAGGTTAGGGAGAGTTCGCCCTGACTGTCTTCCTACATACCAAGAATTCAGGATTGATTTGCCTCCTAGCTCCTTGTCCTGCTAGTTTCTCCCAGCTTATCATTGTCTGTTTCCTGGGGAGGTGAGCAAACCAAGTATTATACAATCCCCATCATTTTCATTTAGAAAAAAAACCCCAACATTCTTGGAATAGAAAATCAAGCAAATATTGGAGGCTGGTGTTTTCTTTCGCTGCGTGCCAGCTCCCCTTCTTTTTTAATTAAAGGAGATTTTTTTAAAAAAAATATAAAATGTCAGAAAGTACCAGAACCTGGCAGATAATAAGAAGGTGTTCTTTAGCCGCATTGGCATCCTTAGGCCCAAGACTAATAAGGTACAAATGTAAAGGTGCCAACCAATTATTGCAGTTTGCATTGAAATAATAAACTTGGCAGAACAATGCGTAATTTAGGGCGGTGTGAAGTGGTAGCTCTCTACTAAGATGCCCCTTCTTGATAAAAGATCTCATGCCAGTATGAAGCTGGCAAAAAGTGCAGAGAAAAGAACAACTAACATGGTTAAAGTCCTGGAGACTGAAACATATGAACGACGATTGCAGGAACTAGGTATGGCTAATCTAGAGAAAAGAAAGACTAGGGGTGACGTGATAGCAGTGTACCAGTATTTGAGGGGCTGCCTCAGATAGGCAGGAGGAGGGGTCAACTTATTTTCCAAAGCACAAGAAGGCAAGACAAGAAACAATGGATGGAAACTAATCAAGGAGAGAAGCGACCTGGAATTAAGGAGAAACTTCCTAACAGTGAGGACAACTAACCAGCGGAACAGCTTGCCTTGTGGGTACTTCGCCACTGGAGGTTTTTAAGAAGAGACTGGACCGAAATGGTATAGGATCTCCTGCTTGAGTAGGGAGTTGAACAATGGTGGGTTCTGGGTCCCGTTGCAACTGGTACGGTGCAATGGGGCCGCAAATCCACCACATGCACACACACAGCACGTACGCGCATGTGTACTTAGTGCCTGCAATGCTCTGTGTTGACTCCGCAACACTCCAGCTGCTCGGTGGAGCGTTGCACAGGCGCCGTACGCTCCGTGCATGTGCGCAAAAGCCCCGATTGGCTCAAATACAGGTAAGGAACACAGGCGGGCGGGTGGCTCTCTGGAGCACCGTACCGGAACGGTACCTGGTTCTCCCATCAGGAACCGGTATGCCCGTACTGGGGTGTACCTGTCGTATACCACCACTGGAGTTGAGCTAGAAAACCCTTTCAGTTCTATTCTGATTGATTGAATGAAAATAGTCAAGTAGGATTAAACTCAGTTGACCACAAACTAGACTTCTATCCATGCAAAGATTCCACATTTCCTTTAAGGGGTGTTGAGACTGAAATGGTGCAGTGCTGTGATTGGTGGTAGGTACAAATGACCTTGTAGCCTTTGGAGCAAAGCAAAGAAACACAGCCAGATAAAAAAGTGATTTAGCCCACAAAGGGAGATGGGTGGAACTGCCACAAAGGCAGTTCCGAAGGCATCTTCTCTGGTCTCTTGAGTTGCAAAGGACATAGGAGAAGTATGTTCTCAGTCTTGCAATTTTCTTACTAATACACAATAAAGTAAATTAAGCTCATCTAGCTGTGATTCTGATCTGGTCTCCCTCACAAGACTGCCAAATGCCTTTTTAAAACTTTGCACACCCTTATACAGCTAGTACAATAGGAGCCGAGGTGGCACAGTGGTTAGGGTGCAGTACTGCAGGCCACTTCAGCTGACTGTTATCTGCAGTTCAGCGGTTCTAATCTCACCGGCTCAAGGTTGACTCAGCCTTCCATCCTTCCGAGGTGGGTGAAATGAGGACCCGGATTGTTGTTGGGGGCGATATGCTGACTCTGTAAACCGCTTAGAGAGGGCTGAAAGCCCTATGAAGCGGTATATAAGTCTAACTGCTATTGCTATTGCTATTGCTATAAAATGCATTATTTTCACACGACCATGGTGGCATCTTCACATAATCAAAATTCAATTGCTTGGAAACTGACCCACACTTATGACAGTTACAGTCTCCCACCGTCACCTGATCCCCTTTTCCAACCTTCTGACAAGCAAAGTCAATGTGGAAGCCACTTAACAACCATGCTACTAATTTAACAATGTGATGATTCACTTAACAACTGTGACAAGAAAGATCATATAATGGGGTAAAACTCACTTAACAAATGTCTCACTTAGCAACAGAAATTTGCGGTTCAATTGTGGACGTTAGTCGAGGACTACCTGTAATCACATCTGACCGGGTGAATTCACACCTACTTACTGCCGAAAGAATCCGCACAGCTACTACATTCTTTCTGGTGAATCTTTTCTGTTTCTGTGACATGTATTGTCACAATGCATTTTAGTACAATACAGTAATGCAGTGTTTCTCAACCTTGGTGACTTTAAGTCCTGTGGACTTCAACTCCCAGAATTCCCCAGCCAGCTGGGGAATTCTGGGAGTTGAAGTCCACAGGACTTAAAGTCACCAAGGTTGAGAAACACTGCACTAATGTCTTGTGGATTACAGTTTTCCTGCTCTATATTTATGCTTGCGGAGTTTTAATAACTTCTTGTGGTGGAAATAAATATTTAATCCTCATGCAGTGAGGGCAGATTTTTTTTTTAAGCTTCCTTTATGCATAGAGAAGAACCTTTCTGAGATGGTACACTCCTTTCTGGATAAAACCCCTGGCAACCCGACCTTTGTTATTAATGTAGAACTAGACCTTTTATGACTGTCAAAATATATCCTTAATGTATTTTGTACGCTTGAAAATTGATGGTTCCCCTAAGAATTAAGTGACTCTGGTAACCTTATTTCTAATGCCAAGCCTCGTATATAATATTTTAGGAACTAATAATGCAAATGGAATTGGCTTCAAACTATGTAAGCTGCATTCGGAGACCATTTGAAATCAGTGGGGTCATTTAATATCCTACTGATTTCAAATGCAGTTAAAGAGAAAATAGGGAAAACATTATATGCCGAAAGATAATTATCTTATATACAAGATTTAAACAAGGAATGTGGTGGCTCAGTGGCTAAGACGGTGAGCTTGTCGATCAAAAAGGTCGGACGTTTAGCGGTTTGAATCCCTAGCGCCGCATAACGGAGTGAGCTCACATTACTTGTCCCAGCTTCTGCCAACCTAGCAGTTCAAAAGCACGTAAAAAGTGCAAGTAGAAAAATAGGAACCACCTTTGGTGGGAAGAAAACAGCGTTCTGTGTGCCTTCGCTGTTTAGTCATGTCGGTCACATGACCAGGGAGACGTCTTCGGACAGCGCTGGC
The DNA here is from genome assembly GCF_009769535.1 of Thamnophis elegans. NCBI lineage: Eukaryota > Metazoa > Chordata > Lepidosauria > Squamata > Natricidae > Thamnophis > Thamnophis elegans. The sequence continues at coordinate 10,147,906 of NC_045558.1, forward strand.
TCTTTGGCTTTGAAACAGAGATGAGCACTGCCCCCTAGAGTTGGGAACAACTAGCAGATATGTGCGAGGGGAACCTTTATCTTCAGCCTGTAAAAGCTGCCTGGAGAGTTCTGGGAGTGGAAGTCCACATATATTAAAGTTGTCAACATTAAGAAACATGGAGGTAGGTAATTACTAATGAGGAAAGTGTTTATTCTGGATATTTTCTCTCAGGTCTCCATGTCATATCATGCCTTGATTTTCTACCATTTAAGGTTGCAATGTAGAAACTGGCTTGCACAATTGAGTGTTCTCTCATAGACTTCAAGGAAAGTAGGAAGACAATATTTCCTTCAAGTTTCTCTCAGAGCTGGGCTGCTGGGGGTTCGCAGGGGTTCGGGAGAACCTCTAACTAAGATTCTGTGAAGTTCGGAGAACCCCCAAATCCCACTCCTGGCTGGCCCCGCCAGTAGTGGGTTTCAAAAATTGTTCAAACCTACTCTGTGGGTGTGGCCTCCTTTGTGGGAGTGGCTTGCCGCCCATGTGACCGGATGGAGTGACTTGCCGCCCATGTGACCAGATATGAAGATGCCGACGACACTTGTCACAACCACCTTAAATTACTCATACACGGCACTGGCATGCATAAGAATATGATGTAAACTTGTTTTCTAAAAGGCATTTTTGGTTTGCGTTAAAACAACTTCAACACACGCAATGATCTGATTGCACCACAAACGCAGTAGTCATCCTCACCTTTTACAGAGGCACTGAGTTTTATAAATATGAGCATGATAGTGTAGAATAAACATATCCAAGGACCAGTGGTGGGTTTCAAAAAATTTTGGAACCTCTTCTGTAGGTGTGGCCTGCTTTCCGGGTCCACTGGTGGGACCTCTTCTAACCGGTTCGGTAGATTTGATGAACCGGTTCTACCGAATAGGTGCGAACTGGTAGGAACCCACCTCTGGGCCCCATCCAACTCTCCCCCCCTCCCAGGAATCCCCATGTGGCCCGTTTTGGATACAGGTAAATGCAGGGCACACACGGAGGCTTTGGGAGGGCAAAAAACGGGCCTACCGGAAGTTTAGGAAGGCCGGAAATGGGTCCGTGTCTGTCCTCCAGAGGGCCTCTGGAGCCTGGAGGAGATGTTTCACCCTCCCGGAGGCTCGAGGAAAATCTCCGGAGCCCAGGGAGGGCAAAGACACCCCCTCTCATGGTGCTACAGGAGGCCAACTAAACCATGCCCACCATGGCCACGCCCACCCAGAAACCGGGCAGTGATTCCTGTAGATTGCATACAGTTATGGTTTTTGGGAGCCCATTAACAGAGGGATTCAGTCAAGATCACATGAGATACTAATCCACTGTATAAAGCCCTCGTAAGATCACACCTAGGATACTGTATATAGTTTTGGTCACCACACTATAAAAAAAAAAGATGTTGAGACTCTAGAAAGAGTGCAGAGAAGAGCAATAAAGATGATTAGGGGACTGGAAGCTAAACATATGATGAACAGTTGCAGGAACTGGGCGTGGCTAGTCTAGTGAAGAGACAGACCAGGGGAGACATGATAGCATTGTTCAAATATTTGAGGGGCTGCCACAGAAAAGAGGAGGGGGATCAACCTATTTTCCAAAGCACTCGAAGGCCAGACAAGGAACAATGGATGGAAACTAATCAAGGAGAGATTCAACCTAGAAATAAGGAGAAATTTTCTGACAGTGAGAGCAATCGACCAATGGAACAGAAGTTGCCTTTGGATGTTGTGGGAACTTCATTACCGGAAACTTTCAAGAAGAGACTGGACTGCCATCTGTCATAAATGGTATAGGGACTCCTGCTTGGGTGGGGGGTTGGACTAGATGATCTACAAGGTCCCGTCCAACTCTGTTATTCTGTATTATGAGAACAATAGGGAGGCAATTCACACTTGACTTTTTTCTGGGTTGATTTTCTCCTGGTTATCATATTTTGGACTGTACTGTAGTCCCGTGACTACAATTTGCTACACTTTTTTTGTTGTTGTTGGAAATAGGAATTTACTTCCAATTTCTGGCAAAAAAATAAATAACCCGCACATTGTGGACAGTGGGTTTGCTTAACAATTGTGGTGAATCACTTACATGATTGCTGCCACAAAATATCATAAAACTGAGTTGGTCATGTAATGATCTGCTTCATGACAGGCATGGCTTAAAATTATAATTCCGGACTCAACTACAATTGTAACTCCAGGATCACCTGACCCAGGGGTGAAATTTAGCATGTTCTGGAGAACTGGCACCGGAAATTTCGAGTAGTTCGGAGAACCGGCAAACACCACTCCTGGCTGGCCCCAGAGAATGGGGATTTTGCAGTATCCTTCTCCCAGGAGTGTGGAGAGAATGGAGATTTTGCAGTATCCTTCCCCTGCCATGCCCACCAAGCCACGCCCACAAAACCGCTAGTAAAGAAATTTGAATTTCACCACAGTTTGCCACAGTGAGTTGTCCCCTTCCAATCTAGCAGTAGTTTGCTGCTATTCTGCCCCAGTCTTGATTGAATGAAGCATTGCATCCAGCTGAAAAGGTATATACACCGATTTCTGTATCTTGGAGCAGAAACAGTTTTGTACCGCCCAATTATCAGAACAATTCCTAGTAATTTTTAGCCAGGGCAAATAAATACAGTAAGGGCTAGCTATGTGTTCATTTTGAGGTATACAGGAATGACTTAAATATGGGGGACTCAGAATTAACAAAATCTGCCCAGCTGGTGACATTGAGTCAGACTGGTAAGATTGCAAACTGGTGAGATTGAGTCAGACTAATGAATGGGGCTATGCAAGATATACATTTGATTAATAAATACTTTAATAAATAAATGTCTTTTTCTCTGAGCTGCTGGGCACCCCTCCAAAAAAGAATCTGAGCTATAATTTCGTTTTATTTATATCTTTATTTTCTAAGAATGTTTATGGGTGTTTTTTAAAAAAAATAACAACACATAATGTTGCAGGCTTGTGTTTTGCTTTGCAATATTTAGCTCCCTATTTAATGTTGTGGTTGTTTTAATTAAATTTGAAACTTTCCAGAAGTTTTTAACAAATCAAATAGAATCAGCACTTTCATTTTTAACAGCTTTGGCTGGCAGATTCTGTTCTGAAAGCAACCAAGACTCTGGTTTATCGTGTTTGATAATTTATTTTTGGTGTGGGGATATTTCTCTTTAAAAAATAAGGTAAAATTCTGAATGTGACATGCTACTTAATTTTCTGCTTACATTTTTAAAGCAATGCTGAAAGGCAGAACAGTTGCCCAGAACAAGTCCAAGAGATGGATAATAGTTTAGACTGCAATCCACAGTGTGTTTCTTTTAGTACTTTAGTGAAAGTCTCTTAGGCACACAAGTTCATAAGATCAAGATGTGAAGGAACGCTAGTTGGCAGTGATTGACAAGGATAGTTGCAAATACTGCCACAAGCTGACATCTGCTTCTATTTAAAGTTGGTGGAAACAGTTCAAAGTTCAGACATTTCTTTTAAGAAGCCGAAGTTGGATGTCTGTATTTGGGATTCGTAAACCAATAAGCCATAATCCTTAAGGATTTGCATGTTTAATTCACAATACTGAAAGATCAGTATTTTTTTTTGTTTTGCTTTCCTTTTAATGTTTCATTCATTTTTTCTTCTAGGGAATTCAAAGTTGCTAACAGTAAAGAAATTAAAAATGCATAGTTTGAACTATGCATACCCAATTTTGCATAGATGGGCCCCTTCGTCCAACCAGAATTCTTAAAACAATCCTGTTAATAAATGACTGTTTAATACACGTGTCCTATAAGCATTTAAGACCATAGCAGTCATTACACCAGCATTGTTCCTCAGGTGAGACTAGAACTCACAGACTCCCAGTTCTAGCCTGATACCTTAACCATTAGGCCAAACCAGAGGTGGTATTCAGCAGGTTCTGGAGAATCAGTAGCGGAAATTTTGAGTAGTTCAGAGAACCAGTAAATAACACCTCTGACTGGCCCCGCCCTCATCTATTCTCTGCCTCCTCAGGAGGGAACGGGGATTTTGCAGTGTCCTTTCCCTGCCATGCCCACAAAGCCACGCCCATCAAGCCACGCCTTGCCCACCAAGCCACGTCTTGCCCACCAAGCCACGGCCACAGAACCGGTAGTAAAAAAATTTGACTCCCACCACTGGGACAAAATGATTCTTGATAAAATATGTATAGGTAGTCCTCATTTAACGACCATAGTTGGAAGCATCAGTACAGTTGCTAAGGGAAACTGATTTTGCTGACGATCTTACTTCAGCTTTCCTTTTCTTTATAGACCTGCAAAACTCATAAATGTGAAGAGGGGTTGCGAAGTTACTTTTTCATCAGTATCATAACTGCAGTCACTAAGTGAGACAGTCACTGAATGAGGACTAACTATAGTCCAAAGCAAAATTGGGATGCAATGATCTTTGCTGTTTTTTTTTCTTCTTCTATGGGCTGAAATTCAGAACCTCTTCATTGCTTTTTGCTCATTGAGAGAGATATCAAGAGATCTATCTGGTTTTATTGTATTTGAGCCCTTTTTTCTAGTATTATAGGACTTTCCTCACTTCTTTACTACTGACTCTTTTAAATTTGCAAATGAGACACAATGCAGATTTTAAACAATTGGGGAAAGTATTACACCTAAACATATTATCTTGGGTCAGCCTTCCTTTGGCCCAGAACCGGTTGTGACCGGTTCTAAGGAACCGGTAGTGAGTTAGTTTGAAGAACCAACAACACAGTTAGTTTGAAGAACCTTCCGCACAGCCCTTAAGAACTGGCTAGCCCGTCAGGCCTGGGGATAAGGATAGCCGCCCCTCCCGAATGATGAGTGTATGTTGCTTACTATTTTATTATATGCCACTATGTCAATGTCTGTATTCCCCCTCCCTGATTTTATGTGAGCCGCCCTGAGTCCCCTCAGGGAAAAGGGCGGCCTACAAATATTAATAAAAAATCAAAAAAAAAAAAAATCAAATGCCACCTCTGGATGCTGCCTCCTGAGTCCCAGCTAATTGGTGGGTCTTCTTTTGTTGCCCTGCACAGGGAACGGCGCTGGAAAGCAGGTTAGTGGAGTGCGGAGGGAATGGGGATTTTGCAGCAACCTTCCCCTGGAGTGGAGTGAGAATTGAGAGTTTGCAGTATCTTTCCCCCAGGAGTGGGGAGGGAATGGGGATTTTGCGTCTCCTGCCGTGGCCACCGAGCCACGCCCACCATGCTACGCCACGCCCACCACACCACACCCACGTCTACAGAATCAGTGGTAAAATCATTTGAATCCCACCACTGCTTTGGCCTTTCCCTTTCCAAATGAAACAATTAAAATATTATAATTTGCCTATGCGTGTGCTCTCCCTGTCTCTTGCTAAATAAACATACACTGTTGCTACGTAGGAGATCTGTGCACAGTAATGTGTAAAGCTTGAGATTGTTTGGTACAACTATTAGCTGTCCTACCGGATTGGTAGTTCAAGCTTCCTTTTGCATTTTTGTAAATCAAAACATATTTGGATCATAATGCAGTGGAAACATAAAGGCGCTGTGAGAAACCATATAGTTTCTTATACATTTTTAAATATAGAATTTTTTTCAGGTGAGGTTTGACTCCCAAGGAATTTTTACCTGCGGCCATCTCATTTTCTTGGCAATATCATGACGGTTCCACCACAAATGCACGTATGACAAAAGCGTGTGTGACTAAACCGCGGTGACAAAACCGCGCCATCAAAACCGCGGAGACGAATGAGCGCTGAAGCGCGCCGACAACAATGCGCCGACAGAAGCGCGCTGTAACATAACCCTAAAACTAACCCTAAACCTAACCCTAAACCTTACCTTAACTTAAATCACGCTTCTGTCGGCGCGCTGTTGTCGGCGCGCTGTTGTCGGCACGCTTTTGACATCGCGGTTTTAGTGCCGTGGTTTTGTCGGCGCGCTTTTGACATTCGCGGTTATGTTGTGCCACGTATCATGACTGGCACAAAGAGTCATGGAAAGATACATGCTCAGCAACACAAGACAAGATAGAAAGTCATGCACATGGATTAGAGTACAAACAAAACCGTGTACATCATCATCCAAATGAGTAAAAGAATTGAAATGGAAACGGGCTGGTCACACAGCAAGAAGAACTGATGGCAGGGGGACCAAGGCAGTCATAGAATGGATCCCACTTGATAAAAAAGCATCCACGAAAGAGATCTAAAATAAGATAGATCGACAACATCAGCAAGTATTTCGGGCCCAAACTGGAAAAAGAAAACTGAAGGCCGTATTGGTTGGAAACGCGCGGAAGAGGCCTTCATCCCGCAGTGGATGGACAATGGCTAAAGTGATTATGATGATTATAGAGGTGTTTAGCCCTTGCTTTCAGCTGTGATGTCTTTTGACCTTTTTTAATAGTAAATTTACTCTGACGTACATTTCTAAGGACTACAGACTGCCACCCATTATCATGTGCTGGTAGATAATATCACAGTCCAGAAAACAACATTGAATAATATTTTGTCGCCATGATATGATGGGCTACAATTTATGAGATGGCCAGTGGCTAAGACGCTGAGCTTGTCAATCAGAAAGTTCGGCGGTTCAAATCCGTAGCACTGTGTAATGGAGTGAGCTCCTGTTACTTGTCCCAGCTTCTCCTAACCTAGCAGTGCAAAAGTCCGTAAAAAATGCAAGTAGAAAACCAGGAACCACCTTTGGTGGGAAGGTAACAGTGTTCCATGCACCTTCGGCATTTAGTCATGCCGGCCACATGACCACGGAGACGTCTTCGGACAGCGCTGGCTCTTTGGCTTTGAAACGGAGATAAGCACCGTCTCCTAGAGTCAGCACGTATGTGCGAGGGGAACGCTGACCTTACTAAATGTAAGTACCCTTTAAGGTGCTTCATAACTCTCTTGCAAGCCAGCATAGATGCTTCTTTGGAAAGGATTGCCAAACTGGGTTTCTCCAGATGTATTAGGCTAGAAGTCCCCAATCTTTGGGCACCAGGGACCAGTTCCATGGAGAGAGGTTTTTCCGCGGAACAGAGGGGGTGTGGTTTCATGTGTTGCCTGCATCCTGCGGATGGGGCTTGACTTTTTTACACAGCCTGGCTTGTGGCATGACACAGCCTGGTGCCAGGTCCACGGACTGGGGGTTGGGGGCCCCTAGATTAGACCACTGCCCCAAATTCCTTGCGAGCTTGGCCAGCATATCTTGCAAACACCAGGACGGGCAATGCTTATGTAGTGCGAAATAGCCTACTGTGCAAGGGTTTTTAAGCGCATTATCCTGTAGATAAAATGGGAAACTGATCTAAATGGCCCTCTGTGTACCTTTCCAATCCAGTCGTGTTGTGTTCAATCAGTTGCTGAAAAATACATCTGAGTAACTCAGGCTCTGAAAGAGAACTGAATAGGAAAGCAATTTCTTTTTGTTTCTTTCCCTTGATGTTGGATCATCCATGGGAGAGAACTTAATTGAATTTTTAAGGATGGCTCTCCACTCCCCCTCGCTTCCTTCAATAGGTAAAGTGTGCAGACCTGTTACAAGAAGTCTTTCTCCCTTCTCAGCAGTTTTCTTAAATCTATTAGCTCGTCGGAAAGACCAGAGATTGTTGTAGCCTCTCTCTTCTCCCCTCCCCCTCCCCTTTCCTCCCATCTTCCTTGGAGCATTGATTTGTTGTCTTATTTAAATACGGGTTCTGTATTCAGGTACCGTAGGTAAGTGCAACATAAATAAAATGGCATTCCAGCACAGCCAGAGGGACTGACACTTCCTGGGAGTTGCAATAATTAACGTTGGGCTAAGACAACACCATAAATACCGTCGGGTTTTTATCACAACCAAAGGCTACGAGCTGCATTCGGAGCCCGGTGGGCTTGGGGAAGGGTGGAGGGAGGGGGAGAATGAGGAGAAGAGAAGGGGGTGGGTTATAAAATATCTGCCTGGCTGGGCATTGGGAGAATTTGCAGCACTTAAGTTGGGGTGAAGCAAGCAGTTGTGCTCTGAAGTAGTGTAGAACGTGTCCTTGTACAAAAAAAAAACCCATTCACACACAGGCTGGAGAGACCATCCAGTGGTCTGATGCTATTAGAAAACGGTGGGAGTGGGATTATCCTTTTCCCTCTGAACATCTGGAAGACACATGATCCTTGCATTGTATGACTGAAGGTGTCTCTGATCGGTGAGTGAGAACCTGATCTTGGATTTCTGGGGCATGGTTTCCTCATGGAAAGAAGGGGAAAGTACCCTGGATGGAAGAAAGGATTGAGGTTTTTTTCCCGGTGGGGAGACCGAAGGATGGCTTTATTTTGAGAGCGGCTAACTGGGATCCTCGCTAGCCCTTTGCCACCATGTCAATGATGATTTCAGCCCACCAAAAAGTAACCACCACTTCCACCTTCTCATCAGCAGCTTCTGCCATCAGCAAACTGGTAGGTGGTAGCTCCCCGAGCTACCTTGCATGCTTTCTTTTAGTTTTTTACAAGGCAACTTAAAAAATGATGAGCATAGAACAAAAAAAAAAGTCCTGTTCATGCAGCTTTTTAAAACTGGGAATCTCCGTATTGTTGCTGGGCGGGTATTTTCCTTGGATGGTGACAAGTGCATGGTGTATGTTACACACAGGGGCAAAACTTTGGTGAAGGCGTTTGGCAGTGTGGTGCAACTGCATTGATTTGAGACTACCGTGATTGTAGGGGTGGGGGGCAGATTTTGCTCAAGGCAAGGGGATTTAAAATTCACACACCATGTTGGAGAGAAGGGAGAATCCAGCGCTCTAGGTTCAGCCTAGAATGAGGACACACACTAATTACTATTCCACCCACCCACCCACCCCCCAAAAAATTGCATTGGCAGTTCCTTTCTTCCCACTTGCTTTTTTTGCACCCTCCCCGGTGTGTTTCCTCTTGCCTGAGGGTTCGAAACGAAGAGTCAGCTGCAAGTTTGCAGAAGATGTATGGAGATACGCTAAGCAAATGCAGGAGGGAGAGCGGGACGGAGGGAGATGAATTGCCCGATTCATTTAAACCAGCAGCAGGCACAACCTCTTTCTCCCGTCATGAAAGCTCTGGGTCAGCATTTGGCTGATATGGAAGGCTGATAAGAAACGTTAGGGAGAAAAATGTCATACCTAGCCTTTCACCTGCACATGTGCGGGCATTTGCACGCGCGCGCACACACACAAAAGACACACACACACACACACACACACACAACCAGAGCAAAGGTTTGTCTTACCATTTCATATGTGCACACATGCGCTTACACAAAGACGCTTGTGTGTGTGGTGTGTGTGCGTGTGCATCCCAATTCCCAGAGGCTAATTAGCGTGGAATGGCTTGTTGCTTGCACAGCGGTTTCAGGGCGGGCGGGTGGTGGGTAGATGGCTCTCTTCGCAGCCTCTGCTCTTTGCAAGCCCTCCGCCAACAATTCAGCTGATGGGAGTATGGAGTGAATTACCGTTCTCCGCTTCCTTCCTAATACACACACGCGCACACAAACCCCAATAATCCCTTTTGTGCCAAGCGGTGATAGCCGCCCGGCGTGCCTCCGATGTCTCGCAAGGAGAAGCGCCAAGGATCGGAAGACCTGCTGGTATCCAGAAGGACCACCGTATCCCTAGAATGTGTGGGGGGGGGGATTCCATTGCAGCCCCCACTGCAGTGGCTTCCCCTTTCGGCCAAGCTTCGCGTTTCGTCCCCAACCCTATTCCTTAACCCTCAAGAGACCGCATCTATATTGATTGCAGATCCATTTAATTAATATTGATTGCTCTTTTGGAGGGAGGTTGAAGACACCTTCACACACACACCCCGCTACCCCTCTTTATGGTGGAAAGTCATCCCTCCCCCCCTCCCCTTCCTCTTTCTCCTCCCCATTTCAGCATGGGATTCCCAATTCACTCTGAGCTGGAGTTCAGCACAAAGGAACATCTTGCCTGTTACAGTGGGAATCATTCCTTTTGCTTACCTGCTGATTCTAGGTCAGGATCCTTCAGGGGCCAGTTTTTCAAAATACTTCGGCTGGCAGAGTAATTCACGGCCATTAAATTTGGAATTAAATTGAGGCAGGGGGCAAAGACAGGGGAGGGGAAGAACCCTGCTTGCTTCACTGCAGTACAGCCTTAAACCGTTCCAATTTCTCTCTGTGTTTTAACAATATCCACCGCTGCCCACCAGATATTTTAATATTCTTGCAATTTTTTTCCTTATGAAAAGGAGGGAAGGGGGAAATTAATTCATACCTACCTACCACATTCCTTTCCCCGCAACACACAACTGGTAGAGAGGCTGGAGATTTCCAAATCTTCTTAGGACCTGAAAGATTCATGACTTCCCCCACCCCCAAATATGGGGCTTTAAACATTTGATAACCATTGGATGGTAGCAGATTTCAATTCCAAGTAGCAAAGAGAGCAGTCGCCAAATTAATTTCTATTTAATGTGCTAAGATGCTTCGGAATTTATGGTGGGAGTGTGGGATTTCCAATTCTGTCCCTCTCCCACTTGTGGTGGGGGGGGGGAGGGGAGGCATAGAGAAGAATTGATTGTTTGAAACTGCCTGTGGACAGTTTCTAAATTAGGCAGTCTTTTTTCTTCTGCCTCTGAGGGCAGAGAAAATTAATTCAGCCCTAAACATTCATAGAACTCCCAAAGCAGCAAACTGTGCTATGTGCATAGTACTTTAAAACTACAAAACCTATTCAGGCACAACCCTCAACATAAGACAGGGATTTCCATTGTAAGGCATACCAGGTGGTAAATTGAGTTGGACCCAATTTTAGAACAGTTGTTATGGTGGTCGTTCAGCAAATCACCATAGTTGCTAAGCAGATCACTGTGGTCATTAGGCAAATCATGTGGTTGTTAAGTAACTCCAGCTTCCTAAGCCAGGGTTTTTGAAAAGGTTGCAAACAGCGATCACATGACCACAGGACACTCCTGCTGTTGGCCTTAACGGTGAAACAACTGTTAAGCACCCAAATTGCAATCACATCAATGGTGGGTTCCGGATCCCGTTGCAACCAGTACAGTGCAATGGGGCCAGGCATCCACCACATGAACGCATGCAGCGCGTACATGCGTACTTACCACCTGTAACGCCTCTGCAACATTCCAGCTCGGTGGAGCATCGCCCAAGCACCATACGCTCCGTGCCTGTGCACGGAAACCCCCGAAAACCTCAAATACCGGTAAGGAGCATGGGCAAGTGGGTGGGCCCTCTGGAGCACCGTACCGGAACGGTATCAGGTGCTCCCAGCAGGCACTGGTGCGTCCATACCGGGGTGTACTGATCGTAACCCATCACTGAATCACATGACCGTGAGGCTGGTACAACAGTCATAAAAGTGAGTACAGGTTGCAGATCCTTTTTTCCAAGGCTGTTGTAACTTTGAATCACTATTAAATGGATGGTTGTAAGTCAGTGGTGCCAAATCTTTTCGGCACCAAGTGCCAAAAAGGGAGTGCGTGCATGCACATGCGTTCATCTGGGATGCAACCCGAAAGAGGAGTTGCCCAGTGGGTATGCTCATGCCAGAAAACGGAAAACCACCTGTTCCAATTTCCTGCACTGACACATGCCCCAAGGCCAGCTGATCATTGTGCATGCATGGGTGCCAGAAACCCAGAAAAGAAACTAGCGATGCCGCGCATGCTAGGCGACATGGCTCCGTGTGCCACTTTGGGCACATGTGCCATCGGTTTGCCATCACGTTTGTAAGTTAAGAATTGCCTGTATACATAGACTCACAAAGTTGGAATGTACCTTGTACATCGTCTAGACTAGAGTTCCCCAATCTTTCCAGGTTTTTCCGACTGGTTTTACATAAGTGGCAGGCACGCTTGTGTGCAGCTCCATTTGCACAAGTGGCCTGGTTCTGAAGGGCTCAAGGTCCGGTAGTGAGCCATGGGCTGCAGGGTTGGGGACCCCTGATCTAGTCCAACCCCTGCTCAGCACAGGACCAAGGACAGCTTCTATGAAAAATGATCTTAAAGATTCTGATTAATGACTTCCAACCAGGGAGTATGGGGTATGACAAGGATTGTATGGAGCAATGGTGTTCCATCAGTTGGATCAGGCGTGAAATTCAGCCGGTTCCGACTGGTTCTGGAGAACCGGTAGCGGAAATTTTGAGTAGTTTGGAGAACTGGCAAATACCACCTCTGACTGTCTCCAGAGTGGGGTGGGAATGGGGATTTTGCAGTATCCTTCCCCTAGAGTGGGGAGGGAATGAGGCAAGCCACTCCCACAAAGCAGGCCACAAATTTTTTTGAAACCCACCATTGCAGTAATGGTATCCTATTCACTAGCGGTTCGGTGGTGGGAGTGCATGTGCAGAAGGTCTGTGATGACGTCTGGGTGGGTGGGTGGAGCCTCATGCCACCTCCACTGCGAACTGGCAACATACCCACCTCTGGAATGGGGATTTTGCAGTATCCTTCCCCTGCCATGCCCACCAAGCCACGCCCACAGAACTGGTATTAAAAAAAAATTGAGTTTCACTACTGAGTAGGACTCTGATCCTTCAATGTTGTTTTTTTTAGCAGCTGCATTATATGGTTGCTGTCAGGCCCAAAACCAAGAATAACATAATTCTTCCAAGCTGAATTCTTTATCGTTTCACACCTGTAGACAAAATCTTGCCTGACTGAAGACTCTACATTTGCAACTATTAGAGAGGGTTGTCTTCACCCTCTTTCTCCAACACAGGTTTGAGCCGAGGTGGCGCAGTGGTTAGAGTGCAGTACTTCAGCTGACTGACTTCATCTGCAGTTCAGCGGTTCAAATCTCACCGGCTCAGGGTTGACTCAGCCTTCCATCCTTCCGAGGTGGGTAAAGTGAGGACCCGGATTGTTGTTGGGGGCAATATGCTGACTCTGTAAACCGCTTAGAGAGGGCTGAAAGCCCTATGAAGCGGTATATAAGTCTAACTGCTATTGCTATTGCTATTTTATAATCTCTTTGCCGTGCTTGTTAATTGAATCATTATGGTCATTAAGCAAATCACATGATCATTAAGTGTAATCTACTTACGAAAGACCAGGACTTGAGACCACGAAGGTGAGAGAAACAGGCTTATTTGATGCATCGAGTTCAGCGTGTTCACACACCAAAATCTGAACTGCCTGGGCTCTGCCCAGGATGCTACTTTTATGCCGAGTTCCACACTGTGCATTCTCAAGGCGTTTCCATACACGAGACAAGCATGACATTTCGAAAAAGCAGAAGTTCATTTTGGAATGTTACAGCGAAGTACATAGGAGAAATACAAAAAGGAGAAGTTCCTATAATGTCTTAAGCTGTCAGCAGTTTTACCTCTGTTCTATCTCTCACCCACGCCTGGCTTCCTGTGCCCCTCCTTTACAGGGTCTTGCCACACTGTTCAGCCCTATTTTTAATACTTATGAGGAAGTTGGAGAGAAAGTTCACTCCAGCTAAAAGTCAACTTTGGAACTCCAGAGCACTAGAATGAAAAGCCAAGCTAATATGAATTTATAAGGTCCATTCTATTAAGACCACCTAACCTGGCCAGCCACTGGTGGGTTTACCTGTGCACCCCCTCCTGCATCAGATACACCTACTTTTTGTTTTCCACTTTGCTTGATGGTTGCCCCCTTGGAAGGCTGCAGCAATGAGAGGCTGCAATCTTCGCAAGCCCATGTTTGTTGCCAACTACACAGATTTTGATCCTAGGACTGCAGAGACCCTGAAACAATAATAAGTGTGGGAATCAGATTTAGCAGATTAACAGGGTTGGAAAATTCTGAATGGTTGTTAAATGAATGGCCACAAGTCAAGGGCTCCATAAACACTTTTCAAGGATGTTAGTGCCAGAATTTCAGTGTGCATATACATTATTTTTTACAAACACCGGAACAACATGCCCTTTCTGCTGCATCTATTTTTTATAAGCTACAGAACTTCAGTACTCTGTTCCAATTATTTATTATTTTATTTATTTAAACAATTTATAAGTCTGCCGAGCTCAGCAGTGGGCAGTGTAAAAAGCCAACTACAATTTATCATTTGCCAAAGCAACAATACATCAACCAACCAATCAACTGATAGAGCTTACTGATGTCCTTGCCCAAATGCCTGGGAGAACAGCCAGGTTTTAAATGCCTATCGGCTTAAGAAGGAGCCAGTCTTGGAAGCTGCCATTCAACAGGTGCTGAATAGGCATGATTTCTGGGACCAGTAAGATGGCGTTACTAGGATCCTCTTGGGTTGCTGGTTCCCGTGGATGCTGCATGTGGAAATGCAGCCATAGAGTTCAGTGATGTGCGGTGAGGTTTAAGGCTGGTGAGGCGCTGACACAAGGGTTTAGACTTGTGGACTTCAACTCCCAGAATTCCACAGCCAGGCATGCTCAGTTCTGATTTAAAACAACAGCATTTGTTTTTCTCCTTTGCGAAAAAGTTTCCTTCATTCTTTTTCTTCTCCCTCCCACTCCTTCCTCCCTCTCTCCCTTCCTCCCCCCTCTCTCAAACAGACACACGCACACAGAGAAGTTGGATTGGACTATCTCTCATACCTCCTTCCCTCTCTCACTCACTCTCTCAAACAAACACAAACACAGAAGTTGGATTGGAGCCAATCCGAGCCTTTGATTGCAAGCGGAGCCACGTTGCCTTTTCAAACTTGTAATCAGTGAAGCTGGGCTTATATAGTTTTATCCAGCTCTGTCTGTGTTTGTGTGTGTGTGTGTGTGTGTTTGAAAAGGCAACGTGGCTGTGCCTGCAATCAAACTACACTTGAGGAGGGATCTACAATTGAGGATGAAGTTTGAATTCCTCCCCCTCCCTCCGACCCACACATACCTTTTCCAGCTGTTTCAGAGAAGATTTCAACTCTGCTCTTGCCTGCCATCATGAAAAGAAAAAAAAAATGTAAAAGGAAAAAGGCAAGAGTTGAGGTCAGGCTGAGATAGTTGCTGCCAGAGTCGCCATGGATGACTCTGCTTAACTGTTTAAAAAAGCCTCTAAAAAAGCACCCTCTACAGAAGGAGGCAGGAGAACGATGTGCCTCACCTACATCAGGAATTTTTAGGCTTTTAACCCTTGCTTAACTCTGCTCGAGTGATCATAAAACACCTAAAGTCAGACTAGATGAGGCATGTTGTTCTCCTGCCTCCTCCTGTAGAGGGCACTTTTTAGAGGCTTTTTTAAACAGTGAAGCACTAAGCAGAGTCATCCACGGTGACTCTGGCAGCAACTAGCTCAGCCTGACCTCAGCTCTTGCCTTTTTCCTTTTACATTTTTCTTTTCTTTTCATGATGACAGTGGTGAGGCTCTGCCTCCTCTGACTGCACATTCCTGATAGAGTTCCCCCTGCACCCTCTCTTCCTCCTCTTCCCCTGCTCTCCATGTAATCAAAGACCGCTCTTTGGATCTCTCACTCACATCTGCTCCTTCACTCATCACCTGTTCTGATCTAGGCTTCCCCAGGAGCACGAAGCCAAGTCCTCGTCCCGATACCCCCCCCTTTTTTTTCATTTACAATGAATTCCTCTCCAGCAAAGTCCCAGCCCACAGTCTTTCAAAATAGTTCATAATTACCAACCTTTATCAAGCTTGGAGAGTGGCCAGGCCGATATCTTTCAGATGCCTCCGCAATACTTGGCAAGAATGCAGAAATGAACTAATTGTCTCCTACAAACACCCCTCCCTTTTTTATTCCCTATGTGAGGGGCCATTCACCGTCTACCTGTGGCCTTTCTCCCAAGTTGGCCCTTGTTCCTTAGCTGTTCCCATTGTCTGGAAACTCTGAGCATACGCACACTGGGAACAGGTTCCAGTGGTTCTTCTGCCTCACTGATATCTAACTCTGAAGGCAGCTGATAACTGGCCCCCTCTCTGCCTCTGACACAGAGCCCTCATCAGACCCTTCCCCAGACTCCAGGACTGGCCCATCTTCCTCCCCAACCTCCTCACTGTCCGAATCTGATGCCAGCCCTGCTGGCTGCTGGCAGGCCACAACATCAGCATCTTAGTAAATTCAGTGACTCGCTAGACCACATGACCATCCCAGCAGATTGTGAGAAACCCCAAACCTGTCCCATTCCCCCCCCATTTTCTGAGCTGTGGGACCACTAGTCTCTTCTAGAGCTTCTTTTGAGGAACTCGCAATGGCCATTATTCTACTAGGAAGGGACACAGAGGGAGGACATCCTTTCAATTATGCTTGGGAGACACATCACTGAGTTTTCCCACAGTCAGGAAATGTTTAGACCAGAGGCCCAATCAAATCTGCAAAGGCCCACACACAGAGCCGAGGTGGCGCAGTGGGTAGAGTGCAGTACTGCAGGCCACTTCAGCTGACTATTAGTTCAGCAGTTCAGCGGTTCAAATCTCACTGGCTCAGGGTTGACTCAGCCTTCCATCCTTCCAAGGTAGGTAAAATGAGGACCCGGATTGTTGTTAGGGGCAATATGCTGACTCTGTAAACCGCTTAGAGAGGGCTGAAAGCCCTATGAAGCGGTATATAAGTCTAACTGCTATTGCTATGTACATTTTGCAATTCCACTCGGCGTTCTTGGACAACCATTTGTTCAGGATGGAATAAGATTTGTCTTGGGTGGAGGGTTGGGCTAAAATATCTCCATGGTCCCTTCCAACCAGTTGTGAAATTCATTTTTTTTCTTACCGGTTCTGTGGGCATGGTTTGGTGGGCATGGTAGGAGAAGGATACTGCAAAATCCCCATTACAGAGGTGGTATGCAGCTGGTTCGCAATAATTCGGGCAAACTGGTAGTGGCAGCGGCGTCGTGAGGCTCCACCCACCCACCCAGACGTTATCACGGACCTTCTGCGCATGAACTCCCACTACCGAACCGGTAGCCTAGATAATAGAATGCCATTACTGCCCCATTCCCTCCCCACTTCTGGGAGAAGGATATTGCAAAATCTTCATTCCCATCCTACTGTGGGGCCAGCCAGAGGTGGCATTTGCTGGATCTCTGAACTACTCAAAATGTCCGCTATCAGTTCTCCAGAATCTGTCAGAACCTGCTGAATTTCACCCCTGCTTCCAACCCTATGATATAAAGGATGGGAAGCAGGTTATCAGATTCTATGCTTCTAATTGAGATGCCGCAGAACATGTCCACCTTCCCAGATCTGGTAGAATGAGCAGAAACAAATGTCAACATCACCCTACCAAATTCATCTTGGATTACAATAGCAATAGCAGTTAGACTTATATACTGCTTCATAGGGCTTTCAGCCCTCTCTAAGCGGTTTACAGAGTCAGCATATCGCCCCCACAGTCTGGGTCCTCATTTTACCCACCTCGGAAGGATGGAAGGCTGAGTCAACCCTGAGCCGGTGAGATTTGAACGGTTGAACTGCAGATATAACAGTCAGCTGAAGTGGTCTGCAGTACTGCACTCTACCCACTGCACCACCTCGGCTTTCAATAATCGCTAATATTTTTTGCATTCTGTCATTCAGTAGAAATGGCCTCAGATTAACTTACGGTTGTCCCACTGTTTTGTTTTTTTTAAATACTTTTTCAAAGCTAAATTTTAGCTTTGAAAACAAAAATAAAAAAACCCATGGGAGGGAGATAAAGAGTTTTGCATAGAGAAGTAGCTTGAAAAATGATCAAATATTAAAATCACTGATAATTTGAGAGAAAGCACAGATTTTGCTTGATTGCTGGGCAAAAAACAGCAGCCACTAACTAATGGTATTGATCCAATGCAAAAAAGGCCCTTTTGCTTGAATTCAACTTCTAAACCTCGGAAAGTGAGAGACGCCAGAGAAAATTCTAAAATAATAGTCTCAATTCATGGAGCAAGTTCATTGTAACAGATTGTGGCTGTCAGAGAAATTGATGGAAAGCTAAAAGAAAATAAATTAGGTGCACAGATGGAAAGAGAACAGAATTCCAGATATGCATGAAGCCATCAGTTCTGAAGGTAAAAAGAAACCGTGTTTGTTTATTTATGGATATATATGTCATGGCAAGTATTTGTTTATGTATATAAGTAGGTTTTTTTTTTCTTTAACGATTCTATATGCAGTTATTAGTGGAATTCTTGGTGCTGTCTAAGCTTGGTTGATTGCCGACATTTATTACCCAACTAGATAATAACATCAGTGTAAGAAAGGAGTGAGTTTTGCTCCCCATAACTTATTCTATTCATTTTAATTATTCATTATCATTTTATTTGTTACCTTTATGCTTCCTCCAAGGAACTAATATTGACATACTGGTGCTCATCATCAGAGCCTTTAGAACATAAGTCAAATTGAAAGGGTATGATGGTGATTTATTTATTTATATTTTGCCTTTAATATTTTTTATAAGTAACTCATGGTGTTATTTATAGTGTAACATACTTAATACTCCTTCCTCCTCCTATTTTGCCCACAGCAACAACCCCACAGAGATAGGTTGGACTGAGAGAAAGGGACTGGCCAAAAGTCTTCCAACTACCTCTCATGCCTAATGTGGAACTAGAATTCACAGTCTCCTGGTTTTTAGCCTAGTGCCTTAACCACTAGACCAGTGTTGGCGAACCTTTTCAGCATCGAGTGATCTTCCGGTTTCCAGAAACCGGAAGACCAGGTGGTCGGTGCACATGTGCGGGCCGGAAACCGGAAGATCATCTACCCGGCGCGAGCATGCACATTGGAAGGCTGCTCTTCTGATTTCCAGCACTCCCATGCACATGAAGAACAGCTGGCTGGCACGCTGAAACCCAGAAGAGCAATGGGCAACGGCTCACATGCCCAGAGAGGTGGGTCTGTGTGCTATTTCCGGTACGTGTGCCATAGGCTCGCGATCACGGCACTGACCATACTGCTCATAATGATTTGTGATCCCCCAATGTAGCTGAGAAGAATTTAAATATAAGTCCTCCAGGCCAAGCAACCTTAATCCCAAGCCTAGGTAATACTTTCAAAACTTAGTTTGTAATGAGTTGTTAATCAGCATACCCCACCTTTTCTAAATAGAAGTGTAAAAAGATAAGATAAACCACAAAGCATAATTGTTTAGAAGAGTGTTTCTCAACCGTAGCGACTCTTAAGATGTGTGGACTTCAACACTAAGAATTCATTGGAACTTCTAGGAGTTGAAGCCCACACAAGGTTGACTCAGCCTTCCCTCTTTTTGAGGTGGGTAAAATGAGAACCCAGATTGTTGGGAGCAAGAGGCTGACTTCGTGAACTGCTTAGAGAGGGGTGCAAAGCGGCATATAAGTCTAAGTGCTATTGCTATCTAGAATTGCTAAACACTGATTTAGAAGAATTTGTTAGCCTCATTAGTCATGCTGGCTAGTTTGATAGATCTGGAGTCCAAAAATTTTAAATGTCACATTTCCATTTCAACTTCAGACATTTCTAAGTTCTTCGTTAATATGCATTCTCAGGAAGGTAAGGGTCTCCTTTATTACAAGTTCAGAAGTAACTGAAGAAATATCTGGAGAAAATGACACTAGCAGAGTCATTTAAGATAGAAGTCAATAGGGCTTTAAAATCACCCACTTCTAAACTCTGGTTGCAAGTTGAATTATTGAAGGACCTTGAAAAAAAAGTCAGTAGGATAATTTCTGGAACTGTTTAGGTTAGAAACTAAAAATAAAAAAATCGGTGGACTTATTACCACTCTTGGTCTTGTTTTCCTGGTCATGTGGGGAAGGAGATGGACAACTAAGAACTATGAAAAATGGATGGATGGATGGGTGGGTGGGTGGGTGGATGGATAGAGATAGACAGATAGACAGACAGACAGACAGACAGACAGACAGACAGACAGACAGACAGACAGATAGATAATGATAGGTAGGTAGATACTGCTAGGTAGGTGGGTAGGTAGGTAGATATGAGAAATAAATAGATAGTGATAAGTAGGTTGATACTGATAGGTAGGAAGGTGGGTGGGTAGAGGGATAGAGAGATAGATATTAGATAGATAGATAGATAGATAGATAGATAGATAGATAGATAGATAGATAGATAGATAGATATAGAGAGAGGATAGGATAGCTATCAATAGGTGGGTGGGTGGGTAGGATAGAAGTGTTATGAGTTGTTTATTGCTTCTTCTTTTTTTAACTGCACAGTATTTAAGTGATTGTATAAAGGAAAAGGAAAATGTAATAAAAGAATCTTTGATAACATGAAAAAAAAATAGGTGGGTGGCTGGCTGGCTGGCTGGCTGGCTGGCTGGCTGGCTGGCTGGCTGGCTGGATGAATGAATGGTTGTAAGTCGACTACTTGTATTTATCTTGCATATTTTTGTGAAATTTCAGTTGGCAGTATTGCTTTTCACTAAAGTTAATGAGTAGGGATACTTTAATATAATATAATAACAGATCTAATTAATTCTGAAGTGATGTGATCTTTATCCTTTTCTCCTCCTTATTGCCATTATCTAGTAATGTGGAACAGTTGAAAGATATGTCTAATTAGTAATTGGTGGTACTAAATAGAAAATATGTGATACTAAATAGGATTTTAAACCATTATTTTAATGAGAATAGATTACAATGTTTTATGATATTAGATCAGGTACATGATGGTGAGCACAATTATTAAAACTTTTTTAAGATAATAAATTATAGTCACCCTATAGCCATTCTTGCTTTCCTGCACTGTTGAGGTATTTTGTGTAGTCATAAGATATTTATTGGTCTCAGAAGATAATGATTATTCATTTAGTTTTCTTATCTAGTGTAGTCAACTATGTAAAATGGATCTAAAACAAGTTAGGTGTTATGACAAGGAAAGTATATGGATTTGCTTGATGAAAAAGCTTG
Organism: Thamnophis elegans; assembly: GCF_009769535.1. NCBI lineage: Eukaryota > Metazoa > Chordata > Lepidosauria > Squamata > Natricidae > Thamnophis > Thamnophis elegans. The sequence continues at coordinate 10,168,682 of NC_045558.1, forward strand.
GCGAATAAATATTATTTATTAAATTTATATGCTACCAATCTCATGGTTCAAGGTGACTTCGAATGTTAATAATTCTGTACATGATTAGATATATTATCACAACTTTCACTTGTATTAATTACTTCTGAGATTCTGTTAAATACCTATCAAAGATATAGGCATACATTTCTAAAGGTGGAGATTTTAGGATCTGGTTTTTTCCCCCAACTAATGTAAGATTTGGTCGCAAAATAATGACGTTTATTGGATGTTGAGAATTGATTATGAGTCTCTTGTTTACAATTGGAAACATTCCTTATAAAAATATTTAGAAAAAGATATCCCAAAACCAAATTGTACTGTTAAATAAAGTGTAGCATCTTGCTGGATGGGAAGAGAAAATGATAGTATTGATTTAGGAAAAATATTTGTGTAAGATGTAGAGGTATCAGACAATGTCTTCTAGAAAATAAGTTTATTTATTAGTAATGAACCAATCCGAAGGAACAAGCGTATTTTGTTCCTGTTGAAACTGGTGAGAGATGATTTAGCTTTGTCTCATGTAATTCCCACCGTGTAGAAATCTCTCATGTGTGATGGCACTTCAACCACTTCTTCAGGAATGAATTCTCAAAATGTATGGCCATGTCATTCTTCATTTAGATTTTCCATTTCACGTCCTATTGCAAATAAAATGCATGCCAAAACATGTAACAAAAATGTGCCTTTTGTTAACCAAACCTTAAATTTCTTGTCTTTGAAGAAAAAGTTGGCGTCATGTTAGCTACTATTATTTATTATGTATAGGTAGTCCTCAACTTAGATCATTTGTTTGGTGACCATTCAAAGTGAAATGCTACCGGTTCAGACAGGTTTGCCCAAACCAGTAGTAAAAATGCTACCCGTTCGCCTGAACCAGTAGTAAAAAAAATGCTACCAGTTCAGGCAAACCGGTTTTTCCAACAATCAGTTGTGTCGCGTGATTTATATCAGCTAGAAAGCAGGATTTCTTGCTTTCTAGCTAATCTAAATCACATGGCACAGTGGATTCCCCCTCCTCACCGTTTCCCCCCCCCCGGCTTACCTTTGCAGGCGCCCTCTGCACATACATGGAAGTGGCACGTGCGAGCAAAGTGGTAACGTGCGCGAATGTGCACACGCACTCATATTGCTATTGAACCGGAAGCAAAGGTAAGTGAATTTCACCCCTGCACTAGTGACTTGCAACCATTCCCCACACTTAAAACTATTGCACGATCCACATGGACATATGATAAAAATCCGGGTGTTTCGCAACCAGTATATATTTATGGTGGTTGCAGTGATGCCGGGATCATGTGATCACCATTTGTGAGTTTCCCAGCTGGCTTCCCACAAGCAAAGTCAATGGGGCAAGCCAGATTGGCTTAACAACTGCAGTGATCTGCTTAACAATCATAGTGAAGAAGTCATAAAATTGGGCATGACTCATTTAACAACCATCTTACTTAGCAACTAAAATTGTGATCTCAGTTGTGGTTGTAAGTCAAGAACTACCTATACTTCCATTAATATCTCCCTTTTCCCTGGTAATTCAAAGCAGCCCACAGGGAGGCCCCCTAAAGTGATTGAACAACTACAAATTTAAATTGTATTATCACATTAATGGCTTAACATGGATCGTCAAGTGAATTGTATCTCCTTATCGCCTAGCCACATCTACAGTAAGAACATGACTTTCTGGTGGACCATACAAATATCTCTAAATACAAATTTAGACTTATATACCGCTTCACAGCATTCTCTAAGTGGTTTACAGAGTCAGGATTTTCTCCCCAACAATCCTTGTCCTCATTTTACTCACCTCAGAAGGATGGAAGGTTGAGTCAATTTTGAGCCTGTGAGAAGCGAACTGCCGAACTGCACTCAGCCGGCAGTCAGCAGAAGTAGCCTGCAGTACTGCATTCTAACCACTGCACCACCACTGCTTTTGATATAAATTGTCAGGGGGCAATTGATATGAAATAATGGAAGAATAAACATAGAAAGTTTGGGATAAATAAAAAGTAAAAATTAGCCTGTTTATGTATTTTGGTACACAAAAGCATTAAAGTTTATTTTCCTGAAGAATAAAGCATAAAGAAATTTGCTCAGTGGAGAGTTAATTGTGGAATTCAGAGCATCTGCTGGGCTGTATTTATAAATTGATGATAAAGTAGGACTCAAAACCTGAAATTAAATATTATAGGATTAAATTATTGAAGAATTTCAACATCTGCATTGTATATTTAAGAGTAGGAATGTCAATTGAGGGAGAATATTGTACCAAATATTATAGAGAAAAGGCTGCCAGCAGTTCAGCAGATCAAATCTCACCAGGCTCAAGGTTGACTCAGCCTTCCATCTTTCCGAGGTGAGTAAAATGCGGACCCAGATTATTGGGGGCAAGAGGTTGACTCTCTAAACTGCTTAGAAAGGGCTGTAAAAGCACTGTGAAGCGGTATATAAGTCTAAGGGCTATTGCTATTGCTTTACAATTTCATCAAAAAAGTAAAAGAATTGAAATGGAAATGGACTGGACACATAGCAAGAAGAACTGATGGCTGGTGGACCAAAGCAGTCAAAGAATAACTCCCAGTTGATAAAAAGCACCCACAAAAGAGATCTTAAACAAGATGGATCAATGACTTCGTCAAATATTGCCAATTGGCCCAATTGGCAAAAAAAAAGAAGAAAAGCTTAAGACTATATTGGTTGGAAACATGCAGAAGAGGCCTTCACCCTGCAATGGATAGACTATGGCGATGATGATGATGATGATGATGATGATGATGATGATGATGATGATAAAGAATGTTTGATGCCCTCATAAGAAAATGACTCACAATTTGGGGAAGTGTTTTGATGTTTGTAGTAACTTTGTATCAGGGGTGGGTTTCAACTGGTTCGCGGTGGTTCCCGCGAACCAGTTGGTCGACGAACCCGGAAGTAAGTAATTTCCGGGAACGGCGAAGGGCCCACCCGCCCGCCCGCGCTCCTTACCGGTCTTTGAAGGCTTCTGCGCTTCCACGCAGGCGCATGGCACATACAGCGCCTGCGCAATTCTCCGCGAGCAGCTGGATGGCACATACAGAGCCTGCGCGAGTCTCCGTGAGCAGCTGGAGCATTGCGCAGGAGCTAAGACGCATGCATGAACTGCGCGTGTGCACGAGGACGCCGCCGGCCGGATTAGCAACCCACCACTGCTTTGTATCTTTAAAATAAACCTGATTTAATTTAATTGGAAGGCATCTTTACATTACAAATAATATATGGGGTGATATATTTGTTTAATATTTATTATATTTAATATTTATTAAATATATATAATAAATTTGGGCTTCGTTTATAAGAACGCTTCATATCTCAGTTTTATAGTTCTAGTAGCATAGATATAATTTATTGTAGTTTACTATTTCATTTTATAATTCACAGTGTGCTATCCACTGTTCTTAATATTTATAATCTGTATAAGGTTATATAGGCATTCAATCACTTGTTGAATCTAATCACTAAGTGTTAAATCTTGGATCAACATTCTTTTCTTCTTAATCTATTTATGAACCTGAGAAAACAAAAGCCTGACTACTATTAATATTTTGGTCTCCTCTTTTGTTCTATTAATCTTCCTGTTCAGTCCTACTAATTTTCTAAGTTCAATTTAAAAAAATACACACCTTTGTCTCATTTCCCACCTTATTCTTAACCATTCTGTTTCTCTGAATTCCGTTTTTACACTGCCTCCTTTTTAATTCCAAAGCTTCCTTGAGTGATCAATTCAATTCTCAGTTGCCCTATTCATTTAGACCAGGGGTGTCGAGTTCGATTTCATTGAGGGCTGCATCAGGGTTGTGTTTGACCTTGGGGGCTGGGAGTGGCCATGGCCAGCTCGATGTCACTCATGTCCGGGGGGGGGGGTTGATGGCCCAAGCACTCTGCCACTGAAAACGGGCTAACAAGCTCGATTGCAGGAGGCCGTGGCAGCCGAAAACGGAGCCTGGGAGTCCATTTTCGCTAACAAAAGCACTGCGGGCTGGTCCTTTCCTGTTTCCAGGGTGACCCCGTGTGCCAGATCTAAGAACCCCGCAGGCCAAATCTAAGACCCCCGCAGGCCAGATTCGGCTCCTGGGCCTTGAGTTTGACACCCCTGACTTAGACTGAACCTCAAGGTATGAATTAAGGAATGAATTTGACTGCAGTGATTCCATTTCTGTTTTCCAGCATTCACCATAGTAAGCAAAAGAGTATAATATATGGATCCTGCTAGACAACTTACCACTGGAAGCAATTATGAGTCAATTCAGTAATTCCACTGAAATGTAATATTAATTAGAACATTTTCAGTATTTCCTTGAATCCGAAACAGGATCCATTTTTACTGAACTGACACCGCTTCCTATGATTACATCTCTCTTGGAAACCCATCAAACATACATGTTACAAAGGCATTAATTCACCCCATTAACATTTGTGAGTGAGGTGTGAGTAGAGCCCATAATGTTCAGTAAAACACTTCAAATTATGTCCATTATCTACTTTCAAATTATCTCAGACTTCGTCTTCACAAAGCCTGTATAATTACAATTGAATCTTAAAGCCAAAATGACTTTTTTAAACCATTTATATGGGTGTGTGTAAATGTTCAAAATGATTCATCTATTCAGTAACCTTTAATAGGCAGACTTTTTTTATAATAAGGTTTATTACTGAGCTGGGGTGGCGCAGTGGTTAGAGTGCAATACTGCAGGCTACTTCTGCTGTCTGCCGACTGCCAGCAGTTTGACAGATCAAATCTCACCAGGTTCAAGGTTAACTCAGCCTTTCATCCTTCCGAGGTCAATAAAATGAGGACCCAGATTGTTTGGGAACAATAGGCTGAATGTAAACCACTTTACAGTGAAGCAGTATATAAGTCTAAGTGCTTAATGCTGTTATTATTATTATTATTATTATACAATTGTATCACAGCGGCCAGTTGTTTCACCGGATTTGGCATTGGTTACTAGTCGGGCCCCACCCAGGGGCCTAGGACGTCGTAACGTATTTTCGCAATATGCGTGCAGATCCAAGCAGTGCGGCTTTTTGCATTTGACTGATGGTGATTTTGTCAATTTTTAACTGTTTTAAATGTAATTCCAGTGCTTTTGGAATAGCACCCAGTGTGCCAATTACCACTGGAATTACCACTGCTGGTTTGTGCCATAGTCGTTGAATTTCGATTTTTAAGTCCTGGTATCTTGCGATTTTTTCATGTTCCTTCTCGGCGACCCTGCTATCACCTGGTATTGCGATGTCTATGATTGTGACCTTATTTTTCTCAACCAGTGTGATGTCTGGTGTATTATGCGCCAGTATTTTGTCCGTTTGTATACGGAAATCCCACAAGATCTTGACCATCTGATTTTCGGTGACTTTTTCAGGCTGATGTTCCCACCAGTTTGTTGCTGTTTTAATATTATAATTTTTGCACAAATTCCAATGGATCATTTGTGCTACTGAATTGTGCCGCAATTTATAATCAGTCTGCGTGATTTTTTTACAGCAGCTGAGTATGTGATCAACAGTTTCATCAGCTTCTTTGCAAAGTCTGCATTTGGCATCATCAGAGGATCAATTATTATTATTATTATACAATTGTATCACAGCGGCCAGTTGTTTCGCCGGATTTGGCATTGGTTACTAGTCGGGCCCCACCCAGGGGCCTAGGACGTCGTAACGTATTTTCGTAATATGCGTGCAGATCCAAGCAGTGCGGCTTTTTGCATTTGACTGATGGTGATTTTGTCAATTTTTAACTGTTTTAAATGTAATTCCAGTGCTTTGGAATAGCACCCAGTGTGCCAATTACCACTGGAATTACCACTTCTGGTTTGTGCCATAGTCGTTGAATTTCGATTTTTAAGTCCTGGTATCTTGCGATTTTTTCATGTTCCTTCTCGGCGACCCTGCTATCACCTGGTATTGCGATGTCTATGATTGTGACCCTATTTTTCTCAACCAGTGTGATGTCTGGTGTATTATGCGCCAGTATTTTGTCGGTTTGTATACGGAAATCCCACAAGATCTTGACCATCTGATTTTCTGTGACTCTTTCAGGCTGATGTTCCCACCAATTTGTTGCTGTTTTAATATTATAATTTTTGCACAAATTCCAATGGATCATTTGTGCTACTGAATTGTGCCGCAATTTATAATCAGTCTGCGTGATTTTTTTACAGCAGCTGAGTATGTGATCAATAGTTTCGTCAGCTTCTTTGCAAAGTCTGCATTTGGCATCATCAGAGGATTTTTCGATTTTGGCCTTAATGGCATTTGTGCGGATAGCTTGTTCTTGCGCAGCCAGGATTAGTGACTCTGTTTCTTTCTTTAATGTACCTGTTTTTAACCATAACCAAGTTTGTTCCCTGTCCACTTTATCTTTTATTTTTTCCAGAAATTGACCATGTAGTGCTTTGTTCTGCCAACTCTCCATTCTTGATTTTATCACATCTTTTCTGTATTCTTGTTTTGTCTGTTGGGCCTTCAGTAGATTTTTGTTCTTTACTTCGATTAATAGATGTTCTTGACTTTCTTTTAAATAATCAGCCAGTGCATGTTTTTCTTCTTCAACTGTTTGCTTCACTTGTAATAATCCTCTGCCACCTGATTTTCGTGGCAGGTATAGTCTATCAGTATCACCACGTGGATGTAAACTGTAGTGCATTGTCATTAGTTTCCTGGTTTTTCGGTCCAAAAGATCCAAATCAGCTTGTGTCCAGTTAACTATGCCAGCTGTGTATCTTATAACTGGTATTGCCCAGGTATTTATGGCCTTGATTGTATTTCCACCATTCAATTTAGATTTCAAAATTTTCCTAACTCTGTTGGTGTACTCTCGTCTGACAATAGTTTTTACTTCTCCATGCTTGATGTTATCCAACTGCAGAATGCCTAAGTATTTGTAGGCTTCATTTTCTTTGCATTTAATTAGTTGGCCATTGGGCATTTCAATTCCCTCAGATGCAGTGATTTTGCCCCTTTTTATGGATACATAAATAATACATAAATAATAATAGCAGTAGACTTATATACCGCTTCATAGGCCTTTCAGGCCTCTCTAAGCGGTTTACAGAGAGTCAGCATATTGCCCCCAACAATCTGGGTCCTCATAATAATAATAAATAATAATAATAATAATAATAATTATTATTATTATCAGTATTGGAATGATAGTGGCTTATCAAATTCAGTGGGAAAAATATTTTTTGCATGAATCCTTTTTTCTTGTTATTTCTTCAAGCAAACAATGACCTACTTTTTAAAAAATATTTTCTATACTGGAACCAAAGAAATGTTTGGGATGGTTTAACCCAGATCAATGATAATCTTATTCTATCTACTTGCTCCCAAAGTCTCTTTCTGTCTGTACGCATTTAGAGAAGGCTTCAAAGTCTTTTACCACCACCTGATTTCCCAAGGAATCCTTAATGTAGTGTTTTTGCAAAGGAAATTGGAATAAAATCCCAGAAGTCAGCAGTTTTTTAACTGTAAAACGGCTTCTGATTGAGTTGCTTGAAATATGGAGTTTCTCTTCCATGTTTCTGCTGTGCTGTGCATAATAAAGCAAAGGACTCTACGCTGGGGGAACAGAAGCTGTATAGTAGTATTCATTCAGTCAGTCAAAATGATACGAAAACATAATGCATACACCTAAAAGGAGTCCTGTTGCTTATTGCCACATGCGTTAGAGCCATGATGGTGAACCTATGGCACGCGTGCCCGAAGTGGCATATGGAGCCATGTCACCTGGCACAAGTGGCGTCTCTGATTCCTCTTCCAGGTTTCTGGCACTCGTGCATGCGCGATAATCAGCTGGCCTTTATGCATGCAGCAGTGCTGGAAACTGGAAGAGCTAGTCTTCCGTTTTCCGGCTTGAGCATGCGTTCGAGCCACCTAATTATCACGTGCACATTCACACCAGTAACCAAAAGACTAGCGCACTAGAAACCAGAAGTTCATTTTCCTGCATGCGCATGTCTCCTGGGCTGCTTTCTCTTCCAGGTTGCAGTCCTGATGAGTGAGCATGTGCTCCCTTTTCGGCACTCGATGCTGAAAAAGTTCACTATCACTGCGTTAGAGGCTGCTGGCCTCTCGTTTATAAGCATGTCATCTACAAAGAATAACTGGAAAAAAAGTAATATTGCTAACAACCAACATGCTAAATTAAAAACACTAATCATTCCAATTATTTTGCAGAGCAATGAAAGGCAAGAACTGTAGAAAGTGAGCTTTATATCCACAGAAGCCCAAGAAAAATATAGTTGGTCTTCAGGGGTGAAGCTGGACTTCAGAGAGTTGTTAATGTTTCACCTTATTTTAGATGAAAGGCTCTATAACTGTGATTGCAAACCTATGGCACACATGCCAGAACTGACATGCAGAGCCATCTCTCCAGGAACGCCAGCCGTTGCCTGTTGCTCTTCTGGATTCTGACGAACATGCGCCAGTCAGCTGATCTACACTCACACATGTGCACCAGCAACCGGAAGATCAGGTGACTAGTGTGCATGCACATGCTGGAAACTGGAAGTTCAGCATGCACACACCAGGAAACTGCTCTTACGGTTCCCGGTGCCCCCACACGTACGTGCCACGGAGCTGCTCTTATGGTTTCTGGCGCTCCCCCGCTCGCACTCCCATTTTGGCACTCAGTGCCAAAAAGTTTCGCCAAAACTGCTCTATAAAATCTAGGAGTTGTAAAAGAATCTCAATTCCTAAAAAAACACATTTTTTTCTTTATAACACAAGCATTTATGGATTTTTCCTGAATATTATTGTTTTATCAGAAGTTTGAAGGAACAATCTTAATCACATACGTTACCTATCCTAGAATATTACCATTTTGAATATTACCTACATATAAATGGTTAAAAAAAAATCATTTTATTCCTTTGGTTTGAAAGGTCAATTGCAATTATATAAGCTTTGGGAAGATGAAATCTGAATTGAGTTAATGGACACAACTCAGTTCCTCAACCCTAATTTATGTTTCTCAGGTGCTGTTTTGAGGTCTTTTCATAACCTTTTTACCTCAGTAAATGCTCAGTAATGTTCATTTCCCTCTTTGCTTTTTCTCAGGTGTATTATTATATATACGATTGCGCATTGGTTTTTGTACATTAGTCCCATCATGGCATGGGGCTGGGTTATTTGAAGGAGCACATCTCCACAATTACATCTACTTATCCCAATCTGTTGACATGCCCCAGGTAAGGGAACTGGCCCTAATAGATGGTCCTTCTTTGCCATGGCAACCCCTTATGGAACATTCTGCCACCCCTCTTAAGGGAGGCCATTTCCATCCCGATTTGTTTTTTGGAAAGATTTGGCTAAGTCATCTTCCCAATGGGTCCCCTTGCCATTCAAATCTCTTGTGTGTGTTATCATGTTTCCCCGAAAATACAACAGGTCTTATTTTCTCTTGTCCCCCAAAATAAGTGCTTGGCCTTATTTTTGGGGAGGTCTTATTATTTTTGAGGTGCAGGAGGCAGTGAGCTTGGTCACCTCATGGTTGCTCCTGTGTTGCAATATTTTCAGGGAGGGCTTATTTTTGGGGAAACAGGATATTCTTATGGATATTCAAATGTTCTTTTAACATTTGAAGAATGACTGTGTCTCAACATGTTTACTGATTTATCACTTTGTGGTATGCCATCCAGGGTCACTTACTGTGAGATAAATTTAATATATAAATTTGTATTATATTTAATATGATTTTAATAAAATTAATATATAAATAAAAGATTTATTATAAATAAATAAATAAATAAATAAATAAATAAAAAATAGAACTGATAAATCCGCAGCTCACCTGGTAAAATATCTGGGAAACACCTGGCCTTTAAGCATACAATTGCTGTTATCAGATCAATATGCTGTAGTCTCTTTGAATGTAGGTAAAGGTAAAGGTTCCCCTCGCACATATGTGCTAATCGTTCCCGACTCTAGGGGGCAGTGCTCATCTCCATTTCAAAGCCAAAGAGCCAGTGTTGTCCGAAGATGTCTCCATGGTCATGTGGCCGGCATGACTAGTACGGATTGCTGCTACCTTCCCACCAAAGGTGGTTCCTATTTTTCTACTTGCATTTTTACGTGCTTTCGAACTGCTAGGTTGACAGAAGCTGGGACAAGTCACGGGAGCTCACTCTGTTACGAGGCGCTAGGGATTCGAACTACCAAACTGCCAACCTTTCTGAGCGACAAGCTCAGCATCGTAGCCACCGAGCCACCACATCCCTCTAATAGAACCATAATGTACTTTAAATTCAGTTTCAAAAGGTGCTTTGGAATAGACAGGGGCGTAAATATATTCATTTTTTTTTCTTTCAAATTGTAACAGGAGCAAAACAAATAAGCCAGCACGGACTTTCACAAGTACAATGAAAAGCAGCATTCTGTTTTTCAGAGGAGGGCTTCCCTTTACAGAAAATATGAAGCTAAGCTGCTGCATTTATTCACAAATGCAACAAAAAACCAATAATCCTTTCTACTGTATAGGATGGAACCAAGTTAATATGCTGCAGAGATTGCATGTCGGTGATTTAAAAAAAATGTCAGAACAATATTTCTAAGCTCTCTCCATCACAGAATTTTATAAATGGTTTTCAGACTTTGAGGAGAAAAGGGGGAAGCAAAGCAGAGCATCTTTCCCAGTAATTCTATAATGCTTTTATCTGCTGAGAATATCAGGGGGAAGCCAGAAGCATCAAATACAGTTCTATGAGAAGAATTGCATGGTGGAATATGGAATATATGTGGTGGTGCAGTTTTAATAAGTTTGGTTTGGAAATTCAGTTTCTGCATACAAGAGACTTTCTATCCACCATGGTTCCCCGAAAATAAGACAGGATTTTATTTTCTTTTGACCCCTGAAATAAGCGCTTGGCCTTATTTTCGGGGAGGTGTTTTTGAGGTGCAGGAGGAGGCGAACAGGCTCACCTCATGGCTGCTGCTGTGTTGCAATATTTTCGGGGAGGGCTTATTTTCGGGTATATATCTATATCTATATCTATCTATCTATCTATCTATCTATCTATATATATATATATATATATATATATATATATATATACGGGTATATATCTATTTATACAGATATATATTTAAAGTCACAACCCCTGGTATGCCCAAATATGGGAGGAAGATCACTACTTCCATTCTCTGTCCTTCGGCTCGTCACAAGAGACCATCCAGACATAAACCCAATATTTTTTACTGTTGCCTTTTTGTTACATTTGTTATATTTGTGCTGATAAATAAATAAAGGGAGACTAGTATAGATCTATTTCAAGCTATTTAGCTCTCATCAGCTAGCCATACCCTTACTGGGAACAGGTTCTAATCCCAGTAAGGGTATGGCTAGCTGATGAGAGCTAAATAGCTTGAAATAGATCTATACTAGTCTCCCTTTATTTATTTATCAGGATAAATATAACACACACACACACACACACACACACACACACATATATATGCATATACATACATACATAATCTTTCTGTCTGTCTGTCTATCTATGTCTATCTGTCTGTCTGTCTGTCTGTCTGTCTGTCTATCCATTATCTATCTATCTATCTATCTATCTATCTATCTATCTATCTATCTATCTATCTATCATCTATCTATCTATCTATCTATCTATCTATCTATCTATCTATCTATTTATCATCTATTCCTCTATCTATATATAACTGTTCATCTATCCACCTTTATAGTTTTACAAATAACTCAAAGGAGCGAACATATCCAACCCATCTTCCTCCTGATTTCATGATGAAAATTCAGATGCTTGGCAACTGTCTTGTATTTATGACCGTTGCACTGTCCTAGAGTCATGTGATCTCCTTTTGTGACCTTCCAATAAGCAAAGCTGATAGGGAAATCAAATTCACATAACAACTTAAGCTGTTACTAGCAACGACTGCGATGATTCACTTAATAACCATGGCAAGAAAAATTGCAAAATGGATCAAAATTTATTTAACAACTGTCTTGCTTAGCAATGGAAATTTGGGACTCAGTTATGGTCGTAAGTCTGCCTGTGATTGGTTCTGAAGCATAAAGCACCCCTTGGAACCGCAAGGCAGCAACATTACAACTACAACTTTTCACTTTTACACATTAGTATATAACCAGCCATTTCTATAACAACAAATCTATCTAATTGGCAAAACCCAAGTCAACGTTTCATTTTTTTTCATCACAAGAACAAAGTCTGGAAGTGATATCTAAATAAAAAAGATAATTACATATATTCTTCTCTTTGAATAAAACAATCCATTTAACCATTTCTGCTTTATCTTCCTTGCTGTAGAAATAATGCATATTTCTATTTGCACTTAATCTTTATAAACAATCACCATTTATATTAACAAAACTCAAAGTATTCTTTTGGATTTTTTAACTTTAAAGGGAAAAATACTTTTTTCCCATCCATTTTAAAACACTAAACTTTTCTTTAGAAACATTCCTAAAATCAAAACATTCTAAGACATCTTTTAAAAACTTTCTCTTAACATGCATACTTTAAAGTTTACTTTCAGAACAAAGAGATTCCTAACTCTAATTAACTCATTAAATTTAATTCACTTCCTCCAAGCTACCCTCATTGAATAATTTTCCTTCTTTATATCCTTTTTAAAACTCTAAAATTTTCTTAAGCTAATACATGTTTTTCTTGAATTTTATCTTAACATATAGTACATACTTATGCTTTTGTGACACCACCTCCTTAGCTAAATATTGTGTCCTCCTTTAAGAAGTTGCCAACACATACCACAAGGGAATCCATGTTAGTTCTGAAGCACAGTTCAAGCTTTGGAGTTAATACAATTTCATCCTGTAGATCAATATACAAATTGAATCCATCAATCACAAGATGTCATCTGTAGATTGCAAACCTTAATTCTTCCCCCTTGTTTTCTGTTTTAGTGCTTATGTGCTACTCTGGCTGTAAGCCACATCTCTAAAATTTATCCCAATTCAGCATTAAGTTTCTCTTCAGAGTCCTTCCAACTACTTGATAAATATATTAGCTGACCCTAGAATTTGGGGCCTCTACCAATTTATCTCCTTTCCGTCTCATTTTCATTTCCTTACTTGTCCATTCCAGTATTTCTGAATTTGATCATGGATCCTCTCTTTTGTCTCTTGCTTAAGCTTGCCAGGATACAATTCCACTTTGGAATGGATCTAAGGAATCCTCACAAGACATAATTTTAGAAATGGTTCCCAATCCTTGCCTACATTCATTTTCTTTCCAAATCTGTGACAGTTTATATAGATTTTGTTATCTTGCTTGGATAGGGCACAAAGAGCTATTTCAGGATTGCCCTGCTTTATAAGATGTATTCTTTTTCAAAGAAAGCTTTACTTTTTTGTCCAGTTTGGCTATTTTTACAAAGTGAATTTAAAGATTTTGGATGAAACACTGAAAAAAGGTTTATTTAAAAATATTAGAGATCCTTCTTCAGCTCTGACTTGAATATGCTGCCATTCATTATCTATCAGATTTATATAAGAAGGAGTTATTGTACTATTTCCCAAATATTGGTTATCGGTTACTGATTTAATCCAAGCCAATAGATAAATAAAATCAGCTTATTGTAATTTTCTCTTAATAAAACCATCTTCAGAGCATTAGTGGAATAAAAAAATCGATTTGTCATAAATAGCAATAGCAATAGCAGTAGACTTATATACCGCTTCATAGGCCTTTCAGGCCTCTCTAAGCGGTTTACAGAGAGTCAGCATATTGCCCCCAACAATCTGGGTCCTCATTTTACCCACCTCGGAAGGATGGAAGGCTGAGTCAACCCTGAGCCGGTGAGATTTGAACCGCTGACCTGCTGATCTAGCAGTAGCCTACAGTGCTGCATTTAACCACTGCGCCACCTTGGCTCTTGAGGGACTACCTGGATAGACTGGCTTATTTTAAAGAGAAGCTAAAAACTAAAGTTAGAAGGAATAAAGTGAATCTGGCCCATTGGATCAGACTTCTTAAAGTTGCCAATTTGAAAAACTGTTCTTTAAATGAAATCATTGAATCAGTCCATGAATCAAGAAATTCTTTCTGTGCCAAATTTAGCCTGTTTCAGATTCCTGTAACTCAGCTTTTAATGCAGGTAGTCCTCAACTTATGACCACAATTGAGTCCAAAGATAAGATAAGATAACCTTTATTGTTATTTTTTTCTGTGGACACACTTGGCACACATTAAAAATGAAATTCTGTTGCCTGATTTCAAAAGTGTACACATAGATAACACACATATAGAAATGCTATATACATCCTTTGTATATACCTACACCCTAACACATAAAAACATTATATATTATACAGCGGTGAAATTCATTTTTTTTTACTACCGGTTCTGTGGGCGTCACTTGGTGGGCATGGTAGGGGAAGGATACTGCAAAATCCCCTTTCCCTCTCCATTCCTGAGGGAAGGATACTGCAAAATTCCCATTCCTACACCACTCCAGGGTGAGGATACTGCAAAATCTCCATTCCCATCCCACTCTTGGGCCAGTTAGAGGTGTTATTTGCCGGTTATCCGAATTACTCAAAGCCTGCTGAATTTCACCCCTGATATTATATGTTGCCAAGTGAAACATTTATTAAATGAGTTTTGCTCCATTTTACAAACTTTCTTGACAAATTTGTTAAGTGAATCACTGCAATTACTATATTAGTAACATGGTTGTTAAGTGAAATTGGTTTCCTCATTGACTTTGCTTGTGAGAAGGTTGCAAAAAGTGATCACAAGACCCCGGGACACTGCAACCGCCATATATATAAGTCAGTTGCCAAGCATCTCATTTTTGGTTATGTGACCCTGGGGGGATGCTGCAGTGGATGTAAGGGTGAAGGCGTGCAAAGGTGCACCGAATGCTATTACCTTCCCACCAAAGTGTTCCCTATTTTTCTACTTGTATTTTGATATGCTTTCAAACTGCTAGGTTGGCAGAAGCTGGGACAAGTAATGGGAGCTCACTCCACTACATGGTGCTAGGGATTCAAACTGCCGAACTGCTGACCTTTCTGATCGACCAGCTCAGCATCTCAGCCACTGAGCCACCGTGTCCCACTTCTATAACCATAATAAACATTTAATTTTATTTTTCTGTCCTCCTTGTTCCCAGCATCTTAATCTCTGAGTTTGGTTCAGGTTTAATTGATTCCAGAGCTCAGAAAACCTTGAGGTATACTGGACTTCAGGATGAAAAGTGGTACAATTCAATATGCTGTATAATATATATAATTTTAAATATACATTTTAGATCCGCATGAATAAGACTGAATGTTTTAAGTTCTATACATGGGAACTTTTAATTTTTGTTGTTTGTGGCTCTCCACTCTTAAATGAGTTGTTAAGAAAACTTAATTAAATTTCAGATCTGAGCATTAATTATGAATAAAAGGAAGTGGTGGGATTAGCAGAGGGCAGCCTTTTTGTTTATGAATTATAAATGGTTTATAAATTAAGCCTGGAAGCATCAAAATTGCTGATGAGAAGGAATGAGAAGATATCTAATTTATTTTTCTTAGTGTTCTGTGTGGGTGGAATTTTCAGACTTATCCACAACGCAAAACAATGATGTTTGCTAAGAATAATGAATTTGTGTGGTTCTCCCTTCCATTCTCTTTTTAGATAAAACCTCTTTTTTTCATTCTAGCCTACTTCCCCAGTTTGTAAATTGTGTATGTAAGTACAATTATTTTGTAAACAGTTTCTCAACTGAAATCAATATTAAAAAAAATCAAAAAAAGGCTGCAGATTTCAAAATGTCGGGGAGCACAAGACTGGCCAAAATGCTACAGCATCCCAGCATAGAATGATGTAGCGTTGTTTTTTTTTAAATTCAAATTTTGTTTTTAGTTTTTTTTAAAAATGGGAAAGGTGATTGTGCACAATCTGTCCAAATCTGGTATTTAGAAAGACAGTTGGGTAAGTAGAATATAACCAGTTCAACAAATTGCACTGCAATCCCAAATCAATAAAACAGTGGGATTGTTCCGTTTCTCTGATCCAAAGTGGTAGACTTTACCTCTAAAATACTTCATTATTGAGGATGGTGTGAGAGATGAAGTCCTCAGAGGGAGAGACAGCGTTTTGTACAATAGATAATACTTCACTTACAACCCCAATTAGGAACAGAGTTTCTGTTGCTAAGCAAGACAAGTGAGACACGCCTAAATTTATAAACATTTTGCCAGCTTTGTTAAGTGAATCATGGCAGTTGTTTAGTGGAACATGTGGTCATTAAGTGTATCTGGCTTCCCCTTTGCTTGTCAGAAATCAATCGGAAATGGCAGTCACGTGACCTTGGGCTGTTGCAACCATGATAAATATACGGCACTCAAATTTTGATCACACATCTATGGGAATAAGAAGTGGTATTCAGCCGGTTTGGACTGGTTCTAGCGTACCAGTAGGGGAAATTTTAAGTAGTGCGGAGAACTGGCAAATACCACCTCTGGCTGGCCGTGACCTTCCACTCCCGCTGTTCCGTATCCTATATACCCCTTTTTTTTAGCTCAGCTGATTTGCACAGTAGAGCGGATTGCCACACCACAGCTGAGCTAAATAACAGCTCAGCTCCACAGCGCTGATACCGAGGGCGAACTTTTGAGAGCTGCATACACGCTCAAAGCGCACTCTCGTAGAACCGGTAGGAAAAGATTTGGGATCCCACCGCTCATACAAAAGCTGTGAGGACAAGGGCCAGTTGTAAATCACTTTTTTTCACTGTGGTTGTACTTTTGAATGGTTGCTAAACAGCTGGCTGTAAGTTGAGGACTACGTGACCGTTTGACAACACTTTCCCAGGAAGAAGGGAGCACATTCTAAGGAATGAGTAAGACAAGTGGTACTCACCCTGGAACTGGATAGGAAACGGAGGAAGAGCATTAGGGTAATCTCTCCCTAAATGTTCTGGATTTATATTCATTAGGCTGAGAATACAAGTAGTTCTCATCTTATTTTGGGCTCAACTGAGGCTCAACTGAACCCAAAATTTCCACTGATGAATAAGATAGTTGTTTCGCCCCATTCTGCCACTTTTCTTGCCACCGTTGCTAAATGAATCACTGCAGTTGTTAAGTTAGTAACACATTTGTTAAATGAATCTGACTCCCACGTTGACTTTACTTGTCAGACGGCTGCCAAGTATCCAAATTTTGATCACGTGATCATGAGGATACTGAGTGAAAAATGGTCATAAGTCACTTCTTTTCCAGTGCCGTTATAACTTTGAATGGTCACTAAATAAAAGGTTGTAAGTCGAGGACTACCTGTACACTGTACTTTTACTACACATTAGATCCTATTCTCTGTTTTGCAGTTATTGTCTTTAATACTTAATTCCAAGTATTTTGCCTTTCCTGTAAGTCAGTTCCTTGTCTGTCTTCAAATGCCATCTGGAGAGAAACTTCAATGAACATGCTCTCTGCCTTTTTTTAGTCTAATCATTTTAGTTTAATCTGATTGGACAGTCACTTGTCTGAAGTGGTATAAGGGGGAACCTATGGCACGCATGTCGCCTGGCACGTGCGGTGTTGCCCATTTCTCTTCTGGGTTTCTGATGCACATGAGAATGCGACAATCAGCTGGCCCCTTGTGCATGCAGCAGTACCGGAAAATGGAAGAGCTGGTATTCCGTTTTCTGCTGTGAGCATGCCGCAAGCCAGCTGATCGTCGCATTCGCATGCGCGCCAGTAACTGGAAGACTACCTGTCTGCTATGCATGCACGCACCAGAAACCAGAAGTTCATTTTCCGGTGTGCGAATGGCCCTTGGTTAGCTCCTCTTCCAGGCAGGTTGCGGGCCAGACAATCACACATACACTCCCTTTTCAGCACTCACTGGATTAGGGTTTCCCAGCAGGGAGTTGAACTATAAGACCTCCAAGGTGTCCCTCCTAACTCTCTTATTCTGTTATTCTGCCTCAGCTGCCCAGAAGTTCTTCCATTGTTATACTTCTTCAGTTCATTTTGCTGATTCCTGTCTTTTATGCAGGAATCCCTCTTCCGGACATGCTCATGTATTTTATTTCATTGTCTCATCAATGCTGTTTCTCTGCAGCATCTAGGATAACATGTGAGAGCCACATTACTTATTATTAAAAATGAAAGCCTGTTTCTTGAAAATCCATTACTTTTTAAAAAAATCCCTACCCATCCACAAGTGTTGGAAATCTGATGCCTTATTTATAAGCATTGGCACATCTAGTAAAAAATTCTGGTCCTAATTAAAGGACAAACAAATGATTATATCTGGGAGATGCTGACGAGTTCATTTTAAGTTCTGTGGCAGAAATAGCACATTGTGTCTGATCTTGGCACACTTTTCCCAACTTTTAGTTGGAAGAGAGAAAATACCACATACTAGGAAAACAGTACATCTCCTTTATGCTTTCATAGTATATAAGTAGCTTCCTCTTTCAGAAAAGAAGGAAGAATGTAAGGAATTGAAGAGTAAAGACTAATAAAGCACTAGAAATTTAATGGATAGATTTTTATAAAATTGGAGTGATTTGGTTCAGTTAGTTCTTGCAAACCCTGGTGACTAATGGAGAAATATGCCTGCCAAAAATCCGTAGTGAATTTGTCAACTAATTTTGATGGCTGCATTTCGATTTTTAAAGTAGGATCTTGAGGGATTTGCAATCCTGGCCACTAATGATGCTCTCTAGCTATTTTGTTTGCAAAAGGCTTAGTTGGACAAAAGTGTATAGGTGTAAATAGGCTGTGAGAATACCTTTGAGAGACAGAAGGAAGAGCCGCATCCAGGGGGTCTCCAAATTTGGTGACTTTAAGACTTGTGGATTTCAACTCCCATAATTCCTCATCCTGGCTAAGGAATTTGGGCAGTTGAAGTAATACAATACAATGCAATAATATAATACAATAGCAGAGTTGGAAGGGACCTTGGAGGTCTTCTAGTCCAACCCCCTATAGGCAGGAAACCCTTTACCATTTCAGACAAATGGCTATCCAACATCTTCTTAAAGACTTCCAGTGTTGGGGCATTCACAACTTCTGGAGGCAAGCTGTTCCACTGATTAATTATTCTAACTGTCAGGAAATTTCTCCTTAATTCTAAGTTGCTTCTCTCCTTGATTAGTTTCCACCCATTGCTTCTTGTTCTACCCTCAGGTGCCTTAGAAAATAGTTTGACTCCCTCTTCTTTGTGGCAACCTCTGAGATATTGGAACACTGCTATCATGTCTTCCCTGGTCCTTCTTTTCATTAAACTAGACATACCCAGTTCCTGCAACTGTTTGTCATATGTTTTATTCTCCAGTCCCCTAATCATCTTTGTTTCTCTTCTCTGCACTCTTTCTAGAGTATCCACATCTTTTCTACATCGTGGTTACCAAAACTGACTGCAGTATTCCAAGTGTGGCCTTACCAAGGCATTATAAAGTGGTATTAATAAGTCTTAATTAATACATCCACAAATTCATTAGCATTCATGAATTTACCATAGTTTCCTGGTCTGAACTACCACAAAGGCTAACAATTGGCTCGAAAGTACATAGAACAGGGTTGTCAAACTTCTGGCCCGAGCTGGATACATCACATGCTGGCCACGTCCATGCCTGGTTTAATGAAGAGGGGAAAGTCCTGATATGTCACATGACATTGCCGTGATGACATGAGTTTGACACCCCTGACATAGAATATAGAACATGGCTTGGTGGGTGAGCCAGGGGAAGGATACTGTAAAATCTCCATTCCCTCCCGATCTCGGGAGGCAGAGAATAAATTGAGGCAGGGCCAATCAGTGGTGGTATTTACCGATTCTCTGAACTACTCAAAATTTCAGCTACCTGTTTTCCAGAACTGGTCAGAACCTGCTGAATACCGCCTCTGCCCTAATCCCATGATCAACATTTGGGCATTTGGCAACTGGCATGTATTTACAATGGTTTCAGTATCCTGGGGTCATGTGATTATCACTTGTGACCTTCCCAGCTGGCTTCTAACATTTGGTGTCAAGGAGGAAATCCAATTCACTTAATGACTGCATGATTCACTTAACAATTGCGATGATTTGTTTAACATTTATGTCAAGGACTATACAACCCAGAGTCCACTGAATAGGTGACCTTATAAAGCCAATTAATAACAACAATTTTATGCATGCAGATATCCCAGTGATGTTACTGTCTGTCTCCTTGGCCTAGATTGTGATTGGGGTTACACTGAAAGTAGGCCTCATCGATCTAATTCTAAACTTGTGGTCAGTGGAAACAGTCAGGAATAGTCAAGAAATTATTCCAAAACGAAGATCAAGTCAGTTAAAGGTTTCAAACATGACCACAAAATAAAGTACTGTAGTTTACGTCAGAGAAAACTACAAGATATTCAAAGTGTAAAGTAGAGGAACATAACTCCTATTGAATATGTAGATGCTTTTAAAAACTTTTTTTAAATATTAGAACTATTTTGTTTTATACGTACATACAAGATCTGTTAAATTTCAAAGCTAGACTCTGTATATAGTTGGAGAAAATCATCTATTTCAAATATCTGTTTTGAATTTGTATTTCTAGGGCAGAGTCTTGACCTATAAAAATTGATGGAGTTTAGTCCCTGATAAAGCTTAAAGAATTTTTTCTTAATCTATACATTTTTCTGATTTTTACTTGGATGTATTTTCTTAACAGAATTCATACTGTGCTATACTAACACACAGTAAATTAATTATCGTTCAAGAGACAACTTGACTTTTTGGTTTTAATTTGAAGACGTTTCACTTTGGGACAACTGTGACCTGAATGACTGAATAAATTAATTATTTTTCCAACATAAGAATGGCATAGGATACTTTTCCTGTTCTTTAGATATAAAACACAGACAGTCCTTGACTTCTGACCAATTGCTTAGCGACCATTTGAAATTATTGTTAGATATTCCCCCCACCCCACCCCGCTGACAGACTGACAGAGGTTTCCACCAAGGTCCTCTGTTTGAATCTCATTGGTCAAGAGGTCTGACAGGGTTCACTGACTAAACCGCGCCCGACTAAACCGCGTCACTGACGTCATCAACAGGGCGACAACAGCGCGGAGACAGAAGCATGCTGTAAACACTAAACCTAAAATTAACCCCTAAACCTAACCCTTAACCTAACCCTAAACCTAACCCTAAAGCTAAACCTAACCATTACCTTAAGTTGAATCGGCTTGCTTTCAAAGCGCTATTTAAAGCGCCCTTCTTTCTCCGCGTTGGCTGTTGTCGCCCAGTTGATGACGTCAGCGACGCGGTTTAATTGAGCGCGGTTT
The DNA here is from genome assembly GCF_009769535.1 of Thamnophis elegans. Taxonomy (NCBI): domain Eukaryota; kingdom Metazoa; phylum Chordata; class Lepidosauria; order Squamata; family Natricidae; genus Thamnophis; species Thamnophis elegans. The sequence goes on from NC_045558.1 coordinate 10,190,012, forward strand.
TGACGGGTCACGGTCTGACAGATCCCTTTAAAAGGGGATGCTGCCTGACCATTCCTCAGCCGGATGTTTATTTGAATTGCAATAAAGAGCTGTTGTTTACTGAAGCCTTTTGTGCCTCCTTTACCCAATCTAACAGTTATGATGGATTCTGAAAAAGGTACTTACGACCAGTGGTAGTATTCAGCTGGTTCGGGCCGATTCAGGCAAACTGGTTGTTAAATTACTGTCTAACCCTACCCCTCCATGGCCCTCCCCTTCCAGGAGTCCCCATGCGCCCTGTTTTGGCTCCTAGGTAAGTGCAGGGAGGCATACTAGGCCCAAAGCGGGGTGTGGAGGTGCAGCATGCTGCTCCCCCGCAACCCATTTTTGCTCCCAGGAGAGTACAGAAGGCCAAGTGCTGCCTGTCACTCCACCTGGCCATGACCACGCCCACCCAGCCAGTCATTAGGGCATAGAATCAGTTGTTAAATTATTTGAATCCCATCACTGCTTATGACTCAGATTCCAAGTTCCAATGATCACCCCAACCCTCCCCCTTCAGTCATGTGACTGCATTTTGGGAGATTGGCAACCAGCCTGCATTTACCTCCCTTTGCAATGTCCAGTGGTCCAGTGACTGTAATTTATAATGTCTTCATCGGAAATTGGCATTTAGTACATGTTCATGGAGAAAAATTGGGTTTGCTTGATGACAACTGCATTCACTTAACAACCAACACAAGAAAAAACCTTGTAAAATTTGGCACATAATAATCTGCTTAAAAACAATCACAATGTCCAGTTGTAGTTGCGGGTTCAATGAGTGTCCTAAGTCGAAGATTACCTGTAAGCTTTTAGATATTTGTTATAGGGCAGTGTTGCTCTATATACGATATAGGGCAGTGGTAGTTTCATTTGCAAAAAGGGAGTGCCTGCACCACTGGTGGGTTTCAATTTCTTTTAGAACCTCTTCTGTAGGTGTGGCCTGCTTTGTGGGAGTGGCTTGCTGGCCATGTGACCAAGTAGGAGTAGCTTGGAAGTCATGTGACTGGGTGGGTGTGACCAACTTGTAAAATGTGGTTAAACTCACTTAACAACACTCTTGCTCAGCTACCAAAATGTTGCCTCAGAAACTCTGGCATTTGAAGCACGCAAATCTTAAAGCTATCAAGTTACAAGACCCTTGCACCCCTAACCCTTTAGAAAAAAAAAGCAGGGGTGTTCAAACTCGACAGCTTTAAGACTTGTGGACTTCAACTCCCAGAATTCCTCTCTCGCTCTTCATCTTGATGATGTACGGACAGGGAGGGGGAGGGAGCTGGAACCGGTTCTAAACGGCACTATAGATTTGTGGAACCTCTTCCATAGAACTGGCAGGTACCTACCCCTGGCCTGCACGCTTCTCAGGGCCACAACCCAGAAGAGGAGCTGCAGAGGGATGGCGAAAAATGAACTTCTGGTTTACACTGCATGCATGCACGCACGCCAGCCAGTTAGTCTTCCAACCAGCTAACTGGCATACATGTACGTGCAACAATCAGCTGGGCTGCGCGCATGCTCCTGCTGGAAAATAGAAGACCAATTCTTCCAGTTTCCAGCACTGCCGCTCTCACAAAGGCCAGCTGATTGTCATCTGTGCATACGCGCCAGAATCCCGAAAGAGGAATGGGTGATACTGCACATTCCAGGCAACATGGCTCCGCGTGCCACTTCGGGTATGCGTGCCACAGGTTTGCCATCACTGATGTAGGATTTCCTGCCTGAGCAAGGGGGTTGGACTAGAAGACCTCCACAGTCCCTTCTAACTCTGTTACTCTGTGCTCTGATCTGAATACAAAAATACTGAATGCACTGCCATCTTTCAATTGTCAACTTGTGGAATTTTGAGAATTGCTCTTCAGCATATTTGAAGGGTACCGATTTATGGAAATTTGGTTTCCACAAAGCCAACCCATTCAATTCAACAGCAGTGGTGCATGCCAGTCATCAGAATGTAGGAAAACTTCTCAGCTTAATTACTGAATCTCTCAAAAAGCTGTTTAACATGTGGACACCAAACTGATCTTGGCCGCATTAGTTGCCAGAATAACTAATGCCATTCCTTCTTTCACAATGGGAACACTGATGTTTTAAGAGCTAACAAACGCTTAACATGTCACTCCATAATGATTTACACAGCACTTAACTGGTCGTCCTTGAGCAAATGTCCATTTATTTTTATAGTTTCTTTAGCATTTAAACTCTATGGCTCAGCCAACGGGTGGTTGGAAACTGTCAAGCTCTCTGAATTTTGAATCTAGAGATGCTTTAATAGTTTTGTTTACACTTATGGCTTCTCTAAAACATTTATGGCTACTTTTGCATTAAAATATCCAGCGTGGTTCATAAAAAGAAAATGCTCATATCTCGCCATTATGTATACCCCTCACTGGCTCCTTACTTGAGTGGAGATAACAGAAGAAAGGAGTTGGAACGGATCTTGGAAGTTTTCTATGTAATCTAATCCCCTGCTCAGACCAGAAACTCTATACCATTTCAGACAAATGGTTTTCCAATCTCTTCTTAAAAACTTCCAGTGTTGGAGCATTCACAACTTCTGGAGGCAAGTCGTTCCACTGGTTAATTATTCTAACTGTCAGGAAATTTCTCCTCAGTTCTAGGTTGCTTCAGTCGTTGATTAGTTTCCATCCATTGCTGCTGTTTTCAGGTCCTTTGGGGAATAGGTTAACCCCACTCTTCTTTGCGACAGCCCCTTAGATATTGGAACACTGCTAACATGTAACCACTACGCCTTCTTTTCATTAAACTAGACATACCCATTTCTTTATATATTTTAGCCTCCAGTCCCCTAATTCTCTTTGTTGCTCTTCTTTACGCTCTTTCTAGAGTCACAATATCTTTTGTATATTGTGGTGACCAAAATTGGATGCAGTATTCCAAGTGTGGTCTTACCAAGGCATAATAAAGTGGTAGTAACCCTTCACACTATGGCAAATCTAGACAGCATACTAAAATGCAGAGACATCATCCTGCAAACAAAACTGCATATAGTCAAGGCTATGGTTTTCCCAGTTGCAATGTATGGCTGTGAAGGTTGGACCATAAGAAAGGCTGAGTGCCAAAGAATTTGAACTATGGGGCTGGAGAAGACTCCTGCGAGTCCCTTGGGCTGCAAGCCGATCAAACCGGTCAGTACCAGAGGAGATCAACTCCGACTGCTCTTTAGAAGGCCAGATCCTGAAGAAGAAACTCAAATACTTTGGCCACCTAATGAGAAGGAAGGACTCACTGGGGAAGAGCCTCATGCTGGGAAAGATGGAGAGTGAAAGAAGAAAAGGATGACCGAGAATGAGGTGGCTGGATGGAGTCCCCGAAGCAGTCGGCGTGAGCTTAAATGGATTCCAGAGGATGGTAGAGGACAGCAAGGCCTGGAGGAATGTTGTCCATGGGGTCACGATGGGTCGGACACAACTTCGCAACTAACAACAACAACAACACTTCATGTGATCTTGATTCTATTTCTCTATTATTGCAGCCCAGATATTATCTCAAAAAGTCAAGAGGGCAATTGTGGTAGCTTTCCCACTGCAAACACTGTTGGCCAGGGCTCAGTTTAAGTTATTCACATTTTTCTTTAGAACACTCCTGTCACACATACACGCCAAAGGTTTGTCTGCTGTTATTTATCTCTGCAATCCTGTGGTTTTATTTATATTCATTTCAGAGCAGTCTACTTATTGGAAAAGACCCTAATGTTGGGAAAGATTGAAAACAAAAAAAGAAGGAGATGGCAGAGAATGGGATGGTTACATAGTGTCATTGACGCAATGAAAATGAATTTGGGCAAACTTTGGGAGACTGTAGGGGACAGGACGGGCCAGGCCGTCCATGGGGTCACAAAGAGTCGAATATGATTTAGCAACTTAACAACAAAAGTGCAATCTTCTTCTGTTTCTTGCTTCAAGTCTACGACTTCCAGAGTCCAGGTTTTATGGATCTAGCATCACAATTACGAAGTCAGTTTCTTCTTTTCCTTCATTTTTGTAAAAGTTTCATGATTTTAAAAAGAATTTCATTTTTTTTCCAGTTGACAAGTTAATGTAGGGTCTGGTTATCCTCCCTCCCCCCCCTTAATGAGGATATAGACAAATGGTTATACAACACGGCATTGTTTGAAATATGGCTTATTAAGTTTTCCCCCCTCCCCAAGTTTAAAATTTTGTTTACTGGTTTGTGAACTTTTTTTCTTGTAATTACTATGGTCGTGATAGCGAACCTATGGCATGCGGGCCACAGGTGGCCCGTGGGGCCATTTGTTAGGGCATGTGAGATGCTGCCCTGTCAGCTCCAGCGCACATGCGTGCACTGGCCAGCTGATTTCAGCCTTCATTTTTGGCCATTTTTCGCCCTCCGGGGGTTTCAAAAAAATCTCGAACTTCTGGATTTCCCTTAGGGCCATTTTTTGCCCTCCGGAGGGATCGGGGGGGACAGGGGGTGAGGCTGTTTCCACCCTCCCCAGGCTCCGAGAAAGCCTCTGGAGACTGGGGAGGGTGAAAAGCGGTTCAATCGTGTGCCAAAAATGGAGGGAAGGGGGGGGTTGCACGCACATGCGTGCAGGGGGGCACACGCATACAGTTATGGGTGTCGGCATGCCCGCACACGACCCCCCATGTGCTCCCCCCACTTTTGGCACATGATGAAAAAAGGTTAGTCATCACTGTACTATGGTCTTCTGATTTGTGTTATTCCTTTTTTGTATTCTTGCATTAAAATACAACTAAGAAAATATAAATAAGTAGGAATTATGTGGAGAGATTTTTCACACTTCCTTTTTTTTTTTTTAGCTTTTTGTATGGTGTTCAAGGTCCTAGCCAAATTTTGCAGAGTCAGGACACAGAATCAACTTGCCTTAGAGGGTGGGATTCTACCGGTTCAGAACCCGTTCAGGCGAACCAGTAGCTCCGACTATCAGCTGGGAGCGAATCGGTTCGCTCCAACTTTCAGCTCGGCCCGCCAGCCTGCCCCTGCGCTATACTCAGCCATATTCCCTTTTCTGAAGCCCAGCTGACAGGCGCAGCAGAGTGGATTTCTGCGGCTCAGCTGTTTTCCTCACCAGCAGTAATGCGGAAGGTGATTCCTCTATAAATTGTACACGCACCCTCAGCGCATGTCAGGCATGGGCGACGTGAACCAGTTGTTAAACTGGTAGGATCCCACTCCTGATCAGACCGCAATCGTATGTGAGTCAAAGCTAGGATATCTTATGAATAGAGCAGATGAAATTAGAAGCTGAATGGAGCACATCAAGGAGACAACCAAGATGAAGGAAAAATACTCTGCTCAAGTAGTAGAGCAAAAAAATTTCAGCAGATGTTCTGATTCAGTCGTGTTTCATGTATAATTAGTTTTTAATCTTTTGAAGTTCCAACACACCGTGGAAAAAATGAGCCGAGTCCCAACAACTGACAAATTCTCCTCCATGGTCATGTGACAGCATTTTGGGCACTAAGCAACTGCATTTATGGCCATCTGAAGTATCACATGATCGCAAATTATAACATTTTTGCTGAAAACCAGCAATTACTTCTGCTTTCCGGTGGGAGGGGAAATGCCCCATAGTAAACAATAAGTTCAGTTAACAACTGTGACGGTTGTTTAATGACTGCCACGTTTGTTTTATGACTGCCACATTCACTTAGCAACCATTGCAAAAAATGCGGAATTGGAACATGTGGTGAACCATTCCACATCCATCACAACTTTTGACCGAAATTGCGGGCCCAATTAGGGTCATAAGTTGAGGGCTACCTGTAGAGAAACAATATAGAAACCCACTTGAGCCGTGGTGGCGCACGTGGTTAAAAGGCAGTACTGCAGGGCCAACTCACTCTTCACTCCAGGAGTTCGATCTTGACTGGCTTAAGGCTGACTCAGCCTTCCATCCATCCGAGGCAGAGGTGGGTTGCTGCTGGTTCGGCCTGGATTGGCCAAACCAGTAGTGGCGGCGGCGGGAGGCTCTGCGCCCCCCCCTCCGGACGCATCTGTGCATGGGCAGAAGCGTCACACGCGTGCGCAGGAGCATACCTAAACTGGTAGTAACAAAATTGGCAACCCACCACTGATCAGAGATCAGTAAAATCAGTAAAATCAGTAAAATGGGGACCCAGATTGTTGGGGAGGAGCAACATGCTGACTCTGTAAACCACTTAGAGTGGGCTATAAAGCACTGTGAAGAGCCAAGGTGGCGCAGTGGTTAAATGCAGCACTGCAGGCTACTGCTAGATCAGCAGGTCAGCGGTTCAAATCTCATCAGCTCAGGGTTGACTCAGCCTTCCATCCTTCCGAGGTGGGTAAAATGAGGACCCAGATTGTTGGGGGCAATATGCTGACTCTCTGTAAACCGCTTAGAGAGGCCTGAAAGGCCTATGAAGCGGTATATAAGTCTACTGCTATTGCTATATTGCTATTGAAGCAGTATATAATATAAGTGCTATTGTTTTTTCATTGACTGTGAGAACCCTCACACTGCTCCTCTCTATAAGAGTTCTTGGACCAATTCAAAACAGCTTTTACTTTACATTTGTGGTTCAGTCTGGGAAGAAACACCATCCAATTCATTACTCTGGTCTATGACCATAATACTGTAAAGATTTATTTGATTCCACCTAATCCACAGTAATGGGGAAAGTGAAGCAAGTGGGATTTGGTGGTTCCTAAAGTATGAATCCGTTATCATCATGAAATTGCAGGATGACACTTAGCTATAAAAGGTTTCTTCTTGTGATTCATCTGTGCTCAGTGAATGAAACAGGAGTTGTAAGATCCTGTTTGTATCTTATCAGCAAAGAGAATCTCTGCAGCTCAGAGTTGAACTCAGTGGTGGGTTCCAAATATTTAACAACCTGCTGGGTGGGTGCGGCTGGGTGGGTCACGTGACTGAGTGGGCATGGCTAACTCTACATTACTTGTGTGAGTGGTACCTATATGGGACAGGCATGGTTGGGGAGGGAATCCCGGGCAGAGGTGGGTTCCTATCAGTTTGCACCTATTCAGTAGAACCGGTTCGTCAAATCTACCGAACCAGTTAGAAGAGGTTCCACCAGTAGACCCGGAAAGCAGGCCACACCTACAGAAGAGGTTCCAAAAATTTTTGAAACCCACCACTGGTCCTTGGATATGATTATTCTACACTATCATGCTCATATTTATAAAACTCAGTGCCTCTGTGAAAGGTAAGGCTGACTACTGTGTTTGTGGTGCAATCAGAACATTGCGTGTGTTGAAGTTGTTTCAACGCAAACCAAAGATGCCTTTTAAAAAAGAAGTTTACATCATATTCTCATGCATGCCAGAGCTGTGTGTGAGGTAATTTAAGGTGGTTCTGACAAGCGTCGTTGGCATCTTCATATCCGGTCACATGGGCGGCAAGCCGCTCCCATCGGGTCACATGGGCAGCAAGCCACTCCCACAAAGGAGGCCACACCCACAGAGTAGGTTCGAACAATTTTTGAAACCCACCACTGATCCAGGGGAATCCTTGCCACTACCGGTTTGACGAACCAGATGTAAAATTAACATCCGGTCTGCCCAAACTGGCTGAATCCCATCCCTGGTTGAACTGTGGGACTCGTACTGCTCTCTGAGCTTGTTTATTTTCCTGCAGACATTTTATTGCCCAACAAGGTAACATCCCCAGTACAAGGCTGTGCTAGGTGAGCATTGGTGAAGTTATCTAGTCGGATGATGAAAACATCTGCAAGAAAATAATAAAGTTCAGAGGGCACCAGGGTTCATACCAGCCAGAACCCACGGTCTATACCTCCAACTGAATCAGGGAGCTTATAGCATTTTAGGCTGAAGAATAAACATGGCATGTGTAGATAGACATGTCAGATGGACAGCCAAGCCTGTTCTTCAAGTGGGTCATTCCACGTCAAGTGGTCTGATTTTAGAAAAGTGCCCCACTCGACCACCACAGATTTCGATGAAATCCTGTGTGAACATGCACGCCATGTCCCCACTGAACATTGGTAAAGTGTTACGTGTGCTGATGCAATACTTGCGGAGGTATAGTCATTCGTTTGCCATTTGATAAATTTGCTCTGAATTATCTAGATGAAGGTCGCTTATGAGAATGTTTTTATTATTTTGTTTAATAGAGCACAAAAAGTTGTACAAGATGCCCATGTTTTGTTTCGTTCTCTCGACAAAATATTGCCAGAAATATTATGTCTCAAAGTTGCTGGAACCTCAGAGTTACGTATACTGTAGAAGGCTGCGGTATGGGGGGCGGGAGGTGTAAAACAAATGACTATATCTCTGCAAGTATTGCATCGCCACCTGCAAGACTTTACCAATGTTCAGTGGGGACACGTGTGCATGTTCACACCAAATTTCATTGAAATCCGTGATGGTCGAGCAGGGACTCCCAGACCACTTGACATGGAATGACCCAAGTGTGATGCTGAAAGCAAGGAACCACAACGCTGATTTTGGAATGTTGAGTCCATCTTCTAGGCAACCTTACAAAGTTCTACAGTGAGCACCGACAATCAAAACATTCTGCTTTCTAAGGACACTTGAAAGGTCTCGGTGAGGATCCAAATACCTGTTAGAATTCATGGAATGCTTGAAGCCGATGCTTTGCTTTCTAGCATAATAATAGCAATAGCAGTTAGACTTATATACTGCTTCATGGGGCTTTCAGCCCTCTCTAAGCGGTTTACAGAGTCAGCATATTGCCCCCAACAATCCGGGTCCTCATTTTACCCACCTCGGAAGGATGGAAGGCTGAGTCAACCTTGAGCCGGTGAGAATTGAACTGCAGAACTGCAGTCAGCTGAAGTAGCCTGCAGTGCTGCACTCTAACCACTGCGCCATCTCGGCTCTCTGAACTTACAGGGCTTCCTTTGGTACCCAATTGATAGAGAGCACCTTACCTGTAGGCCATAATTGTGCATTTAAGTTCACCTGCTATAGCTATACATTCTAATTATCTATATATCTATGTCTATATCTCTATCTCTATCTCTATCTCTATCTCTATCTCTATCTCTATCTCTATCTCTATCTATCTATCTATCTATACATACATACATACATACATACATACATACATACATACATACATACATCCGCACACAGTATAAAGTGTGGGTAAGGGGGTGGGCGGGGTGCCAGCATAACTCTGGAACGCTTCGAGCAATTTCAACCAAATTTGGTACACAGATGACTTACTCACTGGAGACAAATACTGCGGGGTTAGTAGTAAGGGACATGGTGTGTGAAATGTTGAGATTGTTGATCAGAAAGTTTGGCAAATCCCTAGCGCCGCGTAACGGAGTGAGCTCCCGTTATTTGTCCCAGCTTCTGCCAACCTAGCAGTTCAAAAGCATGTAAAAATGCAAGTAGCAAAATAGGAACCACCCTCGGTGGGAAGGTAACAGCGTTCCATGTGCTTCAGCATTGAGTCACGCCGGCCACATGACCACGGAGACGTCTTCAGACAGTGCTGGCTCTACGGCTTTGAAATGGAGATGAGCCCCCTAAAGTCGAGAATGACTAGCACATATATGCAAGGGGAACCTTTACCTTAAGACATCCCTAACACCCCTGAGTGTGTGTGTGTGTGTGTGTGTGTAGTGTGTGCACATGTGCGCCCTGGCATGCAGGTGGCACACAAAACCCTCTCTGCCAGCACACAAGCCGTCATCCCAGCTGACATCCACTGTGCATGCATGCACACCTACTGCCATTCAGCTGATTTTCAGGTCTCAGCCGCATATGTGGGAGCTGCACACACATGCAGAGTGGTTGCACACATGTGTGGGGTTATGCATGCATGCGCAGGGGGAGCGTAGAGGTTAGGATAGGGGGGTGCTCCCAGGAGGCTGCAGAAAGGCCTACTAGGCCCAAAATGTGGTGCAGGGGAGTCATGCGCACATGTACGGGGTGGGGTTCCCGCAGGGGGGATCGTGCGACACTATAGATATAATTCATTCCTTTTCCTGTCTAATACAGGATTAGGATAAATAAATATCTGGGCAACGCTGGGTTATCTGCTAGCTTTAAATATTATGGGCCGCTCAGATTGTTCCAGGCGTGTCATTGTAGTCACAGTGGAATTATAGTGATGTTGAAGTTGCATTTTATCATTTTGTACTCTTCCTACTTATAGTAACAAGGAAAATAGAACTGTGACTCCTAGAATAGTAGTTCAATATCAGTGTTTTGTTCTTTATTAGTGTTGTACTTTAGATGTTCTCCCCTTGGGAATGTGAATAGAAAAATCCATTTTTGTTTCTGACAATGTTTCTTCTTATTGACTTCCCCTCTTGGTCCTATTTAACCATTAGAGATTTTCTCTCAGACAGCAAATCATCTAGATATAAATTTAAGGAGCAAGGCGTGAGAAACGAGAAATTCTTTTGGTCATCCAAGTCCTCAATGCCCACTTCTATCTGGATGTTCCTTGCTAGGGAAACAGACATTCAAAGACAATAACATGTGGGTCAAATAATCCCTTTTTTCTTTTCTGCAATCCTTTTTCCTTTCCTTTCTGATGGCTCATTTCCTTCCTTCCTTCCTTTCTTTCTTTCTTCCTTCCTTCCTTCCTTCCTTTCTTTCTTTCTTTCTTTCTCTCCCTCCTCCATTTTTCCCAAACATTTCTTGGGATAAGGACCTATAGTCTTGCTATAAGTCCGAACCTGCTGAGGTTTCTTACATTTATGCTAAATAAAAATAGTCCAAGAGCTGTTTGGTGGATTGTTAATCTGTGCAGCCATGGAAATTCATTCATTCATTCATCCATCTATCTACTCTACCACCCATCCATTCATCCATCAGTAAATTCATTCATTCAGCTACCCATCCATCCATTCATCCATCCACCCACCCACTTAATCACTCATCTATCCACTTACCCATCCATCCATCCAATCATCCACCCACCCACCCAACGATATATACCCATCCATTTATCCAATCCAATCCACCCACCCACCTATCCACCCATCCACGTAACCATCCATCCACCTACCCATCCATCTATTCATCAAGTCATCCATCCACCTATCACCACCCACCAACCAATCTGTACATCCATTTATTCAGCTGCACATCCATTCTTTCATCCATCCATCCATCTTCCACCCACCTAGCTGTCCATCTACCCTCCCATCCATCCATCCATCTACTCATCCATCCACTCACCCACCTACCTATCTATCCATTCATCCAAATGTCCATCCATCCATTCATTGATTCACCCATCCTCCCATCCATCCATCCATTCCTCAATCCACCCATCCATCCATCCACACATTCATTCATCCATCCACTCACCCACCTATCCACCCACCTATCCATCCATCCTCTCCTCCATCCATCCATCTATCCAACCACCCATCCATCCATCTACTCATCCATCCACCCACCTATCTATCCATTCATCCAACTGTCCGTCCGTCCATCCATCCATCCATCCATCCATCCATCCATCTACACACACACACACACACACACACACACACACACACACACCAATGTATACACTGCCCATTTCCCAAGGACTGGATCTGATTCAACATCACTTTCTTCTGTAGCTATTGATGTGACAATTGCTTCTTTGTGGTAGGCATTTGGGCATACAAAGTATTTGTGTTTTTATAAAAGTGCAGTCACCAACCTATTCAGTTAAGAGGGTTGCAGATGTGTATTTCAGCGAGATAAGTGAAGGTGATTTACCTTGAGAGCACAGCTCCAGTTTTCTTTCTTCTCTAAAACCTTTGTGTGGCTAGTGCATATTTATCTGCAGGCTTTTCTTACTGTTGCTCAAATATACCATTATGCTACAATAGCTGGTAGTTCAAGCTATATCATTGAGGATCACAAATATTATTTTTCTTCATAGAATTCGGTTCAGGGAAAGTATTTGTATGCAACTGCATTCATCTTTTTGACCATTTCCTGCCGGGAACACGCCTGATGATTATGCTCCGGTGTTTTTTTTTTTTTTGGGGGGGGGTGGGAGGGGGGGCAGATTCAAAAACCTCTTTGTCAGAGGAAAGGTTCATGGACAAAATAGCATGCAAGAATTCTCACAACGTATATTCGATTTACTTGAAAACACTTGTTTGCTGAAAGTACATTATTAGGGGCGCAGATTGAATGCATTAGATTACTGCGGTGGGAGTCTTCATTTGAAAGGATAGGTTGAAAGGAGCATCTTGAGTTTATAGTAGTTGAGAATTACAGGAGCACCCTCCAGTGGCAATGCTGATTTGTATGTACACATTTTAGTTGCAGAATGAAATTGTTCTGATCTTCGCATCTGTGCTTGATTTTAAAAAAAAATATTTCAGGGAAAGGGAGGGAATAGAAGGCCCTGTAATTTAGTGACACCGCACAAATCCTTTCCCCCCTTCCGTCTCCTTGTTAAACCCTGCTTATTCTACATGAAAAATATGAGGTAAGAGGAGCTACCTCTACTTTAGATTCAAAATAGTAGCCACCTTCCCGGGAAACTGTGTTCTCAATGGCAGATTATTAAATCAAGTAAAGGAGGCACAAAAGGCTTCAGTAAACAGCAGCTCTTTATTGCAAGTCAAGTAAATACCCGGCTGAGGAATGGACGGGCAGCATCCCCTTTTAAAGGGATCTGTCTGACCTCTTGACAAATGAGATTCAACCTCTGTTCCCGCCAGGACAGAGGACTTTGGTGGAAACCTCTTTCAGTCTGTCAGCGGGGGGGCGGGATATCTAACACCCCTCCCCTCTAGGATGGAACAATCTAACTAGTGAGGTAATCATGCAGGTAGGCGGGCTTTTGCGTAGCTCTGCCTGATCTGCGCAAACCAATCTTGGTGTTTCCCTCGCACAAGTCGGGCGGACTTGTTGCTCCTGCAGACCCGCCTGGTGGAACCTCCTGGAACTTTTTCCAGGCCGCGGCTGGAGCTTCTGGCATTGACTCGCTCGGGGCTCGCTGTGGGCCTGCATCGAAGTCAGCTAAGTCTTCCGATATTCTCGGGCTTTCCCTGGTTTTGGAGGGACTGTTACTTTTCATGTCGCTTCTTTCGGTTTGTGCAGGAGTTATATTTGGTTGTCTAAGGGTTGAGTTAGACATGCCGCTACGGAGTTGGTCTATATGCCTTCTCCAATTTCTACCGTCCTCAAGTTTTACTGTGTACGACCGAGGACCGGTAATTCCAATTATAGTTGCGGGAATCCATAACATTCCCCCGGTGTAGTTGTGTGAATATACCGAGTCTCCTATGGTGAAAGACCTGACTTTGCTCATGAAGTCAGGGGGTGCTGAGATGGAATAATTTGGGCGATCTAAATGAGACCTTAGGCAGCGGCCCATGAGGAGTTCAGTGGGGCTTTTTCCAGTGGTAGCACTGGGTGTGATGTGTTGTATGAGTAAGTAGCGATCAATTTGTGTTTGCCAATCGCCTGGGCCCATCCTATTGAGGGCTTCCTTTGCAGATCTTACCATTCGTTCTGCCTGGCCATTGGAGGCCGGATGGAATGGCGCAACCAGGGAATGTCTGACTCCCTGAGCTGCTAAGAATTTTTCGACTGGCATGGCTGTGAATTGCGGCCCATTGTCAGAGACTAGTACATCAGGGAGGCCGTGCATAGAGAATAGTCTCCGTAGTACTTTGATGACTGATTCCGCTGTAGTGGACTTCATCAGGACTACTTCTAACCATTTTGAATATGTGTCCACAGCTATGAAGAAGGTTTGGCCGTGGACTGGTCCAGCGAAGTCAATGTGTATTCTGGACCATGGTGCTTGCAGGCACTCCCATTCCTTGGCGACCGCTTCCAGGGGAGCCGGTCTGGACTCCTGACAGGGTGTGTATGTAGCCACCCATTCTTGTATATCCCTGTCCATGTTAGACCACCAAACATAACTCCTTGCTAGAGACTTCATTCTAACAATCCCAGGATGTCCTGCATGCAGCGCTTCAAGGACTGTTATGTGCAATTGTTTGGGAATGACTACCCTGTACGCCCACAATAAACAACCGTTAATAACTGACAATTCTCCCGCTTGGAAAAATACATTTTGAATTCAGCCCCAACAGGCCCCTTGGGCCACCCCTCCACACCCAGTTCAAAATTTGCTTTATTATGGGGTCCATTGCAGAGTGCCGTGCCATGTCACTGGATGAGACGGGTCCGGTGTCCAGGAGTCAATGAGGAGGACCAATGTCTTGCGGGTGGGGTCAGTGAGAACTTCAGGCAATGGGCAGCAACTCAAAGCATCTGCGTGCCCTAACATGGTGTCCGGTCGGTGGACGAGGTGGTAAGAGTAGGCTGCTAGAAAAATTGTCCATCTGGTCATTCGGGGAGATAGTGATACCAGGGTGGGGCGATTCCCAGCCAACAACGCTAACAAAGGCTTGTGGTCTGTTACCAGTTCGAAATCCCGGCCAGAGAGATACTCATGGAATCTCTTTACTCCAGCTACTGCAGCTAAAGCCTCACGGTCCAATTGGCTGTATATCCGCACTGCGGCGGATAATGTCCTGGAGTAAAATGCAATGGGGGCTTCGGTACCATTTGGCTAAGGACTGCGCCGACACCGAAGGGGGAAGTGTCACAGGTCAACACCAAAGGCAGGGTCTGGCTGTATTGTACTAGGAACGAGTCCGCTGATAAGTTTTTTACGGCGGCGAATGCGGTGGCCACGGTTTTGCCCCAGGAGCATTTCGTGTTCTTGGCCAGGAGACAATGTAATGGTTTAGCAACTGTAGCTTTCTGTTTAAGAAAGACGCTGTAGAAGTTAAGGACCCTGAGGAACGCCTGTAGTTCAGTCTGATTGCGAGGTGTGAGGGCTTCCTTGATGGCTTTAATTTTTTGTGAGGTCGGGTGGATCCCAGACCCATCGATCATGTACCCTAGGAATTCGACTTCTGGTACATTGATTTTACATTGAGAATATCTAACACAGATGACAACATGGGTCTTCCCTCCATGGAGAAGAGAATCCTACAAGTGTTTCAAACTGGCAAAAGAGGTGCATCTTGAACTATCCTCGAAAAAAAACTATCTAGGACATTTAGGAAATATCGGCTGGATTGGATAATCTGCAGCCTCTGCCTTATAAGATTGAGAAACAGCTAGATATATTGACATTTTTTCCCTATAAGTTATTCCATAGGTCTCTGATAGCAAATCTATGGCATGCGTGCCACAGGTGGCATTCAGGGCCCTCTCCGCAGGCATGCCAGCTGTTGTTCCAGCCAAGCTCCCCGTATCTGCACCTCCCTCCAGCCAACTGGTCTTCGGGCCTCTGCTGCACTTGTGCGGGGGGTGGTGGTGTATGCAGGGCACGCATGTGCACATGCATGGAGGGTGGCACACATGCGTGGAGGGACATTCACATTGCATTTTGGGGTCCTGTGTCCCATTTTGGCTTCCAGATTGGTGCAAGAGGCCTTCCAGGCCCAAAAATTGTGTGTGTGTGTGTGTGTGTTTGTGTGTGTGTGTGTGTGTGTGAGAGAGAGAGAGAGAGAGAGAGAGACAGAGACAGACAGAGAGAGAGAGAGACTTTCGGCACACAATGACAAAAAGGTTAGCCATCACTACTATAGGTCTTTCTAACTAAGTAACCAACTAAATCTTTCTTTCTTTTTCTTTTTCTTTCTTTCTTTCTTTCTTTCTTTCTTTCTTTCTTTCTTTCTTTCTTTCTTTCTTTCTTTCTTTCTTTCTCCTTCCTTCCTTCCTTCCTTCCTCCCTACCTACCCCATCCTTCCCTCCCTTCCCAATACTACCCATCTGTAAATACAATAAAATACAATACAATAGCAGAGTTGGAAGGGACCTTGGAGGTCTTCTAGTCCAACCCCCTGCCTAGGCAGGAAACCCTATACTGTTCCAGACAAAGAGCTATCCAACATCTTCTTAAAGATTTCCAGTGTTGGGGCATTCACAACTTCTGGAGGCAAGTTTTCCACTGATTAATTGTTTTGTCAGGAAATTCCTCCTCAGTTCTAAGTTGCTTCTCTCCTTGATTAGTTTCCACCCATTGGTTCTTGTTCTACCCCCAGGTACCTTGGAAAATAGTTTGACTCCTTCTTCTTTGTGGCAACCCCTGAGACATTGGAACTTATTTGGGTTCCTAAATGTTGGAATCCATAGTATTTTATTAGACTGGCATATCATGGCCTTTTGTCACTCTCTCTAGCAGGCAATGTGCTGGTTTGGGTACTGTGGCTTTATACCCATTATCTTGGAGGGGAGGGGAGGGGGCAACCAGTGGAAAGAGCATTCAGTTGTGCTGAAGGACTTGAAGGCCTCACGGATGGTTTAAACAGTGGTTGCCAGCTGTTTCCCTCCAGTCTGCAGGAGAGTCCAGTGGTTTGTGGCGTGATTATTGATTAGACTTTTGTGCTCAGATCACATCTCTTTGGACCCTAGGAACACTCAGTTCTCTCAACATTAAGGTTGGGAAAATGTCAGAGTTTTGTTGTTCAAAAGGTCAAGATTTGAGAAATCCCTATGCCAAAGTGTGGAAGGATACTGACTCCTGATCAGTTTGAAAACAGAGGGACTGATTTTATCTTATATCCGTGATGGGGAACCTCTGGCCTATGCAGGCATGCAGGCCATCGCCCCACCTCAGCCCCCCCGTGGCCCATTTTTGGTCCCAAGAGGCTTCAGAGAGACCTGCTAGGGCCAAAATAGGGTGTGGGAGGGGTGTTGCACGTGCATGCGCAGGGAGGGTGTCATGGGCGCATTGCATTATTGGTGTGGGTGCGCGCATGGTATCACACATGTACTTTCGGCACACGAGGACAAAAAGATTTACCATCAGTGTCATCTTTAAAAATATGTTTTTTTAAATCAATGTCCATGTATGATTAATGTGAACATCGTCACGTAACCACTGTAATCCAGCTACTATTCTTTGCCTTTTAATTCTTCCAGTAATTATACTCATTTTTGGATTGATCCAGAGGCAGCTAATTCATTTCTGCAGTTCCCTTCGATTTCAGTGGGAAATCCAGGTCATCTTTTGGCCGCCACAGCTTTGATTTTCCCACGGTAACCGCATAATCAGTTTTGGCATTATTTTATTGACTTTCAATATCTCCCTGCAAGCTGCCATGCAAATGCTCAGATTTTGAGTAATGCGTGAAATGATTCTAAGAATACGGACACTTGAAGCCCAAAGTCAAATTTTATAGAAGTAGCTACCAAGAGTTCTTGCCTATAACTTTCAGAGGTATGAGCGGCCATTCTTGCAAAAGCAATAATTAAGAAATCATTCTTGACAAATCTGATGGATTGGTTTCGATTACAGGCAGTCACTGACTTACAACACTTCATTTAGTGAGCATTCAAAGTTGCAGCCGCGTTGAAAAAAGAGACTTAAGACAGTTTTTCACACTTATGACTGTTGCAGCAACCCCTTGGTCACGTGATCAAGATTCGGATGCTTGGAAACCGGTTTATATTTCTGATGGCTTCAGTGTCCCAGGTTCATGTGATTCCCCTTGTGCGACCTTCTGACAAGCAAAGTCAACAGGGAAGCCAGATTCACTTAACAACGGAAGCTGACGTCTTTACGTATGGCCAAAGATTTGGAGGAGGAAGACAACTTTCCAATTATTAGATGGAATACATAGCATACATAGCCATAACTACATTATCTGTTGCTTTAGTGAGTGTGCTTGCCCTTATTGTGATTTGCTGTGGTGGATATTCATTCTACTGGAATCGCCCCCTCCCCAGAAAGGCAGGTGCTGACCCAAAAATCATTGACTGTGACAGAGAGCAGTACGAAACCTCTGGAGATACTTATGGTTGAGGAAACCTGGGAGTGGGCTGTCTGTAGTGCGGTTCCACCACAAAACCGCGGACGACAAAATCGCGCTCAACGAAAGCGCGCATTTGACGTCATCACAGCGCGACAAAAACATCGCGCTGTGATCGAAAAATGTAAAAATAAAGCAAAAACCTTACCCTAACCCCCCCAAACCTAACCCTAAACTTAACCCTAAACCTAACCCTTAACCTAAGCCTAAATCTAACCCTAAACCTAAATCTAACCCTAAACCTAACCCTTAACCTAACGCTAAACCTAACACTAACCTTTAACGTAACGCTAAACGTAACCCTAACGCTCTAAACCTAACCCTAACCCTTAACCTAACCCTAAACCTAAACCTAAACCTAACCCTTACCTTTATGTGAATCGGCTTGCTTTAATTTTATTTTTATTTCAATTTTTAATTTTTTTCGTCGCGCTGTGATGACGTCAAATGCGCGCTTTCGTCGATCGCGCTTTTGTGGACCGCGGTTTTGACGGGTCACGCTGTAGTGCTGTATTAGTCCTAGGACTATGGACATTGTATGTTACAAACAAGGGGAGGTTTTGTGGAACACCTAAGACTGAAATTGCCCTTTCCCAAGTCACATATAACCCTAACCTTCTTCCCGGCGTGGTGATTTTGTAGATTAAGAAAATTGTGATTGGGTAGGTTCTGTGTAAAGGATAATTATGAGCTTTTTGTGACTTTGGCTGTTATTGGCAAAGGGCCTGTTGAGTGATAACACCTTGAATACTAGTTCCCAGTGTTGTGAGAATGCCCAAGTGACCCCCCTTGCCTTTGAGGGAGGATCTGGGGATGTTGAGAATCTCAAAGGACAGAACCAGGGTGCTGAGCATGGGAGGTCCGGAGTTGGTGGAAAATGAAGTATTGGGCCAGGCTCGCTTCCACCAAAGGCGCATTATTGACCAGTGGGGTCTATATCCTGGACCTAAGCCAACCCCAAGTCCTATAGACAAGCGCCTGACAATCCCCTTAAAACCTAGGGTAGAACAAAGGGAGAATGGGCCCTGCAGCAATTGAGAAAGGGAAACTATATGTTAAAAATACTGGAACTGAGCCAAAGCCTAATTAATCAGACTGATCTTGACCTCGGTCAGAAGTGCTGGTTGTGCTTGTCTGCAACCCCTTCATCCTACAATCCTGTTCCAGACCTTTGGGCAAAGACCAGGGCTACAATGCTCCTTGAGAAGGGTGGTAGATGGAGAACCAAGACAGCAGGAGCCAAATTGCAGGGTGGCTTTTATAATGCACTCAAAAGGCTGGGGATGAGCCACCTCCCCATTGTTGGTCCCATAGCCGTTGGTGTGGAAATCCTAGGGTCACCCTCCTTTTGTCAAGTGGTATCAGGAACCTAGCATTCCTGTAGGGTCACTGGCAGAAGAGCAATGTCCATCAGAAAGGTACCTTGGCCCTAGAGAGAGTCTCATGGACGTAAAGTTAACCCACAGTATGTCTCCATCTGTCCACAGCCTCTTCCAACAGAAGGTCACCTTCTCACTCACTCCCCCCCACTAGTAATTGTTGGGAGGGGAATTTGACTACTGAAAAATACCCAAGGCCATTTCAGGCACCTCGATTCCCAATTTGGCTCTCGCTTCAATCCACCACAGGATCTTGTGTTCATTTTCCCCCTGGAAACATCAGTTCCCACTATCTTTCTGAAGGTCCAGTTCTCAGGGATAAGCAAGAGGACTCTAACCAAGAAGCTCCATTACAACCACTAACTAACGGGTATGTTCCTGGCAGGAACCTTGCAGGCCTGGACTAATGAAAAGAACCTCTGAGCCCATGCCTTTCCCATGAACATAGGTGTGTGTGTAGGAGAGAGTGGAGTCATCTTCTTGTGTGGGAAAAATGCATGTTTATGCTTGCCTAGTAATTGGACAGGAACATGCACCCTGGTACATCTGTTTCCCAAGATGGGTGTTGTTAGTGGAGAACAAACAATCCCTGTCCATCTCATGGGCCACGTTCAGAAAAGAGTGCCACTCTTAATCCTATTAAGAGGAAAGGAACAGCAGTTGGTACTGGGATAGGTGGAATGGCACACTCCATGAGACAGTTTAAACAATTATCGGAGGAATTCCAAGAAAGCCTGAATCAAATTGCTCAGTCTTTAGTGGAGGTGCAAGACCAAATTGGTTCTTTAGCAGCAGTGGTCTTACAAAACTGGCGTGCCATAGACCCCTTGACACCTGAGAAAGGTGGGCTGTGTGTATTCCTGGGTGAAAATTGCTGCTTCTACATGAATAAATCAGGGGTGGTTAGAGAGGTTGCTCGAGATTTGCAGGACCAGGCATCCAAGATTGGACAGAGATTACAAGGAACGGACATGTGGTTTTCTTGGTTACCTGGAACTGGTTGGATTAAACAGATGTTATTTCTGCTGTTATGTGGGCTTGTAGGCCTATCCTTTATCCCTTGTGTAATCCCCCTGCTCAGGCAGCTTGTTATGAGATCAGTAAAGGAAATAAGGGTTGAGAAGGAGTTGGTCCTGATGGAAAGCCTCATTGGCCGTAAGATTGTCTCTGACCCCTATGAAGAAGATTCAGAACCAGGAACGTATGTGCAACTAGCACCCCGGGGACTAGAGAAGGTACCTTAAACAGATTTAAGTTTGATATATGTTTTACCTGTCCTTTTCTCCTTACTGATATGTATCATTATCATAACCTAATTGTATTACGTGCTTGCATTGGCTAATATGTACTTCTGAGATATTAACCTTGCCATATGCAATGCCAAATGTCATAATAAGACACAGTAAGAGGAAAGACTCAATTGTAGCTAAAAATAGAGTCTTGAAGGTGGGACTAAGGCAGGACATAAAGCGAGATTTGGACATAAGAGTGAACATGATACAGGGTCAAACCAGAAGATCTCCTGGGGCCCCCGGCTATCCCTTCTATCTCGTTATACATTTTCTAGTCTTGAAGAAGAACAGGAAATTCAAATGTCAAACCACAAAAGCTAAACACCTGTTGTAAGTAGGTCAAGTCAGTTGGAGGTCTCGCTTCTGAGTCAGACATAGAACTTAACCACATAAGTTAGTATGAAACTAGTGCTTCCTGCATGCCACCTGCGGCCTAGTCATGAAAGGGCAGCACGGTATAATCTGCTTAACCAGTAGAAATGAACTAACATATTTCCATGTTTTGATGCTTTGAACATACTACAAGAATGTGTGTTTCGATTAGAACGCTGTTCAGATGTTAAAAATTGCTGTCTCTGTCTGAACCATTTGGCCAAATAAAGCTTCTCTTGATCTCGCAGTCTGGGTCTCCTGATTTTCTGCAACAGCATAATTTGTAAAACATTCAATGTTCCTTGTACCATCAGAATATTTGCAACTCTAGAGTTAAACTGTCTCTCTGCGCTTGGTTGTTTTCTAGCAGATATTTCATTACCAAACTAGTTCAAGAAAGGAATGGGGTTTGCTCTATTTTTATATACATATGGCTTACTCTGTCAGTGTTGGTGAAAGTGTTTTTTGTTGTTCCATGATTAAGCTGTTGTTTATTGTTTGATTATTTTATCTAAGCAGTTCCTTGATTGGGGTATTGTTTACAGTTTGTTTGTTGGTTTAGTATTGATCTTGGTATTAATTTTTGCTTATCTGACTTTCGATTGCAAGCAAGGAAGTCTTCTGATCTTTCAGGTTTCTGATTGTCTCTTTTGAATGTATGTAGACATTGTTCCTCCCTATGTGCCTGTCGATGGCAGTTTTGTCTGCGTGCCAGGCTTCTAGTCATTTGAACTTAGCTGGGTCTAGGATGCCCACAGTTCTGCAGCTGAAGCTATGGCTGTTTCAAAGGGGCTTTTTCAAGAGGCAACTGGACTTTTTAGCTTTTTCTTTGAAGACATTTCGCTTCTTATTCAAGAAGCTTCTTCAGCTCTGAAGGCTGTGTCTATTCACGTGTCGTACAATTAAGGAGTTTCCATGATGTCCTCTGACTGCTAGTTGGTGTTGCTCATTTTCAAAAAGTTAGATGATATTAAGGCATTTTTTAAGTATGTGATTTAGCCAATTTGGATGTTCTAGAACAGTGATAGCTAACCTTTTTGTCGTTGTGTGTGTGCCGGCACCCATAATGCAAAGCCCACCCCAACATGCGCCTGCGTGTACAACAACAACACCCCACGCTCCCTCCCATGTGTGCCGCACTATTTGCCTCCAAGCTGATACTCGCCTCCAAGCTTGGTATTTCCTCCGTGGGGCCGGGGGGGAGGCTGTTTTCACCCTCCCCAAATTCCAGGAAAGGCTCCGGAGCCTGGAGAGGGCGAAAAACAGACCCAACGGGCCAACTGGAAGTTTGGAAATGACCCATTTCCAGCTTCCAGAGGGCCTCTGGAGGGGTGGGGGAGGCTGTTTCCGCCTTCCCCAGGCTCCAGAGGCTTTCCTGAAGTCTGGGGAGGGCAAAAATGCTTCCCCCGGCCCTCTGGAATGCTGAAAGTCAGCTGGCCGGGGCATAGATGCGCGCTTTAGCTGATGGCTCGCGTGCCGACAGATATGGCTCCCAGCCATTACGGTTCGGATTGCTTTTTTTTTATTTTTTAACTTTATTAAAGATTGTAAAAAAGGCAAGGTTTACAAAATACAAAAAGAGAGATAGAACTCATTACATGTTTACACTGCAAATGGCAAAAATTCATCCATATATATACATATTTCATCTCACCTTGCCTATCTACCTATCTACCTAAGAAAAAAAAATTACTAGTTCTATGCAGGTATTCATAACGGATTTTTCCTATCAGATCATCAAAAGTTTTTTCAACACTGTGGTCTATTAATCTTACTTGTAGGTGAATTCTCACCTCTAATATATATCTTATCTCATTTGTTACTTAGTCTTTATATATCATGATTTCATTTTAAATTGTTCTTTAAGTTATTTTAAGTTAGTAAAATATCGCATTTATATATCTTAATTCTCATTGTCTTTCTTATCAAACCATTTGTATAGTTTCTCCCAGACTTTATAGAATTCTGTATCTTCTTTTTCATTAATCCGCATTGTTAGTCTATTCATTTCCGCTATTTCTAAAATTTTATTCATAACCATTGTGCTAGTGGGGGCATTTTCTTTCTTCCAACACTGCGCATATGAGATTCTTGCCGCCGTCAGGATATGGACGAGTAGATATTGATTGGTTTTAATTATTTTTGGATCTATTATCCCTAAAAGAAACATTTCCGGATTGAGGTTTAATTTAGTTGACATAATTTCGTTTAACCACCTTAGTATTCACTTCCAATATGTCTTAGCCATCAGGTTGCTTTATTTACCATCCCTTCTGTCTGTTGTAACACCACCTTATTTTCCCTTTCTTTTCTCCCTCCCTCCCTTCTCTATTTCCTTCCTTCCTCCTCTCCTTCCCCTTCCTTCTTCCCTTTCCTCTCCCCTACTCCTACTATTCCTCTTCCCCTTCCTACCCCCTCTCCTTCTCTTCCTCTCCCTTCCACCCTCCTCTCCTTACTTCTTCCTTCCTTCCCTCCTCTTCCTCTCGTTCTCTCCTCCCCTCTCCCTTTCTTTTTCTGTTGTTATAGGTGTCTCTTTCAAATCTCAGTTTATGTTTCCTTGGGATGGTATTTCCGCAAACCCAAATCTAGTTTAGTATCATTTCTTATTCTCTTACCTTCGCTAATCTATCCTGTTTTCCCTCCCTTTATATCTTGCTCTTAAATATATACTTGTGGTGGAACCCTCATTTAATAGTGTATTGTCTGGGTTCTGTATCTTCCCCTTACTTTCTTTTCTAGATTCCTTTCTCTAACCAGTTCCTTGCCATGATTCTTGAAACTTTTCTGTGTTCTTCTATTGATTAACACATAAGAGGTTTGTAGCCATACCAATTCCTGCTGTTGAAAGCAACAGCTGGCTGGGGAATCCTGGGAGTTGAAGTCCACATATCTTAAAAGTTATTGAGGTTGAGAACACTAGAAGATTTCATATGCTCAAATATAAAGTGAAAGGAACCCAATCTGAATTTGGATTCTCACGTAGAAAATGTTTACGTCGCAAGCCTTTCTGACTGTGGTCCCACTTGTGAACTTTGTGAATGTATGCTAATCCAGATTAGGTTTTATACGCTTAGTGCAAAATTAAGCAGAAGATCTGCCAGCTGTTTCTTTTAAGTTGACATATACTTGGCCTTGAATAATTCAAATTATTTTCCTGATTGCTGGAAATGCGTATAAGAATGTACAGTAAAAGTCAGGAACAAATTGTGAGGTTATTTGGGAGGCATTGTCCAACTTTTGTGTATGTGTGAATTATTGATCCTGCTCTTTTATATATCAAAATATAATTGTGTCTCACAAATTTAGCTGACATGTTTCTTCCTCAGAAAACGAATGTTCTGAAAATGGAAATCATTTTTAGATCCATCCTGTTTCTAGCTAGCTGAATACAATCTGTTCCTTCTGATATTAATTTTATGCAATAAACAAGTTGATATCTTACTGCCAAGTTCAGAATTAAATGGAAGCGTAAATTGGCCAGCAAAAGGACACCAAATTCTTTATCCTTGGTTTCCAACCCTTGCAGTTAGTCACTGTGTAAAATAATCATGAAAATTCATGAGGGAACTCCACCAAGCTTTATTTTCCTTCCTGCCATTCTGGCGAGTCTTGCACAAAAAAGATATCTTGCATTTCATTTGCAGTTGGTTAGGTTTAAACATATGAATCTTCCTCCTGTCACTTAAATGCAAGCAAGGCATTAAATTACATGGGAGGAGGGAGGGAAGAGGGAGAATGTTGTTATTGAAAATATATGTGGGGGTCCTAGAGAGGAAGAGAAGGGAGAGAAGGAAGGAAGGAAGATGGGAGAGAGGAAGGAAGGAGAGAGAATATTGTTATTGAAAAATATATGGGGTCCTAGAGAGGAAGAGAAGGGAGAAAGGGAAGGAAGGAAGGAAGGAAGGAAGGAAGGAAGGAAGGAAGGAAGGAAGGAAGGAAGGAAGGAAGGAAAGAGAGAATATTGTTATTGAAAAAAATTATGGAGACCTAGGGAGGAAGGGGAAGGAAGGAAGGAAGGAAGGAAGGAAGGAAGGAAGGAAGGAAGGAAGGAAGGAAGGAAGAAGAGAATACTGTTATTGAAAAAATTTATGGGGACCTAGGGAGGAAGGGGAAGGAAGGAAGGAAGGAAGGAAGGAAGGAAGGAAGGAAGGAAGGAAGGAAGGAAAGCATTCCATGAAGCAAGCTCGGATTTTAATACCTTTGTCAAAGGATTTTCAAGGGAGATGGAAAAGTGCAATGGGAGCATATCTATCCTGTTGCATAGATCTGGATTTAGATAAAAATGCACTTTAGGATTGCCCCCCCTTTTGGGGGGCTATCTTTGAAACACCCTTGACACCTGTTGACTACCTGGACTAGCAGTTTTCTTGTCAAGGTTTTGCAAAAGTGTTTTGCCATCGCCTCCTTCTAAGCTTTGAGAGAGAGGGACTGGCCTAAGGTTACTCATTTGATGCTGTGCCCAAGTTGGAACTAGAACAGTGTTTCTCAACCTTGGCAACTTGAAGATGTCTGTACTTCAACTCCCAGAATGTGAAAAACACTGAACTAGAATTCACATCGTCCCACTCTAATGGCTTAACCATCGCACCAAACCGTTTCTTTTTTCTTTAATATAAATTTTTATTTTTATTACACAGACAACACATACACACAACAATATAAAAAAAAAGTACAAAGAAAAACAAAACAAAAAAAAGCATCATCACATACAGCATGTCATTTGGTTACAGGTTTTTTAACATCCATATTCTCGAATAACATTTACCATCACAGATTTTTCATCTAGTATAACTAAATACCTCACTTTCATTGTACAGTATATGTTCAGTTACAATTAGTATTATTATTTTTTCAATAAATCATAATTCCCTTACATTCTTGATTGTCTATTTGATAACAGTATACCAAACCGTTTCTTATTAGCTATGGAGAAGAAACTTTTTTTTTATTGAAATACTAGCCTAACTTGGTGAGAACATGCATTGCTCCAATGGTCGTGTTGGAAGAGATTGCTCTAAGTTTTCCCCCTCATCCCAAAATGCAAAGCATTTGACAAAGCAAATTCCAGCTGAGAAAACAAAGGGGCAAAACTCCGTGCCCTCCTATAAATGCCATTCCACTCTGCCAGCCTGGCCCAATGTGCCACCTATTGATCCATCCAATGTTCCTCTATCTCAACTGTCAGAGGTGTGGAATTCAATGCGCATAATTGAAATCACACATCCTAAAGTAGCTAAGACTGAGAAACACTGGGCTAAGAAAGCAAAGGATGAGTCAGATTCTTCAGAATTATTTCTCTCTCTACAATACCACTAACAAGGAACTCATGAAGCTTCGAAGTCAGTGGTGCCCACAATTCAGGCGTGGGATCCAATAAAATAAATTCTTTGTTCCAAATGATTTTATGATTTCCCAAATTTATGGCTGCGATTGGAAGAATAGCAGGCTTTGTTCATCCAGGCACCCTTTGAGCTTAAAGCCTTCAAGTATCTCACTTGCTGGCTCTCACCCTTATTAAGTAAACCACTCTGGGAAATGGGAAGATCTTCAAAATACAATTCTGAAACAATGTTGATTTGCTATTCAAGTTTTTTTTTAAAGATACTATTGAAAAAGCTCTTTGCAGTTGTGCCAGGCAATAAAAAAATTCCCTTAAATCCTGACCAAAAATCTAACACATCTAAATGACCTCAGATTTAAGATTGATTTTCTTCCAAGAGTAGGGATTATTCATTTTTGAAATATATTGACTTCCCTCTCAAGCATCCAGAACGGAGAGTTAATGGCTTTAATCAAACATTTCCAAAGTCCAAGAGAAAATAGAGATAACTCGAAGAGATCCAAATTTTGGAGTACAAGTAGCTCTTGACTTAAGACCAGAATTGAAACCAGAACTTCCATCATTAAGTGAGGCAGTTGCTAAATGAGTCGCATCCAGGTTTACAAACTTTTTGCTTGGTCATTAAGTGACTCGTGAGTTGCTAAATTATTTGGTTGTTAAATGAATCCACCTTCTCCATTGATTGTGCTTGTTTGAAGCTGGGTGGGAAGGTTGCCAATGGGAATCATGTGACCTTTGGATGCTACAATCCTTGTGAAGACATGCTGGTTTCCAAGGGCTCAGATTTGATCACATGATTATGAGGCCACTGCAATGGTCGTAAGTGTGATGACTAGTTTTAAGTCAAGTTCTATATCACTGTTTTCAGTGGTGTTATAACTTCAAACAGTCATTAATCAAATGTCATACACTGAGGACTATTTGTGGAACCATCTCAGTTGGTTTGGTTTAATGTGGAAATGAATACTTCTGTTTAGGTAGAGTAAGTTTAATCTCTCAGTGATCCTAGAGCAGACCTTTATTTCCCACCATAAATCAATCTTTCTTCTTCTTCTTCTTCCTCCTCCTCCTCCTCCTCCATCTACCTACCTACCTACCTCTCTCTCTCTCTCTCTCTCTCTCTCTCTCTCTCTCTCTCTCTCTCTCTCCATATATATACTAAACTTGGTACACAGATGACTTACTCTCTGGAGAAAAATACTGTAGGGTTACACATACCTCTCAGGGTGTGTGTTCTGTTAAGATGCAGTCTGTTGTGCCTTTAAATGGCTTCTACTGTTCTTCCATAAACTGGCTTCTACTGTACAGTGCAGTGGAGTTGCCATGGTAATGGCTTCACAGTATTCCACAAGGATTCCACCTCTGGTAAGGAGGAAAATCCCACAATAGAAATTACATTTGGTCCGGACATTTTCCCACTATAAATAAATACCTGGACAATGCCAGGTTATCAACTAGTTCTATATAAAACATCTTTAAATATTATTACATGGACCTTTTAAAACAAATTTTCTCAACATTGCCGACTTTATGATATTGTAGACTTCAACTCTAATAAACTTGCAGTTTATTAGACTGCAAACTTCTTGAAATCCACACATATAAAAATTGCCTAATTAGAGAGAGACTGCTATAAAAAAACAAAGGAATGGGTCAAGTTACAAATATCCCCAAAAGAAATGCTTTTAAGATGTCCTATTTATAATAATTGCACATTGAATCCTAAATGATAATTAAATATGAAAACAAATTGATTAAAACCACACTAGTAACGTAAAGAAATATAATCTAGTAATTAAAATCTACATCAGCAAAGAGATTATTTTAAAAATGTAAAAACCTCTGAATAAAAATTAAAAAATAGATGTGTAAATTTGGGTCAAAAAGAAAACAACTTATCTAAGATAAAGAACAACAACAAACAAATAGCTAATCCGCATTTCATTTGGTTTTAAAACATGACAAAGCCTTAAACGGTATCTGTTTTTAATTTTGGAAATGCTAGGAGTTTTGTTTCAAATATGATGAATACATTAGTTTGTTTTTAAGGCTTTATTGTTTTCTTCGCAAGAGACAAACAAGCTATTCTTCTAAGTAATCTTATTTTGTGTCTAATTTCCTTGCCTGATTGTAACTGCCCAGAGAAACAGCATAAAGAAAACAAAGGAAAAAACAGCAGCAAATAATAATTTACCGAATTGGAAAGTACCAGAAGGTAGGCCCATTTCTATTGGATGCAGTAGGCAAGGGCCATTCATACTTTACTATTCCACAGGTTATCTTGTATATTTCCCATTATGCTGTCCAGAAATAGACAGTGCAATTGTAGAATATAATCTTAGTACATCTGCTTATAAAAAAAACCAATCTCCTAAAGAAATATGAGTGTCCTATTGGAGAAAATGATGGCATCCAGTTTTAAATCACCACGATGTAGAAAAGATGTGGAGACTCTAGAAAGAGTGCAGAGAAGAGCAACAAAGATAATTAGGGGACTGGAGGCTAAAACATATGAAGAACAGCTGCAGGAATTGGGTCTGTCTGCCTTCAGAGGTCAGCAACCCGCAGCTCTAGAGCTGCATGTGGCTCTTTCATCCCTCTGCTGTGGCTCCCTGTTGCCGGTCGGTTCCACAATTGATAGGGCTTTCAGTTAGTACGGGTAGAGGAAAAAGGATGCTGTGTTAGGAGGAGACTCTATGGTGGGGGGAACCGGACTTCCGGTCGGCTCCAGAATTGAACGATGGGCTTCTTTGAGGCTCTGAGTGTTTAAGGTTGGCGACCCCTGGTCTAGTTTAATAAAAAGAAGAACTAGGGGTAACATGATAGTAGTGTTCCAATACTTGAGGGGCTGCCACAAAGACGAGGGAGTCAAGCTATTCTCCAAAGCACCAGAAGGAAGGACAAGAATCAAGGAGGGAAGCAATTAGAGAGAACAATTAATCAGTGGAACAACTTGCCTCCAGAAACAATGAATGCTCCAACATTGGAAGTTTTAAAGAAGAGACTGGACAACCATGTGTCTGAAATGATATAGGGCCATGATGGTGAACCTGTGGCGGGTGGAGCCATATTTGCCTGCACGCCACCCGTCAGCTCTGGTGAACGTATGTGTGCTGGCCAGCTGATTTTCAGCCTTCCAGAGGAGCAGGTGGAGCCATTTTTGCCCTCCCTTGCCTTCAGGAAAACCTCCAGAGCCTGGGGAGAGCGAAAACGGATCCAATGGGCCAACCGGAAGTTGGGAAACAGTACGTTTCCGGCTTCCGGAGGGCCTCTGGGGAGCTGGGGGAGGCCGTTTTCACCCTCCCCACGCTTCAGGAAAACCTCCAGAGCCTGGGGAGGGCGAAACACCCACCCCCTGCTGGGTGGTCATGCACACATGAACCAGAGTGGATGGGTGCTTGCACATGTGCAAGTGAGTGGGGCACATTGAATTGTGGGTGTGGGCATGCATGTGCCTGCGATAGCGCGCACACACAAATTTTTGGCGCACCTCTAGAAAAAGGTTTGCCATCACTCATGTAGGGTTTCCTGACTGAGCAGAGAGGGGGGGGGGTTGGACTAGAAGACATCCAAGGTCCCTTCCAACTCTGTTGTTCTGTTATTAACAGAAATACTGGTTCCTGTACGACACAGAAGAACCGTGCAATTCCTGTTGCCAAGCGCATCGTAAGAGGAGACGGTGGCCTCTTTGGCCTGCCCCATGGAGGGTTCTCCTTTCGGTTATTCTTTCTCCCCACTTTTCCAAAGCTTTGTCTGAAGTTCTGTGGGTTGGCAGCCGATGGCGAGCAACAGCTGAGAGCTGCAATTCTTGAATTGCATTTGGCTCCTAGTTTTTTCCTGAAACATCCAGTGCTTGGCAGGATTGGAGAAAAGAAATGGGAGATAAATGGATCATTGCCCTGAATTATGGTGCCAGTTCCCAATACCTAATTAAATGATTAACATCCGTCCAGTTCCAGATGAACTATCCATTTTCAGTACACAGGTGGACATTAAATAAGACATAAAATGGAAAGTACAGTATGTAAGATCTCGGGAACTGGGGGTGGAGGGAGAAATAAAGATGACTGCAGCATATTTCTGACTTTCTTTTTTAGTTCCCTGGGGTTCCAGCTGAAAGATGAATAATCGGGCTGATTTGTAAATCCATAAAAGTAAGAAAAAAATTAAGTTCTACTGGTTAGAATAGATGTTCCAATAAATCCCCAAGTAAGTAGGCACTAAAAAATCTACAGCAGGGGTGTCAAGACTCAATTTCAGTGAGGGCCACATCAGGGTTGCGTTTGACCTCGGAGGGGGCCAGGTTGCGCGTGACCCACTGTCACTCATTGAGGGCTCTGTTTTCGACCGGGACAGCCTCCTGCAGCCCTCTGCCAAAGAAAACAACATATGATTCACTTAAGACTTGCAGTGATTCACTTAACAACTATGGGGGAAAAGGTCATAAAAAGAGGTGCAATTCACTTAACAACTGTTCTGCTTAGCAACAGAAATGTCCAAGACTACCTGTAATGGCTGGGTCCACCAAAGCTCGCATGCTCCACCCAAATCAGAAAATTATATTAGCACGATGTATGAATCCAGCTTTCGGGGTGATCCAATGATTATTTCTCCAACTTATTTTGACAATCCGATAAAGGATTGTTCCAAGTTATGGTACCAATTATTTTATTCTTTGCCTTATTGTAGTGTAATGCACACATAAGAGCAGCAGTTCAACGCACATTTTGCATGTGACCTTTAACTGCGCTTAAGAGTGATAGAGGGATGCTGTGGCTCAGTGGCTAAGACGCTGAGCTTGTTGATCAGAAAGGTCGGCAGTTCGGTGGTTTGAATCCCAAGCGCCGCATAACGGAATGAGCTCCCGTTACTTGTCCCAGCTTCCGCCAACCTAGCAGTTCAAAAGCATGTAAAAATGCAAGTAGAAAAATAGGAACCACTTTTGGTGGGAAGGTAACAGTGTTCCGTGTGCCTTTGGCGTTTAGTTTTGCCGGCCACATGACCACAGAGACGTCTTTGGACAGCGCTGGCTCTTTGGCTTTGAAATGGAGATGAGCACCGCCCCCTAGAGTCAGGAACTAGGACATATGTGCAAGGGGAACCTTTACCTTTAAGAGTAATAAGGTGCTGAAGGTAAAACTGTGAATAAAAAAATCGCTCAGAGTCATTTGAGAAAATTACGGGGTTATCCAGGCTGAATGTCTACCAGCATAAACCATATAACAAAACGCATTTCGCTGTTTTCAATAACCCCTTTGCAGATGAGCAAAACCTTGGACCAAATCAGGATGCTTCTAAGACCTCTGCAGGAAGGGCATTGAGCCAGGATGCCTTCCTCTATTTAGGAACTGTGATTTGGTTTTCAGATCTGGCACATGTAAAGAAGTGCATCCGTAAGCAGCTTGTCCATGTCATTGGGGATCAAGTTCAACCCAAGGTTTTCTTTACGTTGATCTCTTAATACTGTGCAAACATTACAATTCAGCATTCCGGCCAGGCAGTCATTTAATTCCTCTCTGTTATTTGTGGCTGCTGAGACACTTTCTCCCTTATCGGTTCCTAAATCCATTTTTTAAAAACAAAAACAAAAGGCAGCCTTTGCATTTTCGGTAAGCTTATTCCCCACTCTTGTTGATGCTTGATTCCACCTTCCTAAAAGGTCTCCTGTCATCTGGGTTTTTTGGTCCTCCCTGCAAAAATTTGCTGTTAAAGGGAGAGAGAAAAGGTTTTATTTCAGATGTATCTGAGGTGTTTGTGTGTGTATCTCTCCAGCTTGGAAAAAAATAAGGTATAATCTGTGATGAGAAGTAAGTTGATTTCTCCATCAAACTCCCAATTTCAGTGGTGAAATTCCATTTTTTTTACTACAGGTTCTGTGGGTGTGGCTTGGTGGATGTAATAGGGGAAGGTTACTGCAAAATCCCCATTCCCTTCCCAATCCAGGGGAAGGATACTGCAAAATCTCCATTCCCAACCCATTGCAGGGGAAGGATACTGCAAAATCCCCATTCCCAACCCATTCCAGGGGAAGGATACTGCAAAATCTCCATTCCCTCCCCACTCCAGGGAAAGGATACTGCAAAATTCCCATTCCCTCCCCACTCCAGGGGAAGGATACCGCAAAATCCCCATTCCCTCCTCACTCTGGGGCCAGCCAGAGGTAGTATTTGTCAGTTCTCCAAACTACTGAAAATTTTTGCTACCGATTCTCCAGAACCTGTCAGAACTTGCTGGATTTCACCCCTGCCCCATTTCTATATTTTCTAGTGTATAGTTAGTCCTTGACTTACAACATTTGTTTAATGGCTGCGAAATTACAACGGCACCGAAATAAATAACTTATGACCAGTTTTCACACTTAAGACCATCGCAACATCTCCGTGGTCACGTGATCAAAATTCATATGCTTGGCAACTGGCATGTACTTATGACGGTTGCAGTGTTCTGGGATCATGTGATCCCTCCTATTTGAAACCTTTCCAGTTGGCTCCCCACAAGCAAAGTTAGGGGGGGGGAAGCCAAATTAATTTAACTACTGCATCGTTTACTCTAACAACTGATCTGATTCGCTTAACTACTCTGGCAAAAAACAGTTGCAAAATGCAGCAATACTCACTTAATAACTCCCTTGGTGAGCAACAAAAATTGTGATCGTAAGTCGAAGACTACGTGTAATACATTTTCAGTAAATTTGGACTTACAAATGTTTAATCTTTGCTTAAGGGCCTAAGCTGTGACTAAGAAAAACAGCAGTGTAGAAAATACACTATTTTGTTCACATGCTGATAAAGAAAAGCATTCTTATTAACACATGTGGCTTTGAGGGTATTTTCCCTGTTATCATTTTATGCTCATCTTGAATGTTTTCTTTCAGAGTTCTCCCTTCCTGCCTATTTCTAGAGGGAGGAAAAACATCATATTTAATTCTGTTGTTTATTCTCTTCCCTAATTTCCTATCTATTCCTCCTGCTAATCTTGTATCTGTTTTCTCTCAAACAGATGATGGCACCATCATCTTTTTCTACAGTTTCCTGGCATTAGTTACAATATTTGTCCCATTACGTTTCTGTTCATTTTAAAAAATGAACACTAAAAAGCTTCTGGATCCATACACGCAGTCCTCAAAATTATGACCACGATTAAACCCAGGATTTCCATTGCTAAACAAGACAGTGGTTAAGTGGACCTCATTTTACAACTTTCTTCCCATGTTTGTTAACCGAATCAATGCAGTCATTACGTTAGTAACACGGTTGTTAAGTGAATCTGGCTTTCCCTGTCAGATAGGTCGTAAAAAGGGATTGCGTGACTCAGCGGCACCTAAACCGTCATAAATACATGCCAGTTGCCAAATGTTCGAATCAATGGTGGGATTCAAAAAATATTTACTACCGGTTCTGTGGGCATGGCTTGGTGGGTGTGGCAGAGGAAAGATAATGCAAAATCCCCATTTCCTCCCCATTCCAGGGCAAGGATACTGCAAAATCTCCATTCCTTCCCCATTCCAGGGGGAGGATACTGCAAAATTTCCATTCCCACCCCACTCGAGGGGAAGGATACTGCAAAATCTCCATTCCCTCCCACTCGAGGGGAAGGATACTGCAAAATCTCCATTCCTTCCCCATTCCAGGGGGAGGATACTGCAAAATTTCTATTCCCTCCCACTTGAGGGGAAGGATACTGCTTTCCGCCCCTCCGCTCGGACGGACGGACGGAGAAGTCCTGGCCGTGCGACGGCCTGAAGCGCCTGAGCCAGGGGCAGAGAGAGGCTCTATGAGACTTTCTCTCCTTGTTCTCCATTCACTCCAGGGCAAGTATACTGCAAAATCCCCATTCCCTCCCACTCCAGGGAAAGGATAAGGCAAAATCCCCATTCCCTCCCACTCCAGGGCAAGGATACTGCAAAATCTCCATTCCCTCCCACTCGAGGGGAAGGATACTGCAAAATCTCCATTCACTCCAGGGCAAGTATACTGCAAAATCCCCATTCCCTCCCACTCCAGGGAAAGGATAAGGCAAAATTCCCATTCCCTCCCACTCCAGAACAAGGATAGTGCAAAATCCCCATTCCTTCCCACTCCAGGGCAAGTATACTGAAAAATCCCTACTTCCTCCTGATCAGCTGGGACTCGGGAGGCAGAGAATAGATGGGGGCGGGGCCAGTCAGAGGTGATATTTCCTGGTTCTCTGAATTACTCAAAATTTCTGCTACTTGGTCAGAACCTGCTGAGTACCACCTATGATTCTAATTTTGATCACCTGACTATGGAGATGCTTCCAAAGGTCATAAAGGGTGTGGGAACCAACATCACTTTTTTCAGTCGCATTGTAACTTCAAATGGTTACTAAATGAATGGTTGTAAGTCGAGGACTATCTGTATGCAGAATCATGAATCCAGGCTCTGGGGCACTGGGTCTGCAAAAATTGGATTTGGTTAAATGTGGGACTCACAGCCTCCTATTTGAACTTCCTGTTAATAAATGTCAGTTGATGATTCAGAAGGAAGGATAGGAAGAATAAAGAAAGGGAAGGAAGGAAGGATAAAGGGAGGGAAGGAAGGATAAATAAAAGGAGGGAGAAAAGGAAGGATAAAGAAAGGGAGGGAAGGAAGAATAGGAAGAATAAAGAAAGGGAAGGAAGGATAAAGGGAGGGAAGGAAGGATAAATAAAAGGAGGGAGAAAAGGAAGGATAAAGAAAGGGAGGGAAGGAAGGAAGGATAAAGGGAGGGAAGGAAGTATAAAGAAAGGGAGGGAGGGAGGATATTGTTACTGGAAAAAATGTGGGGTCCTTGCTCCTCTCTGAGCTGGTTGTTTTCTTGATGATGTTTCATAATATAGATAATATCTTTAATGCTAGCAAAAGAACAGCCCAACTCTAGCACTAGTTGGGAAATGACCTAGTTGGGTAATGAAATCTCTGCCAAAAACAAACCCCAGCCAACTTCAGAGGGCACCAAGGACCCCACAGTCCAGGCATCTGCTACAAGTATTCTCTTCTATTGGTATTTAAGAAATAATAATGCCAATAGTGGAAGGAAGGAAATGTGGGAGAAAAGAAATCTCTCCCCTCAGAAGCCTTTTGGTAAAAGCTAAGGGAGGGTGGAGAGATAAAGTCCAAAGCATAATTATTCCTCCAAGGCCCTGCCTGAAATCTTTCTACACCCCACTTTGCTATGCCTGAATATAGAGACACCTCTCTCTCCCTCCCTCCCTCCCTCCCCCCCTCTCCCTCTCCCTCCCTCCCTCTCTCTCTCTCTCAGACACACACACACAAACACCCCTACCTCTCTCACACACCCCTCTCACACCTCCCTCTTACACACACACCTCACGCCTCTGGCACCTTTCCCTTACGCACACCTCTCTCACACACATATACACATGTACCTCTCACGCACACACCTCTCTTATACACAGACACAGAGGCACACACACCTCCCTCTCTCTTACACACACACACACACACACACCTGTTGCTATGGGAACCCAGATATCTGCGAGGGGGGGGTGCTCGTAGTCTCCCCATCGCGAAGGCCGGACAGCCCCCACCCACTCCCCTTTAGTGAAATGCCGCTGCCCAGGGCTAACCTCTGGCTGGCCCGAGCGGCGTGATCGCCGTTGGCTGCCTCCGAGCCGTCCGAAGTGGCAAGCCCGCCACCTCGGAAGAGCAGGGAAGGGGCGCCAGAAGACGTGGGCGGAGGCGGGGCGGGTGGAGTGGAAATGGCTTTGATCTACTCTACTCCGCTCCTCCGGGCGACTCGCGGGGGTCTTGGCTCGTCTGGCGCTTTGTTGACGCCCGCCAAGTAATGCGCGCGTGTCTCCACGGAGGGGCGCTGGAGCACGTTTTAATGCAGCAAAATGAATGAAGAAAGCGGGCGCAGCGCCGGCGGGGGTTAAAAAAGCCCCACGGCGGGAGGGAAAGGTCTGGGCAGGTGCGCGGAGGAAAGAGCAAGCAGGAGGGGCGCCGGCGGGTGGCGTCCCCGGCCCCTTGTCTACGCGGACTCCCGCAGGAAAGACCCTGCCACAACCGCTCTCGCCTCTCCCCTTCCCAGCACAGGCAGTGCAGGCAGACGAGCTGTATCTCCCTCCCACCAACCACCCACCCGCCGCTGCTTTCCAAGTTTCCCCGTTGAAGGAGCTAACCCAGCTGCCTGGAGCCTTCGGGGCTGAGCGGTGTGCGTACCCCGCTTTTGCAGCCGCCTGGCGCGCAGAGGGCACTCGCCCTTCCTTACTTCCCTGGCACGCGCGCGCACCCTCGCTCGCACTCTCCTCCTCCTAGCCCCCCCCTCCTAGCCAACACACACACACACACACACACACACACATACATACATACAAACACACATACACACTGCTGGCATGCGACCTGGAAGGCGGCTGCTGTGTGGCCCCAGGAAAGAGCCGGGCGAGGGAGGCAAGTCGTCTCCCTGCTCCGCGCCCCTCCTCTAACCGGGGGTTGGTGGGAGGTCAGGACCGCATCGATCTTCCTCTTGGAGAGGGAAGAGGGCGGCGAGTTTGACGCGCCGACGGCGGGGTTCCTCCACGTTCTCCTCCTCCTAGCCTTCCTCAGTTCCGATGCCCGGGCGGCGAGCGCGCCGTTCTCGCCGGCTCCCTTGAGGCAGACCGGGTGGCGCGTCCGGAACTGTCCAGCGCCAGGCAGAAGACGGTGGGCGGCTCCAGACGGCCGGTGAACTCCGTAGTCCCCTGGCCAGCCTGCCGCCCTGGATCGACCGAATGGCTTCCTTGTACCAGCGCTTCGGCGGGAAGATCAACACCTCCCGCTCCTTCCCCGTCACGCCCGAAGCCAGCCATCTCCTAGGCCCCCAGTGCTCCGAGGAAGACGGGGCCGCCGCTGCTGCTGCCGCCGCCGCCGCCGCCGCCTCGGCCCACGCGGTCGCTGGAGCAGCGAAGGCTTCGCGCCCGTCGCAGCCGCACAACCCCAGACTTCGCTTCCAGTACCAGGCGAGGAGGAGCGACGGCGAGGAGGAGGATGTAAGCCAACCCCTGCCTGACTCGGGGGGCAGGACGCGGTTGGGAGAAAGATGGGCTCGGGTGTTCCGCGCTTTCCGCCCCTCCGCTCGGACGGACGGACGGAGAAGTCCTGGCCGTGCGACGGCCTGAAGCGCCTAAGCCAGGGGGAGAGAGAGGCTCTATGAGACTTTCTCTCCTAGTTCTTATTCTCCCCCCCCCCCTGTTATGGGGATCTTGTGGACGCTCATGAGAAAATTCGGGGTCTCCCTTGGATTTAAGCGATGGATGCGGCTAGTGGTCCTTGGAAACCTCTGATTTCAGGAAAAGTTGAAGGGAGGAAGCAGATCCTCTGGGAACGAGTCGCGTTGGAGCAGTTTGCCTAGGATTGGAGAGAGTTGGATAGGTCACAAACAAATTTCTCTTCCCATCCCTTCCCTTCCTTTCTCTTCTCAAAACTGATAGGAAGTTATCAAAAGTATATTTTCAAGAGGTATATTAAGGTCCAAGAATGTGTTGGAGCATAAATTTGAGCAACATGTGCTTTTGTTGGTTCCGATTCTTGCATCTCTCTCTCTCTCTCTCCTCCCTACCCTCTTCCCCAGTCCCCATTTTCTTCTCTACCTCTCTACTTCCTTGGAGAAATTTCAAAGAGTTTGTATTTGCATATCTCCTTAGTAACGTGTGACTCATCCAGGACACTTACTGGTTCTGAGAAGGATGGTTCGCAGAAAAAGAAGTTGGAATAATCTGGAATTCATAACTCTTTGTTAAAGGAAGGAGGTCATTTTAGCTGATATATTACTAGTTTAGCCTGGAAGGGCGCCTTCTCCTTGAAGTTGGTTCTTGTGTTGTTGTTATTTTCATGTTTATGTGCACTTATGTTTGTGCAAATAGAAACAAAGCCTCCTTTAAGCTTTGTTTAACTCTTTGTGAATTCTTGGAATGTTTTCTACGCAAGTAAAGGCGTAATTTGTGTGTTTAGCTTACAATGGATTCCATATCCAAATACTAAGGGCAATTCTGACTGGTTTTCTAGATCAGGCAAAGGTACCTATACGAGAATGGTCACTAGTAATTCAGTGTTAATTCTTTAGCTTGTGGTACTGTATCATTTCATAATTGGGTTTGTGTTACTGTAGTGATTGTGTATATATATATGTGTGTGTTTATGTGCATGCATATGTGCTCACATCTATTTGTACATATATAATCAAAATTAAAGAGGAGGATTTTCCAAGTTCATTGTGTACAGTATCTCCAAAGCAGATTTGCTTTTAAATATTCCTTCCTCTAAAGTTGCATTACAATAACAGCATTGCTCAGACCTTGGTTATAAAAAACAAGAGTAATTAGTATAAAATTAATAGCAGGAGAAGCAATTCCTTTTACTAGAAATCACTGTTGAGAAACTTATATAAGGAAGCAAGAGTGGGGTTTTTTGCCTTTCGTTCCTTTTTTTTCTTTGCGAGAATATTTATCCTTAAATAAATATATAAACATTTTGCAAAGTGCCCAGCAGTTCTGTTACATTCCGGGTGAATTGTGCTTTATGCTTCATTA
Source organism: Thamnophis elegans (assembly GCF_009769535.1). Taxonomy (NCBI): domain Eukaryota; kingdom Metazoa; phylum Chordata; class Lepidosauria; order Squamata; family Natricidae; genus Thamnophis; species Thamnophis elegans. The sequence continues at coordinate 10,228,735 of NC_045558.1, forward strand.
TAATATTTAGTAGAAATAAATAAGGTCTAAATCCAACTGACACAGAATCTTTAAAGTTAATTCACTTTTCCCTGGAATTTGTTTTTGCTATTTTTCGAGTGTATTCCAGGCATTGCCCTCTAGGTGACAGTATAAGAAAGCAAACTTTACTTTTTCCTCCCTAATTTTTTTTTTAACATTTAGCTAACAATTTATATTTTACCTGCACCCAATTTTGTATATAGCAAAAAAAACCCGCCTAGCAACTGGACATTTTGAACTTGAAATGTTTAATAGATAAATGTGGATTGTTTTAAATTGACTCAAAAGTGAAAGCCACACTTTTTTCCAGAACAATATTTATTAGTACGATATAATCATCTACGTATTTACATGAAATAACATTCCTTTCTGCTCATACGTCAGTAAGCTTCTTGTAAAAAGATGTAGAATTCTCTGCCACTAGACAGTTTCTGGTTTCACCCTAAATCTGTAACGAAAAAACAATATAAACGAAAATTCCCACCAATTAATTACTCCTGATTCTCACTTGCTTTCTTTAGGTAAGAGACCTGATAGAACGGTATTTTCCCAGTGCAAAAATTATTATTGTCTAGGATGAAACTGCCGTTTGTGAAACAGTAATGTAATCCAAAATTTAGAGGTAATATAATCCGTAGTGTATGTATGTGTGGTATGTTTAAGGAGAACTTTAAAAATGAGGTTCAGACATTAAAATGCTAGTTCCGTTTCTGACATTAAGGAGAACCTGACTCTGCCTCTTATGCCTTTATTCCTTCTGTGGTGATTCTTTACTGTGTTAATCTAGGAGCTGTCTCAGGTGCTGAATAGTCCCTTGCAAATTGGTCTCCTTTAAGCAAGGTTGGGCAATTGATTCTTCCAAAGGGTCACATGAGAAACTGGGATTGTTCTAGGGAGCTGAAGCAATAGGCCTGTACACTCATTTACATTCGATTTCTAATTTCCAATTGACCTCATGCATGGCCAGATAGGGACAGCCAAAGGTCCAGATGTGGTCAGGGAATTACAGAGTAACAGAGTTGGAATGGACCTTGGAGGTCTTTTTGCCCAGCCCCCTGTTCAAGCAGGAGACCCTATACAATTTCAGACAAATGGTTGTCCAATCTCTTCATAAAAACTTCCAGTGTTGAAGCATTTACAACTTCTGGAGGAAAGTCGTTCCACTGATTAATTGTTCTAATTGTCCAGAAATTTCTCCTTAGTTCTAGGTTACTTCTCTCCTTGATTAGTTTTTATCCGTCGCTTCTTGTCCTGCCTTCAGTTGCTTTGGAGAATAGGTTGACCCCACTCTTCTGTGTGGCAGCCCTTCAAATATTGGAACACTGCTATCATGCCATCCCCTAGTCTTTCTTTTCATTAAACTAGACATACCCAGTTCCTGAAACTGTTCTTCATATGTTTTAGCTCAAGTCTGCCTTTTTAAGGCCACTGGAAAAAATGTATTTGCTTTAGAAAGCAGTATATTAAGGTGGAGGAACCAATTAGTCATAAGACACCCCCCCCCCCCCCTCTAAGTGCAAGCATCCAAAATAAACCATCTTTGCCTGGCCTCTGTTTGAATCCATCCAATAAATGAGAAGCCTCCACCTGTCATGATATAGGGAGTCCTCAACCAGAATTTTCATTGTTAACCAAGGCAATTATAAAATGAATTTCTGGAAAGGTTGCAGATGGTAAATACATGCTCCTCAGGAAATTACAGCCATTATAAATATACTGTATATACTCGAGTATAAGCCTAGTTTTTCAGCCCACTTTTTGGGCTGAAAAAAGCCGCCTCGGCTTATACTCGAGTCAGTGAAAAATTTGCCCGAAATGAAGGAGAAAAAGGGGCGGGGCCATGCCGCTGGGTGACGCTCGTGAATGGCCCGGCGCCCCTGTGAGTTTCCCCTCCCTCTGTGTCAGTTTGCCGCGCAGCGCGCACCGCACCATCCCCCCTCCTCACGTTCTAATGTAATGCAGGGCTGCCTTACGATTCCCCTTCCTCCCACTCCTGCCGCTCTGCAACGATGTCCCACCTCCTCCTTGTTATGGCAAGCAGCCACATAGCGATGTCCCACCTCCTCTGGTACAGTGATCCAATGATAGGAATCACTGTGCCGTGTGTCATAGGAGGCGGGACATCATCATCACAGTGGGACATTAGCATCATGAGGTGAGTGAAGTATTTCATTGAATACACCGCTAGTTTACTGTTTTTCTTTGAAATAAATATTCAAAAACATTATTGGTATCTATTTTTATTTTTGAAATTTACCGGTAGCTGCTGCATTTCCCACCCTAGGCTTATACTCGAGTCAATAACTTTTCCAGTTTTTTGTGGTAAAATTGGGTGCCTCGGCTTATATTCGGGTCGGCCTATACTCGAGTATATACGGTAGTTTGCCCAGTGCTTGAATATTGATCACATGACTTTCACGATGGTTTCTCTACCAAACTGCTTTTATATTGGAAAGCTATTTTTTTAAAATATTCTTCTGCTAACTATTTTCTGGTGACCCACAATAAACCATTATTCTCTGTCCTGAACTCTGGAATGAGAGAATGGAAGTTTTATGACTTTGGCTGCTTGTTGTTAATTGATAAAGAACACTCAGTTGATATGTCAAGGCAGGATTTTTGACATTCAAAAGAAATCTATATGGCTCAAGGTTGAAGCGTGTAGATGAATGGGACTAGCCAGAGGGAACAAACCCCACACTCACCAAAACTGATGATGTCACCTAGTCAGGTAATAAAACATCTGCAAACAAGCAACCAAACAAAGAGAGCACCTTTTTTACCTTAGTATATTTTTTTTAATGCAAAGGACAAGTCAGAATTATTCTTCCTTATTGCAAGCCCTGCTGGGAACAAGGTCACTAGCAAAGATGTAAGAGTATTGTGAATAAATGTGCCTTTCATAGCACAAATAGTTTTACAGGTTTTTAAGACATTGAAATGGACGTGGTGGCTCAGTGGCTAAGACACTGAGCTTGTTGATCAGAAAGTTCAGCAGTTCAAATCCCTAGTGTCGCATAATGGAGTGAACTCCCGTTACTTGTCCCAGCTTCTGCCAACCTTCGAAAGCATGTAAAAATGCAAGTAGAAAAATAGGAACCACCTATTGTGGGAAGGAAACAGCATTCCATGTGCTTTTGGCATTTAGTCCTGCTGACCACATGACCACGGAGACATCTTCAGACAGTGCTGGCTCTTTGCCTTTGGACCAGAGATGAGCACCGCCCCCTAGAGTCAGGAACAACTCACACATACGTGTGAGGGGAACCTTTACCTTTTAACGCATTGGGGGACAGGGGACGCAATGCGAGGATAACTGTGGCCACACGGAATGTAGAAAAGCATGCTTTTTAATACATTTCTACAGAGTTGAATACATAGTCGCTGCAAATCCTTCTACTTTGGTTTATGATTGTGTTTGATGTCTTCTGCACAAGAGAAGGAAACGTAATAGACCAGATTTTGGAACGATTAGACTTCTAATATGAATTTCATATCAAAACACAAAACTAGGCAAAGGACTCTTCTTTTAAGGAATGGATCCTATATATATTCATGGTTAATATAACCATGATTAATTGAATTACATTCTTTTTCTGGACATGTGCAACACATTAAACAATTAATAGTACCACTAAGTTTGTGCAGTTATGCTTAGGCTAAAATTCAGTTGTCTAATTTGTGGATTAGTAAAATGTTGTAAAAACCCAGATTCATCATTCCCAGCTATTGGAGATAGCTGCAGTCAGAATATATCTTATCATCTGAAATACCCAACTCATCTTTACAACGTTTTGTCCATTTGTTTCAAGCATATTTTAAAATAATTCCAGCATGTAAACAATGTTAGGAAGCTATATAAATAACCTTTTGATTATGTTTTCTAAAAGCTAATATCTGATTTTTTTTGCAATTATTTGCTGAGCTATTCTTTATTAACACATATACAGACTTAGTTTGTACAAAATTGGTTTAATCATGATTTCAATAAAACATAATTGGCTAAATTTATACACATGGCACTAAGTTATAAACTATTATTTCCAAAATAAATATATTTATACAGAATATTTCCCAGCTTCCTCCGCAACCCCACTTAGGATTTAGACTAACATATCAAATGAATCAAAGGTATGCATTTAAAATTCTTGACTTTTGCCATTTTTATTTTTTTGCTTCATCTCCAGAAAGGTCAGATAAATGTATATTACTCAGCTCCACTTTTGTTTTCAGAAGAATCTGTCCTCATTGTTTTCCCCATTTCTCCTTGTAATCTCTCTCTCTCTGTGTGTGTGTGTGTTCTCCAATATAACTCTGGAATGCCTTGAGCAATTTCAAGGAAACTTGATACACATATGACTTACTCTCTGGAAAAAAAAATACTGTGTGGGTAAGAAACCCCTAACACTATTTGGAGTGTGTTTTCTGTTATGATACAGTCTGTTGTGCCTTCAAATGGCTTCTACTGTATTGCCGTAAAATGGCTTCTACTGTACAGTGCAGTGGAGTTACCACGGTAATAGCTCCACAAGGGGACTCCCTCGGGTAAGGGGAAAAATCCGACATTAAAAATTATGTTTGATCCGGACATTCCCCCCCTATAAAGAAATACCCAGGCAATGCCAGATTATCGGCTAGTCATTCTATAAAAAATCTTATGTTTATTACATTTTAAAGTGTACCCTGAACTCATGATAGTGAACTAAAGATCCCTAAGAAGAAACCAAACTTGCAAATACTATAAAATAAAATAAAATCTCCATAGCTAGCTAAGTCCTAAACGTTTCTGTGTTTTGATTTAGCAGAAGGCTGTAGATGTGGAGAATTAATTATCTCTGTTCAAGGAGAAAGGGAGATATATTTTGCAGCATTGGGACAATTGATATGAAGGTGACGGCTCCTTAGTTTATGGGATATTAGAAATGAGAGCATGAAAAAAACCTGTGATGAATCTAGAGAGACAGTGAAATACACAGAACACCAATCAAGAAAAATTACCCTGTCTGCCAGCTTTGGCCTTACAGTAGTTTCACTTCTTTATGAAGATTTCTTTTATTTCTTTTTAGTGCCTAAATGCTATAATTCAATACTATCCATGGCTTCTAAAGCATATCACTTTCAAAAATTGCTGGTCATCTAAATTTCACATATTGCATTAATCCTCTCCTGTAGTTATAGAATTGTGTCTCCAGATGAATGGTTATGGATATAATTTGGTAAGGAGCCAGTTTGGTGTAGTGGATAAGGAGCTGGCCTAGAAATCAGAGGACTCTGAGTTCTAGTCCCGCTTTAGGAATGAAACCAGCTGGATGATTTGGGCCAATAAACAAGAGATTGTGAGTTTTAATCCCGCCTTAGTGGGAGAAATCTGACTTTAGGCCTGGCAATTCTCTTTCAACCCAACTCACCTCATACCATATTTTCCCCAAAATAAGACAGAGTCTTATTTTCTTTTGACCTCCGAAATAAGCGCTTGGCCTTATTTTACGGGAGTTCTTATTATTTTTGAGGTGCAGGAGGCGGTGAGCGTAGTCACTTCATGGCTGCTGCTGTGTTGCAATATTTTTGAGGAGGGCTTATTTTCGGGAGAGGGCTTATTTTAGTGCATGCGTTCAAAAGCCAGATTGGGCTTAATATCTGGGGAGGAGTTATTTTCAGGGAAAGGGTAGGGTTATCATTCTAGGAAAAACAGGAAGAGGAAGGGGTTTTAAATTTTGAGTTACTTAAAAAGTAATACAGGTAGAGTAAAAATAAATCTGATAGATAAAATAAATGAGAAAATAAATGCAGAGATATATAACTGGGGGATGTTTGTTTATAATTTTGGGATCACGTGTACTTTTCCTTTTGAGATTAATACTTTTCAGACTAGAATACCGTCATTTACTTTACTTACCATTGGCTTTGAACATTTTCCTGGTTCATCTCTCTCTTGCTTATTTTTCTTTACAGATGAGGTGATTGATGAGCGTAATTTCTGTAAGCAACTGCCAAAGGAGCTGAGTTTGATATACATGCAGATTGTCTATAACTTTGTTCCTTTTAATTACCATGAAACAACAATGCATTAATCAAGTTCATAAGAAAATCAGATCTTCCCTCTAATGTAAAATACCAATTCATAAGACAATAAAGCTATTGGGTTTCCCCAAAAATAAGACCGGGTCTTATATTATTTTTTGTTCCAAAAGATGCATTAGGGCTTATTTTCTGCTTAAGTCTTATTTTGGGAGAAATACTGTACTAAATGCATCTATCTGAATGGCAGTCTTAACAGGTGCTTAGTTGGGGGTAGGGTTTATATTACGAGCATCTTGAAAAATCATGCAGGGTTTATTTTCAATTGATTCTTATTTTCGGGAAAACTGGGTAATAATAACAATCATCCCTTTAACGTTGATGAGTTATTTTTTCTTAAGAAGGTTGCACATGAGGAATCAGTTTTATAGTGTTACTTAAATATCCAAGTCCTCCCTTATTCATCATCAGGATGATTCATCAGGATAATTTAAGCATATAGGTAGTCCTTGGATAACAACAGTTCATTTAGTGACCATTCAAAGTTACAACAGCACTAAAATGTGACATGACCATTTTTTACAGTTACAAACTTTGCAGCATCCCCATGATCATGTGATCAAAATTCAAATGATTGGCAACTGGCTCATACTTACGACAGTTTCATTGTCCTGGAATCATGTGATACACCCCCTTTTGCGACCATCTGACAAGCAAAGTCAATGGGAAAGCCAGATTCACTTAACAACTAACTTGTCAACTGCATTGATTCACTTAACAACTGTGGCAAGAAAAGTCATAAACTTGGGCAAAACTCACTTAACAACAGAAATTTTAGGCTCAGTTGTGGTCATAAGTTGAGGATTACCTGTACCATGGGAACAGCATTTTTCGAAAAAGAACCAGCCATTTGGATGGAAAGCATTGATAATTATTGGGATTCTGTTTTGCACAAGAGGGACATTTAACTTTCCTTTTTGTGGACCAACCTTACCTCTTCACAGAACTGTTGATTAAATGGATAATGAAATGATAATGACTTGTGAGGGTACTTACAATACTGGTAACATGTAAAATATCCTTCAGGGTAGACCAGGTCAGGAAAGGTATACCATAATAACTGATAGAACTACCATGTTTTCCCGAAAATAAGACCCAACCAAAAAATAAATCCTAGCATGATTTTTCAGGATGCTCATAATAAAGACCTTACCCCCAAAATAAGCCTATTAAGATTGCCAGCCAGATGGATGAATTTAGTACCGTATTTCCCCCAAAATAAGACTTAACCAGAAATAAGCCCTAATGCATCTTTTGGAGCAAAAATTAATATAAGACCCAGTCTTATTTTGGGGGAAACACGATAGTCTTGTCTAGATTGCAATAACATAATCTTGAAAGGGCTTTCTTTTCCCCCTTTCTATTTTATGCCAAAGAAAATTTATTTTCCAAGCTTTCTCAAGTTCTTCCAATAGCTGCCAGATACAAGTAGTTCTCAACTTACAACCATTCATTTAGCGAATGTTTAAAGTTACGACAGCACTGAGAAAAACAACTTTTGGGCCGATTCTTGAACTTATGGTTGTTGCTGCATCCCCAGGGTCATGTGATCCAGTGCTTGGCAACCAGCATTATTGACAATGGTTGTAATGTTTCAAAATCACATGATCACCATTTGTGATGTTCCTAGACAGCTTCCCAGCCAGAAGCAAAGTCAATGTGGGAAGCCAGATTCACTTAAACAACAGCACAATTCACTCAACACCTATAGTATTCACTGAACCACCATGAAAAAATACTGTATTTTTTGGCGTATAAGACATACCTTTTTCCCTCAAAAAAGAGGGGGGAAATCTTACACACATCTTATACACTGAAAACAGCATTTTTTTGCCTCCTGAAATGTTTTAAAAAAAAAAAAAAAAAAATTTGCCTCTTCAAAATCTTGGTGCGTTTTATACTCCGGTGCATCTTACACTCCAAAATATATGGTTAAAAAGGCTATAAAATGGGTGCAACTCACTTAATAATTGCTTTACTTAGCAACGGAAATTCTGTGCTTATAAGTTGGGGACTACTTAATATTTTGTTCAAGGCCATCTCTATACTCTTCTACAATAAGATATGGAATTATATATATTTGGATGTCACTTCATGCTCCTTCTACTTGTTGCATAATAATCAAAGCAGTGATCTCTAAATGGCTATTTTCCTTTTTTTTCAAGTAATTTCTGCCAAAATCAAATGAGGAAGTTTTGTACATGGTCATGTTCCCTTGTTCCCTCTATTTAACTAAATTAACTTGGACTTCAAAAGATGTTTTATAGTTGCCTTTTTCAGCCTCCCGAGATAGACAAGTTATGAATCACAGAAGTAATTGCCAATATTTTCGGTATTAATAATGCAGGCTGTGGGTTAGGCTGTTTAAATTAGCCTTTACAAGACTTTGGGAATATATAGTGCAAGATCTGTAGAATAATTTATTTTTGAAAAGTGCAAAGAAAATGATAATTGCTATTGCTTTGTAGTGAAATGTGCCAAAGCAAGGCCTGTTTCATTTGAGGTGGGGGAGAGATTTCTGAAAAACGAGCCTGCGAAATAAAATGGAATTGGATTGTTATGCAAAATGAATTATCCTGTAAGACAGTACTGCAAATAATTCCAACTGAACATACATATAAATTCAACCTTTTTGGCAAGTTGTTTATTTTCTCTTTGTTGGCATTGTTATCTCTGCCACCTTAGTTTTTTTTTGTTATTTCCTTGTTTTAAATATTTTTAAGAATTGTAAACAGCTCATACAGGGGTCTTCAATTTACTACCACAATTGGGACTGGAACTTATGTTGCTAAGTGAAGCAGTCATAAAGTGAGTCGTGTCTAACTTTGCAACCTTTTTTGCTGTAGTCATTAAGGAAATCACAAGGTCATTAAGCAAATCTGGCTCCCCTGTTGACTTTGCTTGCCAGAAGCCCTCTGAGAAAGTCATAAATGATGATCATGTGAGCCTGAGATAGTGCAAGCATCATAAATACATGCCAGCTGCCAAGTAAGCACATGCCAGTTGATCACAGGGCTGTGAAGGTACTTCAGTACTTCTAAGACCAAGAACTAGTCATAAGTCACTTTTTCTCAGCACCATGATTAATTTTGAAAGGATGTTAAACGAATAGTTGTAAGTCAGGAACTACCTGTAGCAATAGCAATAGCACTTAGACTTATATACTGCCTCACAGTGCTTTACAGCCCTCTCTAAGCAGTTTACAGAGTCAGCCTATGGCCCCCCAAACAATCTGGATCCTTGTTTTACCCACCTCGGAAGGATGGAAGGCTGAGTCAACTTTGAGCCTGGTGAGATTTGAACTGCCAAATTGCAGTCAGTTCAGCAGTCAGCTGAAGTCGCCTGCAGTACCGCACTCTAACCACTGCGCCACTGTGACTGTAGTTGCTGAAAATCTTCTTTTTATTAACCTTGGGTTAATTTGACTAAATAGATAACTAAATAGACATCACTTCTTCCTTCTCAATCAAATGCAGTTTTGAAACGTTATCGGTCTGTAGTTTCCCTGCTATTTGTTAGCAGATGATACCTGGCTTCAAAATTCTCACAGGCTTTTGTATGATCAAACTTCATCAAGTAAAGCTCATAGTAAAAGGTGACTTCATTTATCTTTCTTCCTTCTATGTAATTTTTGCTAATGTGTTCCGATGTGTAAATTATACATGGAATATCACTTATCTCTTTCTTTGTTTATTTAAAATCTAATTCTTGGGCTATGCATATTTTTGTAGCAATAGTTGGAGCTGTTTATTATAGCATACAAGAAGCAATGCAATCTAATAGTTATGTGCCATGGGAGAATTGCATTCTCTATACCTCCTGCCCCATCTGACATTTTATTTCATTTTATCATTTAAAATTTATGTTATTATTTTACTTCAATTTAGTTTATTCATTAAATAGGAAGCCATCCTGTTAAGTAAAAGGGCTTTTTGTTAATTTTTATTCATCAGAACTCCTCGGGTACCCAATACACTTTTAGAAAAAGCATACAACACCGGTTATATGGGATAGTGTGCCCAGTTGGGGATGAGGGAATTCAGAAAAAGGACATCCCAAAGTATATTAGAAAGCTAGAAGACATGATGGGACTCAACCTTACCAGTTTGCCTGCTGGAAGTCGGTGTTTTCGGGGGTGGGCTGCTACAGATTCGCCAGGATTTGGGAGAACCCGTAGCTAATATTATGGCCAGTTCGGAGAACCTCCAAATCCCACCCACTCCGCCGTGGTGCAGGAGGCCGACTAGGCCACACTCCCACCATGGCCACGCCCACCCAGCAAGCGGGCAAAGAACCTGTTGCTGAAATGTTTGAAGCCCACCCCTGGGTGTCTTAGATATCTCTTCAGAATAACAATGTCAGGATGAAGACTTTAAGTCTTGCATTTGAAAAATGATAAAGGTTTCCCTGTCCAGTCATGCTTGAGTTTAGGGTGATACTCATCTCCATTTCTTACCTGAGGGATCCAGAGTTTTTCAAAGACACTTCCGTATTCATAAATCCCTCATGGCTATACATCAAGGTGCATGGAACACTGTTAACTCACCAAAGTGGTACCTATCTTTCCAGCTGACGAGCTCGGCATCTTTAACCATGGAGCCATCGTACCGTATAAAGTTGCCCTATATCTCTTTGCTTTAAAGAGTGCCGGCAAGAACCAAAGGAAGTAACCAAGCTCCTGGCTTCTATGGAACAATAATACATTGTCTTCATTCATTCCCAATCTCAGTTCAAAATGTTGGGTTTCATTTTTAATGCCACCAATGGCCTAAGATTGGATGGTCTGAAACGAGATATTATTCACAGGTGGTCCTTGACTTAAGAATCACAGTTGAACCCAAAATTTCTGTTGCTATGCGAGGCAGTTATTAAATGGGATTGGCCCCATTTCAAGACCTTTTTTTTGCCACAGCTGTTAAGCAAATCATGGCAGCTATTAAGTGGTCACTAAGTGAATATGGCTCCATCCATTGACTTTGCTCATGAGAAGATAGCTGGGAAGGTTACAAAAGGTGATCACATGACCCTGGGACAGTGCAACTAAATACATGCCAGGTGCCAGGAGCCCCAATTTTGATCACATGACCATGGGAATGCTGCAGTGGTTGTAAGTGTGAAGTCACTTCTTTCAGTTTTGTTGTAATTTTGAATGGTCACTAAATGAATGGTTGCGTTGTGGCCCGCCAGCAGCCAGCAGAGCTGGCAGCAGAGTCGGACAGTGAGGAGGTTGGGGAGGAGCATGGGCCAGTCCTGGAGTCCGGGGAAGGTTCAGACGAGGGTTCTGCGGCAGAGGCAGAGACAGGCCAAGGCTGTCTGGCAGTGATCAGGGGCCTACGGAGCTAGACAGCAGTGAGGCAGAGGAACATCTGGAGCCTGTTCTCAGTGTGCGCATGCGCAGAACTGCCAGAAGAAAAGAACATCTAAGAAATCAGGGTCGACTTGGGAGTAAAGCCACAGGTGGATGGTGAATGGAAATAAAAGAGGAGCAAAAGGGGAGTGGGCTTTTGCAGGAAACCATTCATTTGTTCATTAGATTCGGTGCGGGAGTGTGGAGATCTGTCCATGAATCTCAGAGACTCTGTGCCCGGTCTTTCCTTGCACAGCACCTAATTTGGAAAATATTTACATGGCAGCTTTCCAAGCTAGATAAGGTTTGTAGTCATAAATATTCTTTTGAAAGATTGTTTACCAGGCCTTTGCTGAATGTGAATGAGAGGAATTCACATTTATTTAATTAAAGGGTTTTTGTTGGGACCAGGACTCTGCCTTATGCTTTTTGGAGAAGCCGAGGTCAGAACAGGTTATAAGTTGAGTAACTTATACCTGCAGAATCTTGCAGATCTGTTTTTTTCCATTATTAGCTGACAGTCCCTTTCCTGAGTGAATCAGTTTCCATTACTGCAAATTATAGTATTATATTTTTCATTTCACGTGCAATAAATAATGCAGGCTTCCACCACGTCTTTAATGGCCACAAGTTCAATTTTAAAATTAATCATTTAGATAAAATTGTACTTTAACAAAATATACATCAAAATGGTACATACCCTAAAAAATATTCTCAGCAAATATGCACTCACCCACGATCTCTTTGCAAAACAGTATTGTTTTTAACAGCGTTTGTATGATGCTATTCAATATTATTTTCAATGTTATATACAGTTTTTACCTTGAGGTGTCGGGGAAAGGAGAATGGTTTTCTCTCAGGCAGAGACAAACCAGAAATATTCTTCAAAATGCAGTTTCCAGTAACCCGAAAGGTTAACATTGATTACAGATGCTGAATACATTATCAAGCCTATCATTTCAGCCTCTGAAAAGAATTGTCATGGGGTGAAATGCAATAAGGCAACAGTTTTAGGAAGAACAAGCAAAATCTCTCCCGTACAATAACAAACAGAGGAATTGCTGTTTGGAAAAAGAAAAAGAAAAAAGAATCAGCAGTAAGAAATATATAGAGAATTGTATAAACATTTTCATTGCCCTCTTTTCAGTATGATTGAAGAAAAAATTTGGCATCATAATCTCATTACTTGTATATTTTCACATCTAGTCTAGTGGTTAGAGTGCCAAATTAGAAAGCAGGAAACAGTGAGTTCTAGTCCTGGCTTAGGTATGAAAGCAAGCTAGTAATAATTAACGAATTAATAATTAATTAGCTAGTTAACTTTCACCAATCAATAGGAAACTATAAGTTCTAGGCCAGGGATACCAAACTGGATTTCTTCAAGGGTCGAATCAGAATTGAACTTCTCCTCTGCGGGTTGGAGGGGGGGGCAAACACCTCCTGCAGCACCTTGCCGGCCAAAACGGGGCATAGGAGGACACGTGGCATCCCCTTGCCTCATTTTGGCTGGCAGAGTGTAGCAGGAGGCCATCCAGGCTGAAAATGGGGCACATGGTGGGTCACACGTGCCCTCCACACTCCATTTTGGCTGCCGGAGGGACCACAGGCTGGTCCTTTGCTATTTCGAGTCCATTCCCGCGGGCCAGATGACACTCCTGTTCTAGGCCCACCTTAGCCGTGAATCACTACAAATGTTAAATGAATCATGCAGTCATTAAGAAAATATGGCTTCCGCTATTGACTTCACTAGGCAGAAACTCCCTGGGAAGGTTTCAGATGGCAACCACAGGGCCCTGGGATGCAGTAGCCATTGTAAATACATGCTGGAAATACAGGAAAATTCTGATTTGTGCTGAAATGGATAAATCGACATGGGAATTGAAGAACAGAGAGAAAAAAGGAAAGACCCCAAATAAGCAATGACTAAGATTTATAAAATGGAGATTAGAATTACCGTATTTTTGCAGTATAAGACTCACCTTTTTCCCTCAAAAAAAGAGGCTGAAAATCTGGGTGCATCTTATATACGGAATACAGCATTTTTTGCCTCCGAAAACCCCACCCCTTTCACCAATATGGCCGTGCATTGTCTTTAGGAGGCTTCCAGAGTGCTCCTAGGGGCTGGGGAGGGCAGAAATGAGCGAAAAACCGGCTGTTTTTTGCTCATTTTTGCCCCCACCCCACAGGATCACTCTATGAGCCTCCTAAAGGCTATGCATTCCCTTGTTTTGAAAAAAAATAGGCTCGTTTTCGCAAAAAAAAGGCTGTTTTGGGGAGGTCTGCAGAGTGCAAAAACTTTTTTTTTAATTTGCCTCTTCAAAATCTTGGTGCATCTTATACTCCGGTGCATCTTATACTCCGAAAAATACAGTATGTATGAAATCATAACAGTGAAAATGTATAAGACAAGAACAAAGCAACATGGATGGAAATACCATATTCTTATATTTGTAAATACTGAATAGACCAATTGTAAATACACATGGTGGTTATAATGTTTAACTTTATAGTCTAGTATGTATAGCAAAGACATTGCCAGGACAGTTACACTATGTCAAATGTTTTAATGTGTGTTTAACAAAAAAAACTTTTTAATTAAAAAAAAAAGTATATATATGCTGTTTGCCAAGCACCCAAAGCTTGATCATGTGACTTTGGGTATGCTGAAGCTGTCATAAGTATGACAACTGGTCATAAACCATGTTTTTTTCAGCGCCATTGCTGCTTTGAAAGATCCTTAAACAAATGATTGTGTTGAGAATTACTTGTAGAATGTTAATCCACATGCAAACATTTTAAGATCTCTAACTTTCTCGATTCCAGTCAAGTGCGTTATCTTCTCAGTTTGCTGCAACACGTCAATAGAACTGGGGAATTAAATGATAATCATCCTAAATATTCATTTTATTTTTATCTTACGATAAGTAATAACCCTTAATGCTTTTAAACATGTCAGGTGGAGTCAAAATGCGTGCAATCAGCAAAGACTAATGAAGAAATAATGAAACAGTATTGCTTCTATTTATTGACATGGTCACTAATATACGTAACCATCGACTTAAACAGTTCATTTAGTGTCCATTTGGAGTTACAACGGCACTGGGGAAAAAAAGTGACTCGGCCATTTTTCACACTTACGACCATCGCGGCATCCTCATGGTACATGGATTTACATTTGGATGGTTGACAACTGACTCGCATTTAGCTTGGTTGCAGTGTCCCGGGGTCATGTGATCCCATTTTGCGACTTTCTGATGAGCAAAGTCAAAGGGGAAACCAGGATTCACTTAGCAATTGTGTTACTAATTCAAGAACTGAAGGGATTCACTTAACAAATGTGGTGAGGAAATGGGGCAAAACTCACTTAACAATTTTCTCACTTAGTGTTGTGGTCCGCCAGTGATCAGCAGAGTTGGCAGCAGATTCAGACAGTGAGGAGGTTGGGGAGGAACATGGGCCAGTCCTGGAATCTGGGGAAGGCTCTGATGAGGGCTCTGTGTCGGAGGCAGAGAGGGGGCCAGAGCCATCCAACAGTTGTCAGCTGCCTTCAGAGTCAGACGTTAGTGAGGCAGACGAACAGCTGGAGCCTGTTCCTAGTGTGTGCATGTACAGAGTTGCCAGACAAAGGGAATAGCTAAAAAATGGGTCGACTTGAGAGTAAGGCCACAGGTGGACGATGAATGACTCCTCCCGGAGGAAATAAAAAGGGAGTGAAAGGGGAATGGAGATTGCAGGAGACAATTAGTTTGCTTAATTAGTTCGTGACTCTCCAAGACTTCTTGCCAAGTTTTGTAGATATCGAACTGGCAGCTCTCCAAGCCAGATGAGGTCTGTGACTGTAAATTCTCCCTTGAAAGACTGCTGGCTGTGAATGAGGAGAATTCACAGTAAATTAATAAAAGGGATTTTTGTTGGGACAAGGAGTTTGCTGCATGCTCTTGGGAGGCCTGGGTCAAAACACTTAGCAACATAAATTTTGGGCTCAATCATGGCCGTACATTGAGAACTACCTGGATAGAAGCAGAGTTGGTTTGCAAGGGTCGAGATTCTTAGATAGTCCAAAGACTCCTCAATAGGAGGGATGCGGGAGACCCCTTGCAGGGTAGAGCTGAGGACTATGCTCAATTCTTGGCGGACAAAGTAGCTCGGCTTCGATCGGACTTGGACTCCACCGCAGTAGATCCAGCCGAGACACAGGAGGACCACTTGCCACACCATCTCTGGGTTGAGTTCCAGGATGTTGCCTCTGGGGATGTGGACAAGGCCATTTGAGCTGTAAGTGCCTCCACTTGTATTCTGGACCCGTGTCCCTCCTGGCTGGTTGCCAACAGCAGGGAGGTGACACATGGCTGGATCCAGGCGGTTGTGACCGCCTCCCTTCGGGAGGGGCACTTCCCCGCCGTACTTAAAACGGCGGTGGTGAGACCCCTCCTGAAGAAACCATCTTTAGATCCAGCCATTCTAAACAACTTTCGTCCTGTCTCCAACCTCCCCTTTATCGGGAAGGTTGTTGAGAAGGTGGTGGCCTTCCAGCTTCAACGGGCCTTGGAGGAAGCTAGTTATCTTGACCCCTTCC